>NC_054470.1:109593396-109910027 GCF_017639515.1 Carcharodon carcharias
AGAATATCAGTTTTGTTTAGTTTAATCATGCACTGTTTTCTGACCAGTTTGTAGAGATCCTTTTAAATATGTGCAGACTGAAACTTGTTTTCGATTGAAAAATTTGGTTGTATTCCATAAGGGATTTATGTAGGGTGGCAGTTTAATTTCCAAATTGTTGCAAGATTCTTTGGGCAGAATGTTTTGAGATGATGAGGGACGATTACCCTGAGGTTAACCTTGCTGGACCAGTTTAAAAACTCAGATTATACATAGGTGGTCAGTAGTTTACTGCAGGCTGGAACTCTAATTTAGAGAATTTCGCTCCTTTTGGTTAGTTAAGTGGCTTAACACTGCATTATCATCCATTTCACAAATGTCAATGGATGACACGCAGCCTGTGTGCAAAGCATCAATTCAAAGTGCTTGATTAGTCTGAGGTCAGCTCATGACTTGGTTGTATTAACATATAAAATTAGCAAACCTGATTTTTTTTTTTCCATTGTGGAATGAGATCTATATATACTTTTGGTGTCCTTGAACTGTACAAGTTCATTTTTATAAATGAAATTAGGTATTTCATTATTACGTTTGTTACTTAGTTATGGCCAATTAATTGGAGATACCTGCATGTCATTGAGTTATAGGTAAATTTGTGCACCAGTGGACACTAGTTCTCTATTGCTTCCTCTATCTTTTATCAAAGCTTTCAGAAACTTCTGCAAAGCATTGAGACGTAACGAAAGAATCTCTTGCATCTGTGAACAAATCTCGGTAAAAGGAAAAGGCAGTACTGACTTAAGGAAGTTAGAAAGTAACTGCACTTGCAAAGTAACTACACCTTCAGTAGCAATCCTAATTGCATAATGCAGCTCAAAACAGCAATCCATGCAGAATCAATTGTTTCTATCCCCATCCTGTGAAAGGTTACCTGCCGACAAATCTGCAGCCATGTCCTCCCCCGACCCTTTACTTGGTGCCGTGCACATGAACTGAGTTTGCTGAGCGAAGAGAGGAAATCTTCTTGAGGCACTTGCCTGCCAGGTCTGATGGTGCCGCTTTCTCAAAATTGCATACAAGTTTGCATCTGTGGACAGAAGGACCAGGCCTGCCTAAGGCCACTATCTGTTTGAAAACCTCAATAGCATTACCATCACAGAATCCCTCACTATCAACACCCTGGGGGTTACCATTGACCAAAAACTGAACTGGACTAGCCACATAAATACTGTGGCTACAAGAGCAGGTCAGAGGCTAGGAATTGTGCAGTGAGTAACTCACCTCCTAACGCCCCAAAGCCTGTCCACCATCTACAACGCAAGTCAGGAGTGTGGTGGAATGCTCCCCACTTGCCTGAATGAGTACAGCTCCCACAACACTGAAGAAGCTGGACACCATCGAGGACAAAGCACCCCGCTTGATTGGCACCACATCCACGAACATTCACTCCCTCCACCACTGACACACAGCAGCAGTGTGTACCATCTAGAAGATGCACTACAGGAATTCACCAAGGCTCCTTAGACAGCACCTTCCAAACTTCCCCTCCAAGTAACTCCCTGTCCTGACTTGGAAATATATTGCCGTTTCTTCACTGTCGCTGGGTCAATATCCTGGAACACTCTTCTTAACAGCACCGTGGGTGTACCTCCACCACATGGACTGAAACAGTTCAAGAAGGCAGCTCACCACCACCTTCTCAATGGCAGCTAGGGATGGGCAGTAAATGTTGGCCCGGCCAACAAAGCCCATATCCCGTGAATGAATAAAAAAAAATTGGAGCGAATGTGGGGAATGATAGTTTTTTTTTCTGATTGTATCTAGTGTTATAACTGTTCCAATGCAATTTCACCATAGGGCAGATGCAATGTAAATTTGAACCTAATTGGGTGTAAAACTCCTTTATTACTCAAGTGCATTTTCCACATCATCCCTCATGTGGTCCTCAATATATTGAATGAGTCGATAAATTGTTACTTTTACAGTTGCTAGGTGTATTGGTAGTGAGCGACACATCTTTGCATATGCTGTAAGATAGCCAAGCACAACTATTGATTGCACTGGAGGGAAATGCAACTCCAAGTATTTTTTGAACATGAGTGAGGCATTAATTCTAACAAAAGACAACATTATTGTTGGAAAAGTAAATGTGGTGAAGTAACTGTAATTTTATATTAAATTAACATACTTGTGTTTCTTTCCCTAGGCGCACCTGGTATCATCTCCAATCCCTATGGGGGTGGTGGATTTGGCCCTGCTCTTGGCTTTCCACAAACTGCAGGTTAGCGTGCTCGGAACTGGAATAATAGATTTGTTTTAATACTTTAGCAGATTGTCACAGGAGGATTAACTTATAATTCCCTTTTAAATAAAGGAATTCTCCCAATAGCTCATTTGATTAGCATGTAAATACTGTACAAGCCAAAGAATCCCAAATCATCCTTCAGTGTGTGCTAAGTTAGCTGATGTTGATCTTGGTAGGGTTGGTTGTGGTGATGGAGGGATAGCAGCTCATAGGACTTTGTCCTCTACTTAACCATGGTTGTTATCACCTTAATCTTATCATTATCCATTGATTTCCTACTGGAAAGTACATGCTGTGGGTTGGATTGGTGTTACCTGTGTTGCACCCCTCACTTACCCACTGCAAAATGACCTTCAGTGCTCATTTCCCATTTCTGTGTGGAAGGTGCTGAAGGGTGCCCATTTCAGTGAGTCTGGAGAGAGAGGAAGGAAGCATGGGAGAATTGACATCGGGGAGGAAGCTCAAAAGTGTGTTTTAAATATAGTGACCACGTACTTTGCACTGAGATTTAACATATAATTTATTAACACATAGTGATGGGACCTGAAACCATAGTGAATTGTAAACTTTTATAGTAGTATACACATATTCTAATCATCTCAGACTCTCATCTTCAATAAATTTCTGAAGGGTATGGTTCATTATATGAAGGAAGCGCATCTGCCTTGGCTAATGTCAAAGTCTTTACTGTCTCCAGGTCTGTCTGTTCAAGGAATCCCAGGAGGGCTCGGGCATCTTGGCCTTCCACACGGTGCAGTCGGTGGTCGTCTAGCAATGCACGGTATTGGCCCAGCAGCAAACTCTGTCCTGCTAGTCAGCAACCTAAACCCTGAGGTTGGTGATATTAAGAAGCGCAATATTAGTAAATCCTGCCTACTTATTTTCAAGTTTCATAGAATACATTGCTGTATATGTTTTTGGGGGAATTTGAGCTTTCAGTATTTTTTTTTAAATTATATTTTTGGAAGACAAATTTAGTTTCAGACTGTACTACTAGTAATTTGTAACATCCACGTATGCAGAAACCATCCTTCCACCGCCTTTGATAATTATGAATCAAATCAATGCAACACTAGTATCCATTACAAGGAGCTGAGGTTTGATAGGTTCTTAAACTGACGGAGAGCCTTGACAGTTTGTGCTAGCACATATATATATTCAGTACACGTTAATGTGCCTCTGTGGATTGCTGATGTATCGTCTCATTTTGACTCAGCTTTCAGCTCATATGCGTTACCATTAACCATTATAATGCCTAATGTTGATGTTCTGAATGTGGCTTCGGTGAAGGCCAAGTTATATTTGTCGAGTGCCCCCCTACGTCTTGTCTAACCTGTGGCTCGACACTTTGTAAATGCATATTGTGCATGCTGTCCCAATGCATTGCATACTTGCACTCATTTATACCAGTAACATTCTGCAGCTCTAACTGTCTAGTGTATGGGTTTAATTACTAAACTCATGCTTGTTGTACGTGCTTAATAGCACATCATCTATCAACCTAAGGAATTGTGATAGTGGTCAGGTATAATGGCGGCATTGATCTCCGTTGAATTTGGAACACTATACAACTTGTGTCATAAAGGAGCTTATATGATGCAAATCACAAAAAATTAATATGCAAGTACAGAAAGTAATTAGGAAGGCAAATGGAATGTTGGCCTTTCTTGCAATGGGGATAGAGTATAAAAGAAGTCTTGCTGCAACTGTACAGGTCATTAGTGAGACTGCATCTAAAGTACTGAGGGATTATTTGCATTGGAAACAGTTCAGAGAAGGTTCACTAGGTTGATTCCTTTTATTCGTTCATGGGATGTGGGCATTGCTGGCTAGGCCAGCATTTATTGCCCATCCCTAATTGCCCTTGTTCAAGGGGGAATTTAAGAGTTAACCATATTGCTGTGGGTCTGGAGTCACAAGTAGGTAAGATTTCCTTCCCTAAAGGACATTAGTGAACCAGATGAGTTTTTATGACCATCGGCAATGGTTTTTTAAATTCCAGATTTTTTTAAAACTTAAAATTCCTTCATCTGCTATGGTGGGATTCAAACCTGGGTCTCCAGAGCATTACCCTGGATCTCTAGAATACTAGTCAGTGACTATGCCACCATCTTCCCTCTTCCTGAGATGCAGGAGTTGCCTTATGAGAAAAGGTTAAGCAGGTTGGAACTATACCCATTGGGTTTTAGAAGAATGAAAGGTAATCTTATTGAATGTATAAAATTCTGAGGGGGCTTGACAAAAAATAAAGGGCCTTCTATTTAAGGTGGAGATAAGGAGCTACTCCTCTGAAGGTTATTAGTCTTTGGCGCTCTCTCCCCCAACAAGCAGTGAAGGCTTGGTTACTGAATATATTCAAGACGGAGTTGAGACAGATTTTTGACCTACAAGGGAGGTTATAAGGGACAGGCAGGAAAGTGGAGTTGAGGCCGCAATCAGATCAGCTTTGATCTTACTGAATGGCAGAGCAGGCTCAAGGGGCCGAATTGCTGCCTCCTGCTCCTATTTCTTATGGTCTTATAATCTAAATTGAATTTCAGACCCACACCTTAAAGCACCACAATCAGAGTGACAAGGGGCTGGCGACTGTGTAATTAATGTTTTAGCATGTGAATGTGGTGCCATTAATGCCAGTCAAATAGAAGTATTTATTGCCTTCTAAAAATGGGCCCTTTCTTCTGGTGTTACTGCATTAGTGGATATCTAACGCAAATTAAATCATGTTTTTTTTTCCCCACTTATTTACTGCTTCTAAAGATTTGTTTAACAAGTAAAAGGAAACCTGGGTGAAGAGCTTACTAGAAGTGTAAAGTTTAAGTCACTGTAATAAATAACTATTCCCCACCCCCACCCAATGCCCCTGCCCTGCTAACTGTGTAGATTATAATGAAAATTCCAGGTTACTCCTTAAATAACTGTAGCTGTCATTCATTGCTCCTTGTTGGTAAATGGGTGTTATCCTTGTGTTTTCATATTCTGTGATATTTTCTGTTTTTGGCGTTTTTTGATGTATGTTACATCCATGCTACACACAATTTTTATTTCTAGAGTGTATTTGCTTCCTATTACTGTCAAGTCTGATTGAAATTAGCCGTTGTTATTACAAACTTCCCCGTTATTGTAGCTATCTCTTCTGGTCTTGCCAGAACATACATTTAGTTTAGAAAAAGTGTTCTCAATAAGGAAAGGCCCTATGCTTAAAGCAACAACAATATTTAGCTGACCCATGTGAGTTTATAAAAACAAAGATTTTCTATGCTATCGTGTTAACGTTGTTCTAATTTTCAACTTGGTATGGCTTCATTTATCAGTGAAGCAATTGCATTTTTATATAATTTGTTATAATCCATGCATTAGCTTTTCCTACAATACTCATACTCAAATTGAATGCTATTAGGATTTATTATGTAACTGTTCAGTTTAAAGGAGATTGATTTAATGCAATATGCCCATAAACACATTCTGCCACATTAGTAATTTCAACCAAATGTTTCTCACAAAACTTACGAATTCAGAGAAGCTGTTGTGATCAACAAATAATTTTGATTAAATATCTGGTTTTCACTATGCTCAAAGCAAGAATGAGTTTTAGTACTCCTGAGGAAAGCAACTGCAATTAAAATGGCCTCCCTTCATGCTAGAATAGCATTATTAGGCTTTTGAGACATGAAACATTTCTGCCAAACATGCTTTGTGTGGCAGGTGGTGAAAGTAGTTGTAGGCTTCTTTCATTTTCTATTTATGTAAACTTGTCTTTATGTAAACACGGGTATAATCCTTGTGCCAAATAAAGGCTCACTGTCATTCTGAATATGCTACCATCTATTTTTGTCGGTGGCAATTTTTCCAAATGGAAGAGAAATAAAAATATTAAATGCGAGAGGTATATAATCCACGTGCATCTGTCCTTAGATTTTTGCTAGGTGGTAAATTGTGTGTCTCGAGCGAAAACAAAGAGCAACTATGGGGCTAAGTCATTTTTGCACGGCATCGGTAGTTTGACTAAGGAAAATTGTTGATTACATCCATTGAGTTGCCAGTGGGCTGTGGAGGGATAAAGATAAGGGATAGGGTAAGATACCTTTTTTTTTTGGAAAAAGATCATTTTGAACACACATTTTACTGACTTTATAATATTTCTTTCTTTTCCCCTCACTGTCCTGCTTCACTAATTCCATCATTTTCCCAAACTTTCCATATCAACAAACGTCCCCAAAACGACAAACCTACTGCATTTGAACCTTCTTTACTTTTTTTTGTGATCAAATCGAATGCTTCATGGATCAAACTGGCCTTCAACTGTAATGCTGAAACACTCTTCGATATGGGCGATTTGATGATGTTTGTCTCCGGTCCATCTTGTGCTGACTTATTTTGTTTCCCCCTACTACAGAAGGTTTCACCTCACTGGCTGTTCATCCTCTTTGGTATGTTGTCATTTCCACTGCTATTTTACAATGAATTATTTTTGTTTGCATTTAAGTTTGTGCTTCATTCAACAGGATCTCACATCTATGCTATCAATTGATTTTACGTTAAATATTAAAATGCATGAAATTTTATTTCTGCAGTGTAGCATTTGTTAATGTGTGCACATGTCTTTTTTTCAAGTGTTTAAGTGATTGAAAATTATTTTCTTTTCCTTCCTGCTCTGATCCTGTCCTGTCTATACTCTGCTTTGTTTTATGATATCACTTTTCCTGTTTCATACTTCTGGTGAAATTAAAACTTTTTATTTTTGTTTGATCATTCTGAAGGAGTTTATGGTGATGTACATCGTGTGAAGATCTTGTTCAATAAAAAAGAAAATGCCTTAATACAGATGGCAGATGCAAACCAAGCTCAATTGGGTAAGGTTCATGAACTAATTTACTAACGTCCTTTGAGTTGTTTGCCTGTTTTCCTTCCCTTCTCCCGAATTAGGGTATGCCCAGTCCTGCCAAAACAAAATCTGGATCCCCTCAAGTGCTTGCTGTTGGGTGAACCCCACACAAGAGAACACCAAGAACTAGAGGGAAGAGATTCAAATAATTGGCAAAGGAGTAAATGTGATGTGAGGAAAAAATTTTTCACCCAGAGGGTGGTTGGAGTCTGGAACAAACTTCCTGAAAGGATGGTGGAGGCAGGTTCGATTGAAGTATTCAAAAAGGAATTAGATTGCTATTTGAAAAGAGAGAATGTGCAGGGCTACGGGGAAGGGCAGGGGAGTGAGACTAGGTGGAATGCTGTTTCAGAGAATCAGTGCAGACTCGATGGGCCAATGTAAAGATACTGTGATAGTGAATCTTGCCATTGTTGGGAGGCTGTTTGGCTTGCACAACACAGCTGAAGTTACTCATGTCTTCAGATAGCCTACATGTGTGTCCAATAGTGTCAGTAGATAACATTGGAGAACATTAGCCTTTGCAAATGTTATTTTCTCCATCTGGGAGCTGCAAGAGCAGTTGTAATGCCTTAATTGCTACCCTGGCTAAGAGCAACCAGTTCAGCTCAGATCAAATCAAATCAGTCATGTTTTTTCTCTGTGTCGGTCACACACTGGGTGTAAGTTATTTCTTGCATTTTGAGTATTTAATTTAGGAGCAATGAATTGAATCTGATTCTTGAGGTTGGAATGACTGACTTTTACTAATTGAGGCAAAAGGTGAGAGATAAATGCAAGCTCCATTCTTAGTTTCCACTACAGGTTGTAACTAGCAAACCAAAATACAGATTAATATATTAATGAGTTCACTTTATATACAGATTTTTGGTACATATGTTGCAAAACCCATTGCAATAAGGGGGAATGAGTTTTCAAGTTGATTGAAACATTTGATGCATGGGAGCAGATCATTTGCAGATATTCTTGGCTTGAGAACGGAAACAATGATCTAGTCTTTTTCGGAATACTTGAATGTTCTGCATGTTGACTTACAAATACAAACATTCTTTTCCCCTCAGCCATGAGCCACCTTAATGGGCAGAAGGTATATGGCCGGGTATTGCGTGTGACTTTGTCAAAACATCAAATGGTTCAGCTTCCTCGGGAAGGACAGGAGGACCAGGGTCTAACCAAGGACTACAGCAGCTCACCACTTCATCGCTTCAAGAAACCAGGGTCCAAGAACTTCCAGAATATTTTCCCTCCGTCATCCACCCTGCATCTCTCCAACATTCCGTGAGTAGCTTCAGGAAAATAATTTTTATCAAGGACTGGAAGGCAGCAGAACCTTTTTTAAAATCTAAAGCAGGCTGAACACAGGAACAGAATCAATTGATGGAGAAATAATTCTGCTAATAACAATACATTGTGTGGTTGTCGATTTAAGAAATTTATGCTACCTTTTGAAAAGTTGTTTTTCTTATACAGGTGAAAAAAATGTCATGACCTTTTTTATGTTGTCATCAAGTGTGTTGCAACAGCCTGACTTTGGGTGCAATATAAGCCAGTTGGATTGCCCTGCTGAGTTGCTGCCGTGGAAAGTAGGCCTGATTGCTTTCATGCTTGCAGACAATACTCTGATAACCTGATTTGAAAATGGCGTTGAATTAGCCTAACTTCACTCTCTTCCTTGTTATGTGAGATTTATTCATCATACCTTGCCACCTGTGGGCCTGTTCTGATTTATTCAGACATTTGTTGCCCATCTCTAGTTGCCCTTGACAAAGCGGTGGTGAGCCTCCACATTGAGACACTGCAATTTGTATAGTGAGAGTACTCCCACAGTGATATTAGGGAGGAATTTCCAGGATTTTGACATAGTGACTAACGAAGTAATGTAAATGTATTTCCAAGTCAGGATGTTGCTTGACTTGGAGGATAACTTGGAGATGGTGGTGTTCCCAAGCACTTGCTGCCCTTTGTAGGATGTAGAGATTAAGGGTTTAGAAGGCGTTGTTGAAGGAGGCTTGGTAAGCTGTTACATTGCATCTTGTAGACGGTACACACTGCAGCCACTGTGCACCATTGGGGGACAGAGTTAGTATTCAAGGTGGTGAATGGGTTACCATCAAAGAGGCTGCTTTTGTCCTAGATAATATCGAGTTGAATGTTGTTCAGGCTCCACTCACCCAGGCAAGTTGGGAGTGTTCCATTTCACTCCTACTTTTGTCTTTTAGATTGTGAAAAAGCTTTGAGGAGTTAGGAGTTGAGCTACGCGCTACAGAATCCCCAGCCTCTGACCTGCTCTTATAACCACAGTATTTATGTGACTGGGTCCAGTTAAATTTCTGATCAAAGGTGATTTCCCAGGATGTTGTTGGTGTGGTGCTCAGTGATAGTAATGTCACTGAATGTCAACGGCAGGTGCCCAGAGGCTTTTGTAGGGTGTAGTTGTTGCTAGCATTTGTATCGTGCAAATGTTACTTGCTACTTATCAGCCCAAGGGTGAATGTTACCTCTGTCTTGCTGCCTGCCGACGCAGACTACTTCTTTGACACAAGAATTGCAAATGGAACTGAACACTGCAATCATCAGTGGACAACCCCATTTCTGACACTTTGGAGCAGAGGTCATTGATGAAGCAGCTGACAAAGGTTGGACCTAAGACACTGCTCTGAGGAACTCTGCAGGAATATCCTGTTCAGCATATATGGAACAGGATTCTTAGGTAGGCCGGTAGGCACGGGATTGGCCGGGAACGGACAATAGCTCCCCGACCATGATTTCACGCTGGCTGGTCAGTTAATGGCCAGCTAGCTTGAAGCACATGCTGAAATGCTCAGCGCTGCTGGCATGAGGACAGGCTCTGATGTAAGCATGGGCGAGCGCTGAATAAAAGCTGCCTGAAGGCAGTGAGCTGCTTCGGGGAGCTGAAGACTTGAAAACAATTAAAGAAAGTGTTTTCCTGATTTTAAAAAATGTCCAAGCATCACAATCAATCCCCTGAACATATACATGATAAAAACGCTGTCCATAGACTTTCATTTTTTAAAATTAATAACGGAAACCTCATCCCACCCTTGGATGTGATTCCATGAAAAATGCAAAGTCCGCCTGGCCGATTTCGCCCGTCTGCCGACTGCAAAAAATCAGAGAATTGCAACTTTACTTACACTAATTGGCCTCTTAAGTGTTGGCGGGCAATCTTCCGACTTTTACACACGCCTGCAACCTAAATATCATGCGCGATTTTGCGTCCGATGGGGTCAGGCATGCACCCACACGCCAACCTAAAGATTCTACCCATGGAGTTCTATATTGTAGGTTCACCAGGTTGGCACCTCATTTTTAAGTGTTGAGTGCTACCCTGGATCATTGCCAGTTTTGGTCCACTGACTTGACGGTAATGTAGAGTATGGGGATATGCCAGACCATGAGGTTACAGATCATCTTGAAGTATATTTCTGCTATTGCTGATGTCCAGGTTTAAACCGCTAGATCTGTTCTGAACCTGTCTCACGTAGCTCATTGATAATGCCACACAAGACAATGTGTGAAGGCAGGCCTTTGTTTCCACAGAGACTATGCAATGGTCACTACTTACAAATGCTGTTGCGGATAGATGTGTTTGCAACAGGTAGGTGGGATGTTGTTCCCTTGTAGTATATCTTCTCATCATCTGGCAGATATGTCATTCAGGATTCAGTGAGCAGTGGTGCTTCTGAGCATCTGTTGCTGATGGACATTGATGTCCCACAACCAGAATGCATTTTGTCTTTGCTACCCTCGGTGCTTCTTCCAAGCGGTGTTCAATGTGGAGGAGCACTGATTTATCAGCTAAAGGAGGGTGGTAGTGGGTAAGCAGGATGAAATTTCCTGGCCCATGTTTGATCTAATGCCATGAGACTTCAATGAAGTCTGCAGCCAATAATTAGGACTTCCAGTACCTTTGCCTCCTGACTCTATACCACTGCACCCAAGGGTGGTAATGGAGGAGTCTGGGGTGTTGACTGAAAGGTATGATTGAATGTGATTGTCAGGCTGTTGCTTGATTAGCCTGTGAAACAACTCTCCCAGTTTTCTCACAAGTTCCTAGAAGTGAATAAGGAGAACTGTGGCCCTTTTATCATGTCCGAGTACAGTGCCTAGATCGATGTCTGGTGGTCCATATGGTTTTATTCTTATACTTGGTCACAGTGGTTTTGTATATGGCCTAGCTAGACCACTTCAGAGAAACATTTGTACAGAGTCAACCAGGTCATCGCAGGTCTGGAATCACATAGGCCAGCCCTAGTAAGGACAATGGATCTCCTTCCCTAAAGGACATTAATGAACCATATAGGTATTTACAGTAATCCAGTAGTTACCTGGTCACAATTATTGACTGGCATTTAATTCTCAATTAACTGAATTTAAATTCCCCAGTTGCTGTGGTGGGATTCAAACCTAAACTGATTAGTCTAGGCGTCTGGACTACTGGCCCAGTGAGGGTGGCTGTTGCTTGTCTATCATCATCTAGTATAACTGCCACACCTCCATTAAATAATGTTGTGTGAATTCCTCTCGGTACATATTAGTATTGTCTCGAAATAGTTGAGGTATAAAGCATGACTTTTTTTTTCCAGTCAGCATGTAAAATCTGAAGAATTTAGGTGGCTAATACAATAACACCTGTATACTGCTAGTAACCATGAGCTCAGATTGTGATTCCTTCATTGAGTCAAAGATCTTGTAAAATGCTCTTCATATGTTCTTCACACTAATATCCATTTTGCATAATTTCTAATGAGTACTGTAGTTGAAGTCTGATCTGCTTATACATTTGTTAAAATTGGTTACGAATTGTCTGCTTTCTGTGCTGTTTGTAAAAAGCTGTTTTGGCCTATTTTTAGACCTTCAATCACTGAAGATGATCTGAGGAATCTGTTTGAAAGTACTGGATGTTCAGTGAAAGGCTTCAAGTTTTTCCTGTAAGTCTACTTTTGTTGTGTTATATCTCTAGCTACTGTATGACATCACATAACGATACTGAGTTAACCTTGAAGTCCCTTCAGTTGGTTGTTGCTGCTATCAGCCTTTTCATACTGAGGTGTAATCAAATATTAGTCATATTTTTACTACATAATATTAGCAGATTACCTGTGATGCCGTTCACAAGTGTTTTATTTGCCATGTTTTGCTGCTGAACTTTACTGTGCTCTTCCACTATCTATCAGTGCATCATCTTAATGGTAATATTTCTTGTAAATGTCCCAAATGTTGAATTGAAAAATGAAAACTGCTTGATAAAATGGCATATCTCCTAACCATATAACAAATTAGGGTAAAGGAAGAGACAGTTTGACAAGAATGCATGGTGTAATAAGATATATTTGCTTAATGTTATACATCAGGAGGATGGTCAGCCCAAGACTTAAGTTTTTGTTAGGTAAGCTTGTCAAGGGATTATAGAGTGATGTGTAAAGAAATGCAAATTGGCCTCATTTAATAGAGCAGATTCAAGGGGCTGAATGGACTTCTGTGCTTAAGTTGAAGTATGGAATATTGTAATAGATTTTTGTGGAGCATTGATTTTGTTAAGTTCACAGTTGAACCTTGTAACTTGCTGAAATTTAAAAGCAAGGTACACAGGTGACATTCAATTTTCAAGCACTTTAAGCTGCTGCAGCTGAGCTCTTAAGAGTGTAACAGATTTGTTCTTTTGTCCCCACCCCCAAAAAAATGATTAAAAAATGCAGGTAGACTGGGAAAATCAGGTTGGTAGTGGATCCCAAGAAAAGGAATTTGTGGAATGTCTACGAGATGGCTTTTTGGAGCAGCTTGTGGTGGAGCGGAGCCCACTAGGGAACAGGCAGTTCTAGATTTGGTGATGTGTAATGAGGCAGATTTGATAAGGGAGCTTAAGGTGAAGGAACCCTTAGGAGGAAGTGACCATAATATGATAGAATTTATCCTGCAGTTTGAGAGGAAAAAGCTGGAATCAGACGTAATGGTATTACAGTTGAATAAAGGCAACTACAAAGACATGAGGGAGGAGCTGGCCAGAATTGACTGGGAAATGAGCCTAGCAGGAAAGACAGTGGAACAGCAATGGCAGGAGCTTCTGGGAGTAATTTGGGAGACACAGCAAAAATTCATCCCTAGGAAGAAGCATTCTAAAGGGAGGACGATGCAACCATGGCTGACAAAGGAAGTCAGGGACAGCATAAATGCTAAAGAGAAAGCATACAATGTGGCGAAGAGCAGTGGGAAGCCTACAAAGACTAACAGAGGATAACTAAAAAAGAAATAAGGAGGGTAAAATAGCCAGTAATATAAAAGAAGATTGCAGTAGTTTTTTTTTAGATATATAAAGGGTAAGAGAGAGGCAAAAGTGGACATTGGGCCACTGGAAAATTGATGCTGGAGAAATAGTAGTGGGGAACAAAAAAGTGGTGGAGGAATTGAATAGGTACTTTGCATCAGTCTTCACAGTGGAAGATACGAGTAACATCCCCAAAGTTCAAGAGAGTCGGGGGCAGAGGTGAGTATGGTGGCCATTACCAAGGAGAAGGTGCTAGGAAAACTGAAAAGTCTGAAGGTGGATAAATCACCTGGACCAGATGGATTACACCCCAGAGTTCTGAACGAGATAGCTGAAGAGATAGTGGAGGCATTAGTAGTGATCTTTCAGGAATCACTGGAGTCGGGGAGGGTCCCAGAGGACTGGAAAATCGCTAATGTAACCCCCCTGTTTAAGAAGGGATTGAGGCAAAAGACGGGAAATTACAGGCCGATTAGCCTGACCTCTGTCGTTGGTAAGATTTTAGAGTCCGTTATTAAGATGAGATTTCAGAATACATGGAATTGCATGATAAAATAGGACAAAGTCAGCTTGGTTTCATTAAGGGGAGGTCATGCCTGACAAATCTGTTAGAATTCTTTGAGGAGGTAAGGAATAGGTTAGACAAAGGAGAGCCAATGGATGTTATTTACTTGGACTTCCAGAAGGCCTTTGACAAGGTGCAGGACAGGAGGCTGCTCAGTAAGATAAGAGCCCATGGTGTTAGAGGCAACGTACTAGCATGGATAGAAGATTGGCTGTCTGGCAGGAGGCAGAGAGTGGGGATAAGGGGGTCCTTCTCAGAATGGCGGCGGGTGACTAGTGGAGTTCCGTAGGGGTCAGTGTTGGGACCACAACTTTTCATTTTATACATTAATGATCTAGATGAAGGAACTGAGGGCATTCTGACTAAGTTTGCAGGTGATACAAAGATAGGTGGAGGGACAGATATTATTGAGGAGGTGGGGAAGCTGCCAAAGGATTTGGACAGGTTAGGAGAATGGGCAAAGAAGTGGCAGATGGAATATAACGTGGGGAAGTGTGAGGTCACGCACTTTGGTAGGAAGAATAGAGGCATAGACTATTTTCTAGCTGGGGAGAGAATTCAGAAATCCGGAGTGCAAAGGGACTTGGGAGTCCTAGTCCAGGATTCCCTTAAGGTTAACTTGCAGGTTGAGTCAGTAGTTAGGAAGGCAAATGCAATGTTGGCATTTATTTCGAGAGGACTAGAATATAAAAGCAGGGATGTGCTGCTGAGGCTTTATAAGGCTCTGGTCAGACTACATTTAGAATATTGTGAGCAATTTTGGGCTCCGTATCTCAGGAAGGATGTGCTGGCCCTGGAGAGGGTCCAGAGGAGGTTCACGAGAACAATGCCAGGAATGAAAGGCTTAACATATGAGTAATGTTTGAGGATTCTGGGTCTGTACTCGATGGAGTTTAGAAGGATGAGGGGGATCTGATTGAAACTTACAGAATACTGAAAGGCCTAGACGTGGGGAAGATGTTTCCATTAGTAGGAGAGACTAGGACCCGAGGGCACAACTTCAGAGTAAAGGGAAGACCATTTAGAACAAAGATGAGGAGAAACTTTTTTAGCCAGAGTAGTGAATCTATGGAATTCATTGCCACAGAAGGCTGTGGAGACCAGGTCATTGAGTGTATTTAAGACCGAGATAGGTTTTTGATTGGTATGGGGATCAAAGGTTATGGGGAGAAGGCGGGAGAATGGTGTTGAGAAACTTATCAGCCATGATTGAATGGCGGAGCAGACTCGATGGGCCGAATGGCCTAATTCTGCTCCTATGTCTTATGGTCTAAAAATGTACATGAATATTAATTTCTCTCCCCTCTAGATACGCTTGTTAAAAATAGTTAGTGTGCACTTGGATTACGAGCATACGAATTAGGAGCTGGAGTAGGCCATTCGGCTTCTCGAGCCTGCTTTGGCTTTTAGTAAGATCATGGCCGACCTGATTGTGGCCTTAACTTCACATTCCATCTACCCCTGATAACCTTTTGACTTCCTTGTTAGTCAAGAATCTACCTACCGCTGCCTTGAAAATATTCATTGCAAACTGTGCCCCCTAGTTCTAGTCTCTCCCACACAGGAAACAACCTTTCAGCATCTACTCTGCCAAGTCCCCCAAGGATCTTATATGTTTCAAAAAGATCACCACCTGAATCTTCTAAACTCCAAAGGGTACATGTGCAGCCTGTACAACCTTTCCTCATAAGATACCACCCCACCCCCCTTTTCCCAGGTATCAGTTGAGTGAACCTTCCCTGAATTGCTTCTAATGCATATATAACCTTAAATAAGGAGACCAAAATTGTACATAGTACTCTAGATGTGATCTCACCAGTGCCCTGTACAACTGTAGTAAAACATCCCTACTTTTATATTCCATTTCCCTTGCAATAAATGACAACATTCCATTTGCCTTCAAAATCACTTACTGTTCCGTGTATTAATTTTTTTGTCGTATACTAAGATACCCAAATCCCTCCGCCCCTCAAGAGTTCTGCAGTGACTCCATTGAAATAATATGCAGGTTTTCTATTCTTCCTGCCAAAGTGGACAAGTTCACATTTTCCGACATTATACCCCATATGCCAATTTTTTGCCCATTCAGTCAACCAATCTATGTGCCTTTGCAGACTCCTTTTGCCCTCTTCACAACTTTTTCCTACCTTTGTGTCATCAGCAAATTTAGCAACCATGCCCCATCATCCAAGTTATTGATAATAATTGTAAAAAATTGATGCCCCAGCACTTTGTCATTCTAATGTGCGTTCATACCCCTTTTGGCTATCCCTTTTTGGCTATTAGTAGGGTGAGTTCAATTGTCTAACATGTGCCATGGATGCCCTTCTAAACGAACAGGAGAAAGGGACAATGTATCATCCTTCATTCTCCCATACAATAAATTGTTTTTAAAGAAAAGCAATCTAGTTCCCCTATACCATAGGGAACTTGAAAGCTAAACTGACATTGTGCCTTTTATTTGAAGTGTTGTGATATTTTCAGTTCCACTGTTTAACTGACCATGCTCTCGGATCTAATTTGAACAAATCACGTGTCCCATACCAGAAAAAGTTTGAAGCTTAAGTTTGTCTGAATTGCAGTGATCCATTCGATATTCCCTTCTATCTGAGGATCATTATCTCTAGATGGACTAGACCTCCTTGAGTAGTGATTGCAACACAACTCTACTGCCAGATCTCCTGTTGTAGTTCATTTATGACCTTGATGACCAATGCAGAAGTAATCCATTTGATCTTCAACATTATCTCATGCTGAAAAGATCTTGGTGCTGCCTCCACAGAAAGAGAAACCAAGGGTGTACACCGCAGCTGACCACCTTGTGTGGTGGAGCAGGGAAGGTTAATTGGAATGTCAAAAGTGAAAATTCTTAAAGCACCAAGCCCTGAGTGATTTCCCTCACTCCCTTTGTTTTTGTTAGGAATACGTCCTATGTTCAGTTGTGTGAACTACAATTGGAAGATGATTTTCAGACAATCCATAGAAACAGTATTATATGAATAACTGTTGCCTTTCTAGTTTTATCCCTTCCTCATTGAAGGAAAAGGCCTACACTGTTGATGGGAGGGAGAGAGAATGAGGGCCATTGCATTTTTTTAAAATTGCCTTTCAAGAAATAAACCATAAAGTGATTAGAAGTTGTGGAATAAAACACTCTCTCTATTTGTGTAATTTTTTTACTAAAGTGAATCATCTATTTAATAATCATGTCCAAAATGTTGAGAGTAAAGCGGCTATGTTGAACTTGTATAAATTACTAGTTTGGCCTCAGCTGGATTATTGCATCCAATTCTGGGCACTGCACATTAGGAAGGATGTAAAGGCATTAGAGAGACTGCAGATAATGTTCACAAGAATGGTTCCAGGGATGAGGAATTCAGTTATGAAAATAAATTGGAGAAGTTAGGACTGTTTTCCTTCGGGGAAAAGAAGATTGAGAAGATTTGATAGAGGTATTCGAAGTCATGAGGGGTCTGGACAAAGTAGATAGAGAGAAACTATTCCCACTTATGAAAGGATCAAGGACAAGAGGGCACAGATTTAAAGTAATTAGCAAAATAAGCAAAAGTGATATGAGGAAAGACTTTTTTTCACGCAGTGAGTGGTTAAGGTCTGAACTGCACTGCCTGAGAGTGTGATGGAGGCAGGTTCAATTGAAGCATTCAGAAGGGAAATAGACTGTTATCTGAAAAGGAAGAATGGGCAGGGTTACGGGGAGAAGTGGGGGAATGGCACTAGTTGAGTTGCTTACTCGGAAAGCAGGTGCAGATCCAATGGGCCAAATAGCCGCCTCCTGTTTTCCCTATAGACTGGGACCACACAATGTGGTAAATTAGCATTCAGACAGAGACTGAAATACCAATGACCAGCACCATAACAGTTCTGTGATTCTATGAAAATGAGCTTGGAATCCACTTTCAAACTGTCTCATTCTCTAACCCATAGTGATTTGTATGGTGCTTGTAGTTTTGATGTTTTCAGTGCTCTGAAATGATGTATAGCATTCCTTTATGAATAAATGTTGGAGTGTAAAATATCGCATTACTGGATAGCACTAGAAAGATTGGAGGAGCTGGAGCTGCTGTTCTTGGAGAAGGTTGAGAGAAGCTTTGGTGGTATTCAAAATCATGAGGGTGTCTGGAAAGAGTAGGTAGAGAGAAACTGTTCCCATTGGTGGAAGGTGTGTGAACTAGGGGACACTGATTTAAGGTAATTGTCAAAAAGGAGCAACAATTGACATGAGGAAAACCTTTTTCATGGAGCGAGTAGTTAGGACCTGAAAAGCATTGCCTGATTGTGTAGTGGAGGCAGTCATTTTAGGCTTTCAAAAATGAATTGGATCATTATCTGATAACGAAAAATTTGTAAGGATATGGGGGAAAAGAAAAGGAGTGGCACTGGGTAAATTGTTCCTTCAGAGGACCAGCACAGACATGATGGGATGCTCACTGCCCAGTGGATTGGCAGTTCACAGATTCATAGGGTACACATTTTGCAACAGTAGTTCCCTTTGTGGAGTGCTTCAATCTTTGCATGGTATGGGAAACTGGCTGGAATTTGTTCTGGGCATTTTTCACTCTTAGCAATTGTGCCCAAGAACAACATTGACAGAGGTTGTGGACAAGGCACGTGTCTGCAAATGTTGACCAGGTAACGGTCAGTAGCAAGTGGTGTCTTGGCTATTTTAAATTTTTATTCCAACAAATAATTTCCCTTGTTGACTTTAAAAACAACCTATATTGCGGTTAAATTGTTTCAAAACCCATTTTGTTCTTTGCATTGCAGGAAGGACCGTAAGATGGCCCTTATCCAGTTAGACAGTCTTGAAGAAGCAATCCAGGCACTCATTGACCTTCACAACCATGATCTTGGAGAAAACCACCATCTCAGAGTTTCCTTTTCTAAATCTACGATTTAATTCCTCTCCTGTTTTCCCTATAGACTGGGACCACACAATGTGGTAAATTAGCATTCAGACAGAGACTGAAATACCAATGACCAACTATGCCTGCAAGAGATGCTTAGAGTAATGATGTTTTAAGTGGAACACAACAGTGATGATGGGATCCTTCCTTTTTGTTTAAACTTCTCAATACCAATTTTCTTTATATCTAATTTTTGAAAGGTGCGGGTTTGTTGCAAGCAGTCCGCAGCCATAAATTGATGTTCATTCACCTATTAACAACTGGTTCAGTGAGAATTTCTTTTTAAAAAGAAGTTTACAATCTTGGGGGAGAGGGAAAAAAATCAGGTCTAGATCTAAAAGTTTGACACACTTTAAACAAATTATTTTGGTAATATTGGGGAAAAAGAAATAAACATCATGGGCTTTCATACCACTAAAATATAATCTGAAAGAAATTATCAGTTTCGTATTTACTGTGTACTTGTTTAATTATCATGTGCCTTATTATGTGCTTATAATCAAATAGATTAGAGGCTTTTCCTGAGGTTTCATCAGTACATGTATTGTGGGTTCTTTCAAAGGGAGTCTTTCTCCTTGTAGATTTAGGTGAATTTTCTTTTGTGTATTTTGCAGCATTGCAACAGTTGCTAACTGATTTGATTTATATTACAAATTAGTACACAGATGGGAATGAAAATGCAAACTTCCTTCCTCTCCTCGGGCAAAATGCAAATCTGTATTCTCTCTCTATCATCCAAGAGCTGCAGAAATGCTGTATAAAAGCCTGTACTGCAGTTTTGATTGAATATTACATATTATGACCAATTCAAAACTGCAATGCCTGAGGCTGATTTTCCTTTTGAATATCTGCAACGTTCTAAATGATTTAAATATCCAATCTGTGTGCTAAGAGTTTGTTATATGTTATCTTAAATATTTCATTTATTTGGATCTGTAGTGTGAACTTACCTGTTAATTTTACGAATGTTTAATTGTTATTATTGGCTGTTGTTTTGAGGGAATTAGGCTTTTGAACGTTTCTGTGCAGATACTTTTTAAAGTCTTTGTTGGGATTTTTCCTTTCTTTCGTTAGACTCCCTAGCTAAATATCTAGCATTTTGTGTTTGCCTTTCTTGCTTTATTGAATGCTCACTGGACTAACTGCCAGTTTAGAAAAAATGTCCTTAACTCTTCCATCCATTCTGAAAGATACTTCAGAGCTGCACAGACTTTGCGAAGCTGCAACTAAACCATGGTTAGAACTGTACTGATTTATTAAATACAAGACTCTTTAATACCATTCAGGTGGAATTCCAAGACACTTAACAGAAAAGAAAAAGATTAAATATTAGTGAATGATAAGGTAGAGAAAACATGAGCTTTTATTTCAGGGTTTCAGAGAAAAACCAAAACAGGACCAAAGTTTATGTGCCTTCAATAGTCTTAATCATTTTTTTCTCTTCCCTCCAATTTGATCTTTTCCTTTTACTATATTTAGGCCTAAAATAGAAAACTATTATGAATGTAGTTTCAAGTATAAAAGGAGGGAGATTGTGAGTAATAGAAGAATAACAATTTTTTGTTTTTGTTATGAGGTGCTTCATTTGATTGCACCTAGCTTTAAGGAGAGTATACCTTAAGGTCACTAATTTACATTGAATTGGATCTGTCAACTCCTGCATGCCGAGCGTGGAACCAGAGATTCACTTCATAAAAGAAGCATCTTAAAACAGTTGTTAGGAATCGCACAGTATCCTTGCCGTTTGTGATGCCCTGAGCCAGAACTCTCCCAAAGTTGCGATTGTTTTTTCATTCACCGTTCGACAAGTGTAAAGCCTGAAACATTAGTGTGTAATACCTCTTGCTTTGTAACACCAAGCAGTGTGATGTAGCATTCTCAACAGTGGTCTGACAAGTTGTTTATACTGTCTGCGGAACAGGTTAAGGCAGAACTCTTCCATTTGCAGGCAAATAGTCAAACCAGCTTCTAGCTGCTAATACTTGTAACTGAAGAGGAAAAGTCAGCTGACTTGAATTGACTGACGCTGTGAGCTACCTAAATTTATTTGCTTTTTGAATTTAAAAACTGGACTGATGTTTGTGCAGCACCAACAATGGACTAGTATGTAATGGCATACTGTCTGAGGTGATGCCAGTTAGACACTTAACAGGCATTTGTCTTCAGTCAATAGGGTGACGGTGACATTAGACATGCAGTATAACTAGGCTTGAGACATGCATTGCAGCTGGGATGCTCCTACCTGTGCAGTTCAGGCGAGGGTAGCAACATTTACGTGGAATCCCTAAACCTCTCTTTCAAGCTGCTTTTCTTAAATTTTCCCCTTCTAGCATTGAGGTGTTGGCAGGTGTATAGTGCTTTCCTCCCTGTTCATTCATGTACTTGGTCTGTTCTTAAAATTCCCTGCTTTTTTGAGTTTGTAAGAATGTTCAGCTGACAATGAAAATGCTGTAAATATTTGTAACAACTTTTTTTTAATCTGAGGTTTTTTGGGAACAAGAAGAAGTACAAACTGGTTTTTATATGAAAACATTGATTGTCTTGTATATTTTGATAAGCAACAGTACCAGGTTTCATTTGTAAAGCAGTTTGTGTCAATGTGGAAGAAACAAAATGGATTCCATTTCTGTTAAGATGATTTGTTTTTAATGCAGAGATGATGAAATATTAAAAAAATATTTTCTAATTGTCTATTGCATGTCTCTGTATACAGTGTTCCATTTCTTTCAATATGTGTGTACTTGCTTGTATGGCCTTGATAATCTTTCCTCTAATTGTAGCATGCTTTCAATAAATGCCATGACACCTCTTGATCTTCCTGCCTCTTTGTCTAGCACTTCTAACTTTCTCTCTATTTTTTTTCTTAATTCTAGATCAGAGATTTCCAAACTGTCAGTTGGGGTGGGGTAGGGAGAGACGGGAGATAATGCGCTCTGCTTATCTGTAGGGTTTGGGATGAGTTGAGGTTACCTGTGGGGGCCATGAGATGGGATGTTATTTACCTGGGTAGCCTGGTTGTTTACCTGGTTCCTGTCTGTCCCGTTCCCCTGTTCTCTGATTGTCGGCTGAATTGAATTTCTTTTGCAGCAGGCTTTGTCACCCTTCCATGTTCTTCCTGGTTTACACTGGAACATGGTCTTTCACAGCTCCCCAGGAGCAAGGGCTTCTGCTGTGTCAACAGTCCACAGCTGCAGTAATGGGCAAGCGTAATGAAGCCGTGCCGGGGGTGGGTGTGCAGCATACAACCACACTTCCAAACTGTGCATGTGCTCCTTGCCACTTTGCTCTTATTGAATAATTGTTTTATCTGATTAACAGCAGAACAGAGGTACACCCAATCCACCACCTTTCACTGTTCTCCACATCACACTGAGAAAAATATAAATTTTGTACTTACAGCGAAGCTAGTGCAAGAGAATTTAGAATGAGTTACATAAAATTTAGGTGAAGGTCTTAGCAGGAAACTGGAGATTTTATTTATTCTGCGCAATATGGGCTCAACACATTTCCCTATTCATTCCTTTATGAATATTGAAATTGAATAGAGTTGCAAATACTTAAGTGCTTTTCATTTTATGGCTAATAAAATACAAAAAATCTAATTTTTTAAATATGGAATGGTCAGTTTTCTCTCTCATCTGTTTTTTGTGAAATTCAGTTCTAGAAAGGCAACCAAAGGGTTTAAAATTTGCCTGAATGTAAAGACTGATTTTTACTAGAAACTGATTCTACAAATCTGACTCATTCTAATTGCTGAGTTAAGAGCAAGTCAAGTTCTCTTTTTAACTTCGGTTTATTTAGTTGCATAGTCGTGGCGCTGTGCGATGTATATTCCTTTGTCTCAAATAGTATGTTAGCTGAAAAATTAAAATCTTGTTCTAAGCTAAGAACAAGATCTCTTGCTCTGAGAGGGTCTGCGTGTGCAAAGGACACAAATCTCTAAAAAGTTTGTGAACCTCTGTTCTAGATCTATTAACTTTTTTGTTAATCTTTATATCTCATGACTTGCAGTCTTTCTTGCTGAAGTAACATTCTTAAAGCCCATTTTTAAATGTTTTATTAAAAGAACCAGTGTGCCATTGTTTTTTGCCTTTTACAGTTCTGCTGTGTGTATGATGCTCCATTCTGTCAAGCACCATCTTTGATGGAAGTAAACCTTTCAACCTTTTCAGGTGAAGGATGTCATTCGGATTCAATACAGAGCAGAGTTTACAAGCCTTAGAAAAATTGGGCATTTTGTATGTTTGTACATACTAAATGGGTGTGCACATACTGTTAGAAAGATGTTTTTAATTAGTTGCTTGTTTTATAGGATTTTTGAGACTTTGCTATCATCCTGTAGATGGGATAATTGGAGAGCCCTTATCCCATCATTTAAGTAATGTCCCTTGCTGATGCTCTGGAGATGGATAACTTGCAGATTGCCACAGGTCTGGAGCAGTGGGAATGCTTTATCCTGTCTAATCACAGGGATTTCCAAACCACACCATATGTCAAAAAATAAGTAGTTCAGCAAGTTCCTAACAAGAGTCTTGTCAATTCAGCTCCAAGCTGCCTGATCGACGTGCAAGAGAAGTTCAGTAAAAACTGCCTTTTACATCTCATTTTCCACGTATCTGACTGTCCCACAGAATATGGGTGAGGTTGGGAATTCATTGTTGTTGTGAAAGGAGAAACAGAGGGTTACTGGCACAAATTTGCCATGTTATTGGGCAAGGTTGTGTGAGCTACTAACTCCGAGGGCTGACCAGATAATCCGAGAAACAACATGGTGATTTGATCATTTGAATTGGTTTTTTAAAGAAAGCTTGAATTAGTAAAGAGACTCACCAGCTGTTGGTAATGTCATTAAAAAAATCCCAACTGGTTCAATGAAGTCCTTTTTCAGTAAGAAAACGTGCCATCCTTACCCAGTTTGTGACAGTATGTGGCTCCAATCTTAACACCAACCTGGTTGACTTTTAACTGCCCTCTTGTGGCTTAGCAAGTAATTCAGTTATACATCAAACCACTACCAGAAATTCAAGAAAAGACTCACCACTATCTTCTCAGGGCAACTAGGGATGGACAACAAATACCTGCCTTGCTGGTGATGCCCACAGCCTGAGAATAAGGAAGTATTTCAAACTTTTTACTAAAACAAAATTTTACCCACTTCTAAAGTATTTTTCTGGATTATTCCCAAACAGCTAAGCTTGTTCCCAGGTATAAGCTAGTGTTTATACCTAGCTGCTGGAAAATCACAAGAATAGCCGAATTACTTGATTTTCATTTACTTTTTTTGGGAACTGTCTCAATTCAGCTTGTATTGTCCAAAACAATTTCAGATAAAATCAAGAACGTTAAGTGGGGAAAACACGATTTGTAAAAGAGAACCATTGAATGTTAACAACGCAGAAGGAGGTCTTTGTCCCTTCATGTTTTGCTGGTTCTCTGAAGGAGCAATTCACCTAGTGTCACTCTCCTGCCTTTTCCCCATAGCCCTACAAAATTTATCCTTATCAGACAATGAGTCAATTCCTTTTTGAAAGCCTCAGTTAACTGTGAACCCACCACACACTCAGGTAATGCATTCCAGATCCTACCTATTTGCTGTGTGGAAAAAGTTCCTCCTAATGTCACCATTGCTCCTTTTGCGAATCACCTTAAACTTGTGCCTGCTGGTTCATGATCCTTCCACCAATGGGAAGTTTCTGCTTAGGTACACTGCCCAGACACCCCCATGATTTTGAATGCCTCTCAACCTTCTCCAAGAAGAACAGCTCCAGCTTCTCCAATCTATCTTGTGCTATCTAGTAATGCAATATTTAGTCACCCGAGGGACGCTTTGTACTCCGTTGAGGACTGAAATTGGGCAAAGAATCAGAAACCTGAGACCATCATCAGTCCAATGGAAGACTGGTTTCAATATTGAGTTAGTACATTTCAAAATTTTAGTATCATAGTTGGTTAACTTTTTATATCAATCTGGCACTGTACTCTGAAGACTTCATTTAACATTACAGTTCTTTGCACTAGATTGTAAAATAGGATTACTATTGAACTATTGGGAAAGTAGTCTTTATGTCAAGTTCAATGGAGTGCTGATATACCTATGCACATGGTTCTAATATATAACATGACATCAATTCAGGAATGTATGGTATTTTTAGATGTCTCAAGTTTTGGGCATCTTGTTTCAAATTAGATCTTCAGATTTCTACCTTAACTCCAGAGAAATCTGACCTTTGCTGTTGACAAAGAAAATTCAATACTCTGTCAACTATTGCCTAAGTTACTATGTGGTTCAAAATCCTTTTTGATACTAAATTAGAGCTGCTGTTTATTCCTAAAATCCATTATATGAGCAGAGTACAAGTACAATGCATAGGAAATTTATTTTAAGACATTGCTGCAACCCCCTTAGAGCTGGTAGCCAGTTTAAAAACTCATTCATGCATGTTCAAGAATAATGACGCAGAATTTCCTTAATTGGTGGACCAAAGTGAAGTTTCATCCATTGTGTGCTTTTCCATTAAAGTAATGTAAGTGCTAAATACTAAAACACTATATCCTCTGGTACCTGTTAATCGATAGTATCAAGAATTGTAGCTTAAAGTATACTTTGCAATGAATGACATTCTATATTACAGCCCTCCCATCTTGCTGCAGTGTTGGGATGCTGACAAACACCCAGTGAAGCATCGCTTCAAGTCACAGTATCTTTCTCATTCCATGATTGGGACGGAAAGCAAGAAGCGCAACTTTATTCATTTTTAACTTGCTGCTGAAGCTTAAATTGTAGTTGCAGTCAGGGTTCTTTATTTTGGAAACAGGAGAAAACATTTACATGCTGTTAATTGCATACTTGTAAGTGCTTCATTGTAGCAGAAGTGGGATTTTCATATTTGTGCATCTTATATAATCTCGAGCCCTTACTGTTTTGCTTTTAGCTCATGTCTGCTTTTTATTGGTTTCATTTTCCTCGTTCTCGTGTTTGCAGAGAAGTGAAGATTGGTGGCATGGCATTTTGCAACAACCACATTTTGTAGCTTGTCTCAGCCTTTGGGTTGACGTCACTCCCACTTTGCCAGCAGTAGATAAGTAGGAAGTGGCACTATCCCCAAGATCTCTTCCTGCCCTAGTCAAGCACCTGACACAACAATCATATTGATTAGTGTAGCAGAAAACAGAACATGCTGGAAATAAGTTGCCCGTAATGCACTTAAAACTAGTCAATAGAGTAGCCAACAAGACCTTGAATGAACATCAAGTTTAGATGCTGAATTTGTATTACTACAATCATGTTGCCCCAAAAGAAAATGTTTATTCTTAACGTGCTTGGTATTTTCTTCTTTTGCACTTGGTTTCCATATAAGATTGCCTCTGGTACTTAAACAGTATGCAATATTAATACAAAAAAAATCAAATGGTTAATAAATTAATGGTAAGGTTATACAATAAATTGTTCATTTCATTTTCTATTGCTGGATGTATAACTTTATGCCATATGTATATAATCACTTGAGTACGCTATGTGGGATGAAAATCTTAAATATGGTTGAAAAAGTCATTGAGAAAATGTTTCCACTCGGGATTCAAAACTAGGGGCCATAAATATGAGTCATTAATAAACTGTTACCTTATGATCTGGCAAGGGACCATTAACATTTAAAAAGAAATCCAAATATATTGTTTTAACCAATAGAACCATGCCATAAGATTTCACTTTTTAAACCACAAACTTTATTGTATGTAAAAACTACAAAGCAAATATGATTAACACTATAGCTTATCACTATAGTAAATCAATTTTAGTTATTTACTTCTATAGGAACCATCCATAAATACGCCATAGTTCTCTGGAGAACCTTCAATTCCAGATATTTTTAGAGGTAAAATTTTCATTTACAATCTCTTGACTGTGGAGGCCTCAGTCCCTTCTTGTTACTTTTTCAATGCTTCCACGCTAACCTGCCAGTTGCTTTCTTTGCCACAAGATTCTGGAGGATCGCTGCAAAATTCTTCCACTTGTTTCAAACTAGGCAATCTTTCATCTTCTGTTCCTAAATATTTAAATGGAAATTGAGCCTCATCCACTTCCATATGGTGAATGATGAAGTGATTTTTAGTGCAGGTCTATATAACTAATTGGCTATCATGTCTGTGACCTGTGAACTGCACACACCAGGTCCAAAGCTGCAACTAACTCAGCAAACATTCAGATAAGTTGAAACCTGAGAACCTCCCTCAGCTCCACCCATTTCCATAATGACATAAAAACAAAAAAACTGCGGATGCTGGAAATCCAAAACAAAAACAGAATTACCTGGAAAAACTCAGCAGGTCTGGCACCATCGGCGGAGAAGAAAAGAGTTGACGTTTCGAGTCCTCATGACCCTTCGACAGAACTTGAGTTCGAGTCCAAGAAAGAGTTGAAATATAAGCTGGTTTAAGGTGTGTGTGTGGGGGGCGGAGAGATAGAGAGACAGAGAGGTGGAGGGGGGGGGGGGTGTGGTTGTAGGGACAAACAAGCAGTGATAGAAGCAGATCATCAAAAGATGTCAACGACAGTAGTACAATAGAACACATAGGTGTTAAAGTTGGTGATATTATCTAAACGAATGTGCTAATTAAGAATGGATGGTAGGGCACTCAAGGTATAGCTCTAGTGGGGTTTTTTTTTATAATGGAAATAGGTGGGAAAAGGAAAATCTTCATAATTTATTGGAAAAAAAAAGGGAAGGGGGAAACAGAAAGGGGGTGGGGATGGGGGAGGGAGCTCACGACCTAAAGTTATTGAATTCAATATTCAGTCCGGAAGGCTGTAAAGTCCCTAGTCGGAAGATGAGGTGTTGTTCCTCCAGTTTGCGTTGGGCTTCACTGGAACAATGCAGTAAGCCAAGGACAGACATGTGGGCAAGAGAGCAGGGTGGAGTGTTAAAATGGCAAGTGACAGGGAGGTTTGGGTCATTCTTGCGGACAGACCGCAGGTGTTCTGCAAAGCGGTCACCCAGTTTACGTTTGGTCTCTCCAATGTAGAGGCCTCTACAATCTAACTCCCAGTTACAGTTTTAGTAAGGCAACAGTAAGACACTTAGATTTTAAAAGAACCAGGCAAAGTAACATATACCCTGAACATGGCTTCCAAGTGAGTTTTCTTAGCTTCAGTCCTTTGAAGCTGAAGCTCTTTTTTATTTTTAAGAACTTAAAAATACCTTCCCTTACACATAGCCCTTGCTCCTTCTTTCTACATGTCTTCCTCTTTGAATGCAAATACCCATTGTTTCACCATGACTTTGGACTTCATCTCCCTGATTATAAAACCCTCTCATAGCACTAAGTTTACCAGTAATCTTTGGGAAAAATTAACACACCATTTCTAAACTTCACCTGGCTGGGTGACACATTTCACCCATCCTTCAAAAACAATCTAGTCTGGTTTATTTCAAAATGCAAATGTTCACTTGACATCTATGTTTCTAAACTTCCCCATGTTTATCTAATTAACATTTCAAACCTAACCTCTCTTCTCAGATCAAAGCACCCAGACTAGCTGCCTCTAATTCAATTAAATCTCAAATATACACACAGACATCGACACATCCCACTATTAATCTATTTTACAATAAATTCCAATAACATTAATAGAATTATTATATCTTCTTGGCACACCTCCTTCATTCATTCATTTGCTTTTGGTCACCTGTGTTCTCCTGGCTGTAGTCAGGTGTTGGGAGATGTAGCAGAGCTGTCATGACATCACCAAATGCTACCAACAGCATCCCTCTGGCTATAAAAACACAAAACTGCAGATGCTGGAAATCCAAAACAAAAAATAAAAAATTCTGGAAAAACTCAGCAGGTCTGGCAGCATCAGCGGAGAAGAGTACATTGATGTTCCGAGTCCTCACGTTGAAGGGTCATGATGACTCGAAACGTTAACTGTACTCTTCTCCGCCGATGCTGCCAGACCTGCTGAGTTTTTCCAGATATTTTTTATTTTTTGTTTTGGATCCCTCTGGCTATGGCTGGGTGGAGAGGGTTAACTTTGAGCAGCTGTTAATACGGACAAGAGAGATCTTAGCCATGCGCTACATATAATGAAACCATTTGAAGAAAGAACAAGTTTGGAATTTTGCAGAGAATCTGGCCTTGGCACCAAACTGGATAACAGAGGAGTAAGGAGTCAACTTTTCAAGGTTTATTTCCACGCCCCCCCCCCTCCCCCACCCCCCTCCCACCCACCCCCAGCCCCCCCCCCCCACTGCCAGGAATGATATTCACAACTTTCTTGGCCCTCTAAACCGTATCCAGGTCCTACTTGCATCATAGGACCCCAGTTTGGATGCCATAATGAGTCACCCACATCATTCAGATGGACTCCAGACCCAAGCAGTGGAAGGCCCCAACAGGTATGGTGGCGGGTGGAATCTGGATGAGAAAGCGGTGCTAAGTGGAGCACAGCCATTTCAGGGCCCTAGCACCACTCTTTTGCTGAATAGCTACTTAACTTTCTGCTGGGGGAGCCATGTTAAAATAGGCCATTATTTAAACTTGAGAAAAAATGGTGAAGGATTAAAGCTACCACCAAGGGTTTGCGCACAGTCACACACTTGAGGACACCCTCTGATCCAGCAGGTTTATTTAGGCTGCTTGTAGATGTTGGGGCTGTATGTTCAAACACTGAAAGTGTTGGTTCATTGGTTTCACATAAATATAAGAAAAAATAGTGATAAATAAATAAATATATATTTAATTATTTCACTAATTTTTATACACAAAGAATATTTGTATTATCCACAGGGAGTCTGTGTGATCTCTACAATATGGGACAGGGACCTCAAAAAGCAAGACGGTTGAACACGTCAGAGCTTGCACACCAGGGAGAACTCACCTGTTCTTCTTCCAGGTCGTGACCAAGGAATCTTGTCTATCCATCTGAGAGGGCACGTTTAATGCCTCATCAGAAGGATGGTCCTTTGCTAATTTACTCGTGTGGTCACTCTTCATGTGTGAGGCTGGATAGGCCATTCTGCCATAAGTAGCATCATAGTTCAGCGTAAACCTGTCCTTACCCTACCATCCTGAGGTCATGAGAGGACAATCAGAAGTGGGAAAACTAGCTGCTTTTATTGCTCTACCTCAACCACATCAACATGTTGAGGGTTAGCGTTTGTCAGAAGCTGAACTGGGCCAGCCATATAAATACTGTGGCTACAATGGCAGGTCAGAGGCTAGGAATTCTGCCGAGATTAACTCACCTCCTTGACTCCCCAAAGCCTGTCCACCATCTACAAGGCACAGGTCAGGAGTATGATGGAGCACTCTCCACTTCCCTGGATAAGTGCAGCTTCAGCAGCACTCAAGAAGCTCAATACCATAAAGACGAATCATGATTGACATCCCATCCACCATCTTAAACTTTCACTCCCTCAACTATTGTTGCACAGTAGCAGCAGTATGTACCATCTACAAGATGCACTGCAGCAATTCACCAAGGCTCCTTTGGCAGTATCTTCCAAACCCATGACCTCTACCACCTAGAAGGACAAGGACAACACATGGGAAGACCACTACCTGTAAGTTCCCCTCCAAGCCACACAGCATCCTGACTTGGAACTATATCACTGTTCCTTCACTGTTGCCGGGTCAAAACCCTGGAACTCCCTCCCTAGCACTGTGGGTGTACTTGTACCACATGGACTGCAGCGGTTCAAGAAGGCAGCTCACCACCACCTTCTCCAGGGCAATTAGGGATGGGCAATGAATGCTGGCCCAGCCAGAGACACTCACATCCCATGAAAGAATAAAATAAATGACCTTTTGATGACTGCACAAGTGAATGGTTGTATCTCTCATGAGGATTCGTGACTTCACAAAAACAATACAGATTGACATACAGATAGAGATGTAAAATATGTTTATATATATCACCTAGTATACAAACCTGAATTAAAGAAAAATTAAATTAATTAAATTAAGTTACTTGGAGATAGTCAGTTTAACTATTTGAAAGCTAGACACACTCTCTGATAGGCCAAGTCTCTTTAATCTCTCATTCACAGCATGCCTTATTAACAGAAACTGGGAGGGAACACAACACAAATTACAGTGTGGGAGGAATCTCTTATCAGCTTTCAAAGTACCCATCGGTACTGCTCTTAGGAAAGTTCACTGTAAACAGGAAATCAGACCTTTCCCAAGATGGACGGATACAATCACCACTTCATTATCCCTATTAATTAAGCAATTCTGCTCTCACTCCTGCCCCTCCCAAACAGAAACATGATAGGGTTCCCTTTGTCCTCACCTCTTCCAACCCTCCTCCCCACCCCCATTGGCCCCCATATTCACTGAAAATCCTCTGCCCATTTCCGCCACCTCCAACGTAATACCATGACCAAACACAACTACTCTCCCCACCCCACTTTCAGAATTCCGAAGGGACTGTTCCCTCTGTGACACCCCAGTCCACTTCTCAGTCACCTCTCCTTTTCCTACAGCACCTTGCCATGTAAGCACAGGAAATGCAACACCTACCCTTTTACCTGGCACCTTCTTACCATCCAAGGCCCCGAACACTCCTTCCAGGTAAAACAGCAATTTACTTGTCCTTCTTTCAATTTAGTACACTGTATTTGCTGCTCACAATGTGATCTCCACTACACTGGGGAGGCCAAATGCAGAGTGGGTGACCACTTGGTGGAAAACCCATACTCAGTCCACAAGCATGACCCCAAGCTCCTGTCACTTGCCATTTCAATTCTCCACCTTGCTTCCCATTCTGACCTTGGCCTGCTCCATGTTCCAATGAAGCTTAATGCAAGCTTGAGGAATAACACCTCATCTTCCAACTCAGCACTCTGCAGCCTCCTGGACTCAAGATTGACTTCAGCAATTTCAGCTCATAACCTTTGCCTCCATTTTGTTTCCTTTTTCTTTGCTGGTATGGCTTTATCCTCTCTTGCTTCTCTTATTTCCTTTGCTTTTGGACAGCAGCTATTCAGGATTCTGCCATTCACACCTCCTCTAGGCACATCTAATGTTTCTTTACTTGTTCCATTACAACTCCCTTTGGCTTTTGCACCATGAAACCTTTTGTTATTTAATCTCTCCTGCCCCCACCCTATCACTCCCTTTTGTTCTTCCCCCACCACATGCTGCTTCCTTTCACTTCCTCAAATGCTGTTACATTTCTAACTTTCCTCAGTCCTGATGAAAGGTCACAGGCCTGAAACGTTAACACTCTTTCAGCCCGCGCTGTACAGTGATTGGTCAGTACTGTCATATGGTTAGTCCACTTTCATTCTCTGAAATGTACATGGTACTCCTCTTTACCATAGCTACCTTCAGAAAAGAATTGGTTCGGGCACAGTCAAGGTATATTCCATCGAAAGGGAAAGGTAAGGCAAACAAATCCAGAGATCCCCGGATGAAAAAGGAAATTGAAATTAAGATAAAGAAGAAAAAGTGTGCTTATGACAGGTGTCAGGTAGAAAACACAGTTGAGAACCAAGAGGAATACAAAAGGTTCAGAGGGGAGGCGAGGAAGCATATTAGAGAAGCAAAGAGGGATTATGAGAAAAGACTGGCAGACAACATTAAAGGGAATCCCAAAGTGTTCTATAGACATATAAATAGTAAAGGGAGGTAAAAGGAGGAGCAGGGCCGATTAGGGACCTAAAAGGGAATTTACACGTGGACAAAGGGGCCAGGGCTGAGGTATTAGAGGAAATCTTTGCATCTGTCTTTACCAAGGAGATAGATGCTGCCTAGGCCATGGTGACAGATGAGGAAACTCTGTCACTAGAAGGGTTCAAAATTGTTAAGGATGAAGTGTTGAATAGACTGTTGGTACTTAAAGTTGACAAGACATCAGGACCGGATGTGATACATCCAAGGATATCAAAGGAAGTGAGAGTAGAAATTGCAGGGGCACTGACCATAATTTTTCAGTCTTCCCTAGACTCAGGGGAGGTGCCAGAGGACTGGAGAATTGCAAACATTATGTTCTTGTTCGAAAAAGATTGTAACGATAAGCCCAGCAATTACAGACCAGTCAGTTTAACTTCCGTGATGGGCAAGATTCTAGAAACAATTATTCGGGATAAAATTAGTAGTCTCATGGAAAAATATGGATTAATAAGGAAGAGACAGCAGGGATTTCTAAAAGGGAAATTGTGTTTAACTAGCTTGCTGGAGTTTTTTGAAGAGGTAACAGAAAAGGTTGATGAGGGTAATGCTATTGGTGTGGTGTACATGGACTTTCAAAAGGCATTTGACACAGTGCCACACAACAGACTTGTGAGAAAAGTTAAAAACAAAAACAGAATTACCTGGAAAAACTCAGCAGGTCTGGCAGCATCGGCGGAGAAGAAAAGAGTTGACGTTTCGAGTCCTCATGACCCTTCAACAGAACTGGGTGAATCCAAGGAAAGGGGTGAAATATAAGCTGGTTTAAGGTTGGGGGGGGGCAGGGGTGGGTTGGGTGGGGGGAGAGGTGTGGTTGTAGGGACAAGCAAGCAGTGATAGGAGCAGATAATCAAAAGATGTCACAGACAAAAAAAACAAAAGAACACAGAGGTGTTGAAATTGATGATATTATCTAAACGAATGTGCTAATTAAGAATGGATGGTAGGGCACTCAAGGTACAGCTCTGGTGGGGGTGGGGGGCATAAAAGATTTAAAAATAATGGAAATAGGTGGGAAAAGAAAAATCTATATAAATTATTGGAAAAAACAAAAGGAAGGGGGAAGAAACAGAAAGGGGGTGGGGATGGAGGAGGGAGTTCAAGATCTAAAGTTGTTGAATTCAATATTCAGTCCGGAAGGCCGTAAAGTGCCTAGTCGGAAGATGAGGTGCTGTTCCTCCAGTTTGCGTTGGGCTTCACTGGAAAAATGCAGCAAGCCAAGGACAGACATGTGGGCAAGAGAGCAGGGTGGAGTGTTAAAATGGCAAGTGACAGGGAGGTTTGGGTCATTCTTGCAGACAGACCGCAGGTGTTCTGCAAAGCGGTCGCCCAGTTTACGTTTGGTCTCTCCAATGTAGAGGAGACCACATTGGGAGCAACAAATGCAGTAGACTAAGTTGGGGGAAATGCAAGTGAAATGCTGCTTCACTTGAAAGGAGTATTTGGGCCCTTGGATGGTGAGCAGAGAGGAAGTGAAGGGGCAGGTGTTGCATCTTTTGCGTGGGCATGGGGAGGTGCCATAGGTGGGGATTGAGGAGTAGGGGGTGATGGAGGAGTGGACCAGGATGTCCCGGAGGGAACGATGCCGCCGGGGGGGTGAAGGGAAGATGTGTTTGGTGATGGCATCATGCTGGAGTTGGCGGAAATGGCAGAGGATGATCCTTTGAATGTGGAGGCTGGTGGGGTGATAAGTGAGGACAAGGGGGACCCTATCATGTTTCTGGGAAGGAGGAGAAGGCATGAGGGCGGATGCGTGGGAGATGGGCCGGACACGGTTGAGGGCCCTGTCAACGACCGTGGGTGGAAAACCTCAGTTAAGGAAGAAGGAGGACATGTCAGAGGAACTGTTTTTGAAGGTAGCATCATCAGAACAGATGTGACAGAGGTGAAGGAACTGAGAGAATGGGATGGAGTCCTTACAGGAAGCGGGGTGTGAGGAGCTGTTGTCGAGGTAGCTGTGGGAGTTGGTAGGCTTGTAATGGATATTGGTGGACAGTCTATCACCAGAGATTGAGACAGAGAGGTCAAGGAAGGGAAGGGAAGTGTCAGAGATGGACCACGTGAAAATGATGGAGGGGTGGAGATTGGAAGCAAAATTAATAAATTTTTCCGAGTCCCGACGAGAGCATGAAGCAGCACTGAAGTAATCATCGATGTACTGGAGAAAGAGTTGAGGAAGGGGGCCAGAGTAGGACTGGAACAAGGAATGTTCCACATACCCCATAAAGAGACAGGCATAGCTGGGGCCCATGCGGGTACCCATAGCCACACCTTTTATTTGGAGGAAGTGAGAGGAGTTGAAGGAGAAATTGTTCAGTGTGAGAACAAGTTCAGCCAGACGGAGGAGAGTAGTGGTGGATGGGGATTGTTCGGGCCTCTGTTCGAGGAAGAAGCTAAGGGCCCTCAGACCATCCTGGTGGGGGATGGAGGTGTAGAGGGATTGGACGTCCATGGTGAAGAGGAAGCGGTTAGGGCCAGGGAACTGGAAATTGTTGATGTGACGTAAGGTGTCAGAGGAATCATGGATGTAGGTGGGAAGGGATTGGACAAGGGGAGAGAGAAGGGAGTCAAGATATCGAGAAATGAGTTCCGTGGGGCAGGAGCAAGCTGACACGATCGGTCTACCGGGACAGTTCTGTTTGTGGATTTTGGGTAGGAGGTAGAAGCGGGCCGTCCAAGGTTGGGCGACTATCAGGTTGGAAGCTGTGGGAGGAAGATCCCCAGAGGAGATGAGGTCAGTGACAGTCCTGGAAACAATGGCTTGATGTTCAGTGGTGGGGTCATGGTCCAGGGAGAGGTAGGAGGAAGTGTCTGCGAGTTGACGCTCAGTCTCCGCGAGGTAGAGGTCAGTGCGCCAGACAACAACAGCACCACCCTTGTCAGCGGGTTTGATGACAATGTCGGGGTTGGACCTGAGAGAACGGAGTGCAGCAAGTTCAGAGAGAGACAGATTAAAATGGGTGAGAGGAGCAGAGAAATTGAGACGACTAATGTCACGCTGACAGTTCTCAATGAAAAGATCAAGAGAAGGTAAGAATCCAGAGGGAGGGGTCCAGGTAGAGGGAGAATATTGGATGTGGGTAAAGAGATCCGTTGAACAGGGAGAGGACTCCTGCCCAAAGAAGTGAGCCCGGAGACGAAGACGGCGGAAGAAGAGATCAGCATCGTGCCGAGCCCGAAATTCATTGAGATGAGGGCGTAAGGGTATGAAACTAAGTCCTTTGCTGAGCACTGAACGTTCAGCATCGGAGAGGGGAAGGTCAGGGGGTATAGTGAATACACGGCTGGGGCTGGGATTGGAAGATGGGGTGGGGACGGAAGGACAGGCAGGGGTGCAGGGTCCTAGATGAGTTGTTGGAGCTTGCGTTCCTTAGCACTTGAGAGAAAGGGAAAAAGTTTCTTGTTGAGGCGTCGGTTGAGACGAAGAATAAAATGAAATTGGGGGCACGCGCAGCTTGGAAAAAGGGTGCGGTGGTGCTGCTGGAGGGAGAGGTCGAGTGTGTTCATATGGCGGTGCATGGCACTGAGTGTGGATCTCAGAATGTGATGGGAACAGCAGTCTGAGAAACGTCTTATGTCCCGGAGATACCTGTAATCCTGGGTGGGTTCGAAACAAGAGGGATGGAATTTCAGTTGAAATCCAGGTGGAGTAAGTCGGAGATGGAGACAGTCACTGAGAAAGGAGATGTGGCTGTGAAAGCAGGTTTTAGTAAACACCTTGTCAAACACCAGTAGAGAAATGGAAAGCAATGAGGGTGAACAAGGCAAAAGAGAGATACGGAAATCTTGTCACAGAGAGGAACGAAACTTCTTCAAGGTAGGCATTTCTTGAAGAGTAGTGGCAGTCAATTAAACACAGAGATAAAAACAAAAAACTGCGGATGCTGGAAATCTAAAACAGAAACAGAATTACCTGGAAAAACTCAGCAGGTCTGGCAGCATCGGCGGAGAAGAAAAGAGTTGACGTTTCGAGTCCTCATGACCCTTCAACAGAACAGGGTGAATCCAAGGAGAGGGGTGAAATGTAAGCTGGTTTAAGGTGGGGGGAGGGGGGGGGGGTGTTGGCTTGGGGGGAGAGAAGTGGATGGGGGGGTGTGGTTGTATGGAAAAGCGAGCAGTGATAGGAGCAGATAATCAAAAGATGTTACAGACAAAAGAACACAGAGGTGTTGAAGTTGGTGATATTATCTAAACGAATGTGCTAATTAAGAATAGATGGTAGGGCACTCAAGGTACAGCTCTATGGGGGTGGGGGGGCATAAAAGATTTAAAAATAATGGAAATAGGTGGGAAAAGAAAAATCTATATAAATTATTGGAAAAAAACAAAAGGAAGTGGGAAGAAACAGAAAGGGGGTGGGGATGGAGGAGGGAGTTCAAGATCTAAAGTTGTTGAATTCAATATTCAGTCCAGAAGGCTGTAAAGTGCCTAGTCGGAAGATGAGGTGCTGTTCCTCCAGTTTGCGTTGGGCTTCACTGGAACGATGCAGCAAGCCAAGGACAGACATGTGGGCAAGAGAGCAGGGTGGAGTGTTAAAATGGCAGGCAACAGGGAGGTTTGGGTCATTCTTGCAGACAGACCGCAGGTGTTCTGCAAAGCAGTCGCCCAGTTTACGTTTGGTCTCTCCAATGTAGAGGAAACTGCATTGGGAGCAACGAATGCAGTAGGCTAAGTTGGGGGAAATGCAAGTGAAATGCTGCTTCACTTGAAAGGAATGTTTGGACCCTTGGACAGTGAAGAGAGAGGAAGTGAAGGGGCAGGTGTTGCATCTTGTGAGAAAAGTTATTGCTTATGGAATATAAGGGACAGTCGCAACGTGGATACAAAATTGGGTGAAAAATAGGAAGCAGAGAGTAATGGTCAATGGATATTTTTCAGGCTAGAGGAAGGTTTGTAGTGGAGTTCCCCAGGGGTCGGTATTAGGACCCTTGCTTTTCCTGATATATATTAATGACCTAGATCTTGGTGTTCAGGGGACAATTTCACAGCTTGCAGATGATACAGAGCTTGGGAGTGTTGTGAACTGTGAGGAGGACAGTGTGGAACTTCAAGAGGACATAGACAAGTTGGTAGAGTGGGCAGATAGGTGGCAGATGAAGTTCAATATGGAGAAGTGTGAGGTAATGCATTTTGATAGGAAGCACATGGACAGAAAATAAAAAATAAGGGGTGAAATTTTGAAAGGGGTGCAGGAGCAGAAAGACCTGGGTATATATGTGCACAGATCATTGAAGGTGGCAGGACAGGTGGAGAGAGCAGTTGATAAAGCATATAGCATCCCGGGCTTTATTAATAGGGGCATAGAGTACAAGAGCAGGGAGGTTATGCTGAACTTATATAAGACACTCGTTAGATCTCAGCTTGAACATCGTGCACAGTTCTGAGTTCCATATTATAGGAAGGATGTGAACACATTGAAGAGATTGCAGAAGAGGTTTACAAGAATGGTTCCAGGGATGAGAAACTTCAGCTATGAGGATAGATTGGAGAGGCTGGGACTGTTTTCCTTGGAGAGAAGGTGGCTAAGAGAAGATTTGATAGATATGTTCAAAATCATGAGAGTTCTAGACAGAGTAGACAGGGAGAAGCTGTTCCCGCTCATAAAAGGATCAAGAATGAGCAAGCACAGATTTAAAGTGATTTGCCAAAGAAGAAAATGTGACATGAGAAAAAACTTTTTTGCACAACAAGTGGTTCGGGTCTGGGATGCACTGCCTGGAAGTGTAATGGAGGCAGGTTCAATCAAGGCATTCAAGAGGGCATTAGATGATTATTTAAATAGAAACAATGTGCAGGGCTACGGGGAAAAGGCAGGGCAATGGCACTAGGTCATAATGCTCATTTGGAGAGCCGGTGCAGACACGATGGGCCAAATGGTCTCCTTCTGTGCTGTTAAAATTCTGTGATTGTATGATTCCGAGTCCCCAGTGAATTAGAAAATAGCTAATGTAACACCTTTATTCAAGAAAGGAGGTAGGCAGAAAGCAGGAAACTACAGGCTAGTTAGCCTAACATCTGTCATAGGGAAAGTGCTAGAATTCATTATTAAGGAGGTTATGGTAAGATACTTAGCAAATCACAATGTGATCAGGCAGAGCCAACATGGCTTTATGATAGGGAAATTGTGTTTAACTAATCTATTTGAGTCCTTTGATGAAGTAACATTCAAGGTGAATAAAAGGAAACTGATAGATGTGGTGTACTTAGTTTTCCAAAAGGCATTTGATAAGGTACCACGTCAAAAGTTACTACACAAGATAAGAGCACATGGTGTAGGTGATAACATATTAGCATGGATAAAAGGTTAGTTAGCTAACAGGAAGCAGAGTGTAGGGATAAATGGGTCTTTTTCAGATTGCCAAGCTATGACTTACGGAGTGCTACAGGGATCAGTGCTGGATCCTCAACTTTTTACAATCTGTATCAATGACTTAGATGAAGGGACCAAACGTATGGTTGCTAAATTTGCTGATGACACCACGATAGGTAGGAAAATAAATTGTCAAGGGGAGATAGAGAATCTGCAAAGGGATATAGACAAGTTAAGTGAATGAGCAAAAATTTGGCAGATGGAGTATAACATGGGTAAATGTGAACTTCTTCACATTGGCAGGAAGAATAGAAAAGCATTATACTATTTAAATGCAGAAAGATTGCAGAACTCAGTGGTACAGGGAGATCAGGGTGTCCTGGTACATGAATCACATAAAGTGGCACAGTAAGTGATTAGGAAGGCAAATGGAATGTTGTCGTTTATTGCACAGGGGACGGAGTATAAAAGCAGGGAAGTTTTACTACAGCTGTACAGGGCCTTGGTGTGACCACATCTGGAATACTGTGTACAGCTTTGGTCTCCTTATTTGAAAAAAGATATAACTACTTTAGAAGCGGGACAGGGAAGGTTCACTCAACTCATTCTTGAAATGAAGGGCTTATCCTATGAAGAAAGGTTAAACAGATTGGGCCTATAATCCTGTGGAGTTTAGAAGAATGAGAGGTGATCTTATTGCAACATTTAAGATCTTGAGAGGACCTGATAGGGTGGATATCCAGAGGATGTTTCCTCCTGTGGAAACTAGGGGACATAGTTTAAGAATAAAAGGCCCACCTTCTAAGACAGAGATGAGGAGAATTTCTTTCTCACAGAGGGTCATTAGTCTGTGGAATTCTCTTCCCCAGAAAGTAGTAGAGGCTGAGTCTTTAAGTTTTTTCAAGGCCGAGTTGGATAGATTTTTGATGACCAGGGAGTCAAAGGTTATGGACGACCGACAAGAAAGTGGAGTTGAGACCACAACCAAATCAGCCATGATCATATTGAATGATGGAGCAGGCTAGAGGGGCTGAATGGCCTACTCCTGCTCCTCAGTGCTTTGTTCCAATACTAAGAGGCTTATAACAGAGAAAAATGGAGTGGAGAAAGTCTTCAGGTTGGAATTTTCTGGACTTTGTCCCTGCCGGGATGACTTGGCCATTTGCATGTTGGGAATCTGGATGATGAAGGAGTGGGCTTTGCTGAGACACTTTCCCAGAACCTTTCCCACCTCCGAATTCCCCAGCCAGTCAGGGGAGGCCAGTTGGCTCTTGCATCCACTCCGTCAAAAGAAATATTTCTAATTAAAGGGCCCAAAATATGGGTTACAATGATATTTTGAGGCTGCAGCAACCACAGGAATGGGAGGAGACCTGGGAAGGCTGCCCTCTCACCCACCCCAAGTCTCTACCTCTTAACTGGAGGTCCTGCTGAGGGTTTAGGGGGGCTGCTCACCCAAGGATGGGAAGAAGAGAATGTCTCTCACCAAGCAGGCATGGATGGAAGTGCCTGAGGAAGTCAACAGCAAGAGTGTGATCCCTCCAAACTGCAGGCAGTGCATCAAGAGGGCTCAGTACCTCAGGAGGGCAGAAAAGATGAGTGGAGTAACACTATCAGGTGCCAAGTCCCACATTCTGTTTTCCCCAGCATTCTCCTGCTCAGCACTCCTGAGGTTAACACACCTCACAGCTTCACTCAATCCTCTATCTGCAGGCACCCCACATCCCCATCTGGACAGCCAACACTCAGACTTGCCCTCATCCTATTGCCCTCTCACACCGATGCCTCACCCTCCACAAGTGTTGGTCCTTCCCTCCTCTCTCCAGAATCCTGTTTCTCAAACTCAAAACTCTCTGCTTTCTCCCCTTGCAGGAGAAGCGAGCCCACAACCTTGGCAGGGGGTCAGACTTCTAAGGGTGGGGAGTTGGCCCTCTAATAGCACTGGCAACACATGTCCACTGGCCCACCAGGAAGGAGGTTTTGCTCCAGGAGACACCAGCAGCAAACTGCTGTGGAAGCCTGAGCCCCCTGAGGCACTGGTTACCAGGTGTGTTGAGAGAGCTGACCCTCTTGCTTGTTGACCCCGTGTGTTGGGGTCTTACCTCCTTTCAGCTGGATGTTGGTGCCCATCACCTCTGCTCTGTGGAGGAGCATACGGCTGAGGGAAAGGCAGCTGGTGTTGCTCCTTCTGCTATTGGCGCTGTGGGTCTTGCTGCTTCTCTTGTTCCTCAACCAAGGGGGAAGGTGCAGCTGCCATGACGTCCCCGGCCAAGGTGAAGGCTGACAGCAGGGAAGTGCTGACAATCACCTGTCAAACATTGACAGCGCTCTCTGAGAGAAGTGCTTTGAAAATCAGCCTCTCAACTGGCCTTGGCTAACGCCCTTCAGTATCATAGACCAAAGGCTTCCCAGCTTTTCATTTTCACTTAAAAGCTCTTTGCTTAAGGCATTTGCCTCAGTGACCCTGACAACAACTCGGGAAACAGCTTCAATGGCTGGGAAATCCAGAATTCAGGGTTAAAACAGTTCTTAATTGACTTTTTACCTACCTTTAAATACTTATCCGACAGATCCAAGGGGGTTTTCCCACTTGCCATCAACACCACCCCGGTGAAACCTGGAAGAGGACAGAATGATGTTAGGACCCTGATCTAATGTCACTTTTAGGGAGCTTAACAGACGGCATGTACTCAAACCCACATTCCCTTGCCTGGGAAAATACCCCCTTCATCTCAATTTATTTTCTTTAAAATAAAGGGCTTCAGAAGATTAATTTACAGTATGACTGGGCTACTGCCTAGGACAGATTCCCAAAATAGAAATGAATTGAAAAATTGGTGAACAGTTTTCTATTTAAGTGCCTATATTTGGGGGGGGGGGGGGGGGGGGGTGTGTGGGGGGGGAGGGGTGTAGTTAATAGTTAATGGAGGGGGAGGTGGTAATATCACTGGACTGGTAATCCAGAGACCCAGGGTAATGCTCTGGGGACTCGGGTTTGAATCCCACCACAGCAAAGGGTGAAATTTGAATTCAATAAAAATCTGGAATTAAAAGTCTGATGATGACCATGAAACCATTGCTGATTGTTGTAAAAGCCCATCTGGTTCACTAATGTCCTTTAGGGAAGGAAATCTGCTGTCCTTACCTGGTCTGGCCTACATGTGACTCCAGACCCACAGCAATATGGTTGACTCTTTACTGCCCTCTTAACAAAGGCAATTAGGGATGGGCAATAAAAATGCTGGCCCAGACAGTGATGCCCACATCCCATGAACCGAATAAAAAAAAAATAGAAACTTGTGCAACAGAGAAATACAAAGAAAGGGTGTAAATAAAGAATATATGCAATAATTTACAGTGCTGGTTCATTATAATATCTAGGCACACTCCTATCAATTTGTTTCCATTATAAATTTCTATGGCCACTTTTATGATGTCCTGTGACTTGTCATGTTGTAATTATATACCCCTGCTGTGGGAACACTGTAGTACTGGTGGGATGATGTGATTAAAATATAGTTATATTATAAATACAAGACCGGAGGGCAGTGGGAGTGGAGCTGCTCAGTGATTCCAAAAGGTAATTGGATGGGCACTTGAGGGAAATAAAATTGCAGGCCTACAGGGCTAGAGCAGGGGAGTGGACTGACTGGATTGCTCTACAGAGAGCCAGCATGGACTCGCTGGGCCAAATGGGCTCCTTTTGCGTCATAATAACTCTATGACTATAAGCTGGTTGACTCCAGTCTTCTATAAAGGCTTGTCCAAAAACATTTTCAACCAAGGCATTAAGATAAAGCCACCACAATGTTTATCAGTACTTAGCCAGCTCCCATCTCCACATGTGTGAAGGAGCCTCCATTTGATTAGCTGGAATTCTTGCGGTGAGCAATACCACAGCTTCCTGGGCTTTCACCATTTGACCACCATCCTCCTATCGATAGACACTATTAGCAATGGGAACAGTGTGAATCGTAAGATTAATGTGCAGCATTTATATTGGGTTAGCCCCAATACCAGCTTATAGTCATAGAGTTATTACGACGCAGAAGGAGCCCATTTGGCCCATCGAGTCCATGCCGGCTCTCTGTAGAGCAATCCAGTCAGTCAACTCCTCTGCTCTAGCCCTGTAGCCCTGCAATTTTATTTCCCTCAAGTGCCAACCAATTACCTTTTGGAATGACTGAGCAGCTCCACTCCCATCGCCCTCGTGGGCAGCGACTTCCGGTCATTACCGCTCGTTGTGCAAAAAAGTCCTTCCTTGCATTCCCCCTGTACCTCTTGCCATAGCCTTAAAACTGTATCCCCTAGTCCTTGTACTATCAGCTTTTCTTTGTCTACTTTATCTAAAACTATTATAATCTTGCACACCTCTATCAAATTTCTCCTCAACCTCCTTTGCTCCAAGGAGAACAACTCCAGCTTCTCCAATCTTGTAACTAAAGTGCCCCATCTCTGATACCGTTCTGGTAAATCTTCTCTGCACTCTCTCAAGGACCCTCACATCCTTCCTAAAGTGTGCTACCAGAACTGGATACAATATTCCAGTTGTGGCTTAACCAGAGCTTTGTAAAGGTTCTATTTATGGAGCCCAAGATCCCATTTGGTTTGCTAACTATTCTCTCAATATCCTACAAATAAAATTATATATTGATATTGGGGTAAACTAATACTTGGAGGCTAAAAATAAAATTGGTATTTTTATATAACTGATATATTGATACTATGTTAGCCCTAATGCTTAAATATACTGCAAACACTTTCATCCAAATGTAACATTGGCTGAATATAATAGTAGCAATTAAATATGAAATGGAAATGACTTTGCAAAACAGAAACCCATTACGAGTTATTTTTGTCAGAATAGAAATAGTTATCTATTTAAAAATTAAACATGTCCATATTAAGAAGCAACTTTTTAATCTATTCAGGCCACACTTATCAAAGATAACAGTAGGAGCAGGCGGCCCTAACAGGTTCCTGTTGAGGATATAAGGGAAAGCAAGACTCCTCTTGTTAAACTCAGTGTTTGTTCTGGCCATGAGGCCGGAGCTAACCTCGGGCTGGATCTTCACTGCCCCTGTCCTGAGCATATATGTGGGGTTCTTGTACACTGGCTTCCTCTACGTACATGGTGAGTGCTAATTTTATTAATTTAAATCAAAGGTCAATTATACTGTTCCTCAAAAGAATTATCTGTATCTGTATATGAATGTGTTTGTGTATATTTGTGTGTATGTGTGTGTGTGTGTGTGTGTGTGTGTGTGTGTATGTGTGTGAGAGACTGTGTGCATGAATGTGTGTGTTTGTGTGCATGTGTCTGTGTGTGTGTGGGCCTGTGTATGTTTATGTGTGTTTGTGTGCGTCTATGGCTGTGTGTGTGTTGTGGGAGAGTAACTGGGCTTATTTAAGTAAATAAACAACTTTACAATACTGTGCATATCTCAAAGCATAAAATTCATGTAAGTAAAAGTAAAGTTGCACATTTAATTTCTGGAGTTCTCTGGCTGTCATTTTGAAAATGAAATACCCAGATGTCTGTTCTTAATGATTCTAGTTTTTGTTTGGCTATTTTGGGTATTAATAATCTGTATTGGGTTTTGCAAGTCTCTATGTCTCTAGAAGCCTCTAGGAACCCCAGTTTGTCTTCTCGCTGTGACTCGGAGATAGTTGCAATCTTTTTACTTGTGGGCTGGTTATCTCAAGCTTGTCTTCAACATAAAGTTGCATGGCCAACTCTGCTATCTTCCTGTGAAAATAATCCAAAATAACTGCTTCTGCTGATACAACGTGGTGTGTATCCTGTGATGCAGAGAAACTTAAGTTTGGTCAGTTAAAATCTTAAAAAAATACATCAATTTCAGATGCCTATTGCAATTCTTGGGAGTGGGTGAGGGTGGAAGGGAGGTAGGGAGGGGAAATTTGTGAAGTCTTGCCAATAAGTTTACAGAAAATTGAAGCAATTATTTTTCACCTTTTCAGGTGACTTTATAGGGTTTAAAGAACCAACATTAATTCACAACTTCACAGTTCAATTGAGATCTGGTGGGTGACTTAATCAAGGTCTTTAAAATTATGAAAGAGTTTAATAGGGAAAACATGGAGAAAATGTTTCCACTTATGGGAAAGACCAAAACTAGAGATTCATTCACGGGATGTGGGCATCGTTGGCTGGGCCAGCGTTTATTGCCCATCCCTAGTTGCCCTTGAGAAGGTGGTGGTGAGTTGCCTTCTTGAACCACTGCAGTCCATGTGGTGAAGGTACACCCACAGTGGTGTTCGGGAGGGAGTCCCAGGATTTTGACCCAGTGACAGTGAAGGAACAGCAATATTATTCCAAATCAGGATGGTGACAGGCTTAGAAGGGAACTTCCAGGTGGTGGTGTTCCCATGTGTCTGCTGCCCTTGTCCTTCTAGATGGTCATAGTTTGGAAGGTGCTGCTGAAGGAGCCTTGGTGGCACCTTCCAAACATGTGACCTCTGCCATCTAGAAGGACAAGGGCAGCAGACACATGGGAAGTTCCCCTCCCAGCCACACACCATCCTGACTTGGAAATATATCGCCGTTCCTTCACTGTTGCTGGGTCAAAATCCTGGACCTCCCTTCTTAACAACACTGTGGGTGTACCTACACCACATGGACTGCAGCATTTCAAGAAGGCAGGTCATACAAGGTAGTCACTAATAAATCCAATAGGAAATTCAGGAGAAACTTTACCCATAGAATGGTGAGAGTGTGGAACTCACTACCAAAGGGAGTAATTGAGGTGAATAGCAGAGTCGAACTTAAGTGGAAGCTATATAAACACATGAGAGAGAAAGGAATTGAAGGATATGCTAATAGGATGAGTTGAAATAGGTGGAAGAGGTTTGTGTGGAGTATGAACACAGGTGTGGACCAGTTGGGCTGAATGGTCTGTTTCTGTGCCATAATTATAATGTAATTCTATATACTGTATGTACTGAGTCCAAAAGAGATTTACAATTGATTAAACAGGTTCTGTCCATTGGAACCAGATGTGCACTAACAAACCAGCAGTCCTTAAAGGGACTGCCCACTGCATTCTGCTCAGTTGTACAGGTCAGCTTTTTGCTCTGAATAAGTTGTGTTGTGGGGCCGTGAGCAGCGTGAACGTTCTCCAAAATTGAAAAGCGGCCCCACTGACAATGAGTGAGCTCTCGGGTGAAGTGGAATTGCAGGGCAGTAGGAGGCCTTGCTTTCAGGGTGAGCAAAGTTGGGGGTTAAGAAGGACCAAATAAGGGTGTTGAGGAGGTGGGGGATGGAAGAGAAGAGTCTAGTATGATTCAGTGCTGAGTGGCTGTATCACTTTTCTGTGTAGCAGCTGCAATACCAGATCCGAGCCCAGATGTTTGTTCTACCTGTCACGTGAATGCTTCATGCACAATTACCAAGGACACGAAAACCTGCACCTGTAACTATGGATTCTCTGGAAATGGAATTACTGTCTGCGCAGGTAAGACATTTGGGAAAATAATACTTAATTCTTTTAAGACCTGTGCATGACAGAAGCTTGTAGGCTGAAAGTAGACAAAGGGTTCTGTGTGTAGACCTTTATAATCTAAAGTTAAGGCCCAGCGACAACAGATCTTAACAGCACAAAGCTGAGCTAGCAGTGATGACCACATTCAGTGATTAACACTCAATTTGGCAGTCTGTACACAACAAAGGTTTGTTTATTTGTGGAGAGGTTTGTTTGTCTCCATTATTCGCTGTTTCGTGAAAGATAGCTACTTTGGTGGAACAAAAACAAAAATACCTGAAAAAACTCAGCAGGTCTGACAGCATCTGTGGAGAGGGGTACAGTTGACGTTTCGAGTCTGTATGACCCTTCATCAGAACTAGGACATATAGAAATGAGATGAAATATAAGCTGGTAGAAGGGGATGGGACAGGGGAGCTCGATAGGGGGACAGTGATAAGTGAAGGCCAAGAAGAGACTGCCAAAGATGTCATAGACAAAAGGACAAAGGGGTGTTGACGGTGGTGATATTATCTAAAGGATGTGCTAATGGGGACATTAAGGGAAGCAAGCTAGTGGCAGATGGTCCTAGTGCGGGTGGGGTGGGGGGGAAGGGATCGAAATGGGCTAAAAGATGAAGATGAAACAATAGATCAAAATAAATTTAAAAATAGGAGGGAAAACCTATTGAGCTCTCCTGTCCCACCCCCTTCTACCAGCTTATATTTCATCGCATTTCTATATGTCTTAGCTCTGATGAAGGGTCATACGGACTCTAAACGTCAACTGTATCCCTCTCCACAGATGCTGTCAGACCTGCTGAGTTTTTCCAGGTATTTTTGCTTTTGTTCTAGATTTCCAGCATCCACAGTACTTTGCTTTTATCTACTTTGGTGGAAGTTTGTTTGGTGTCTTTGTCACCGCATCCCATTATTTAATGGGTAAATTCATACAACAGGATTGGATTACTATTGCTGAAGCTAAGACAACAGCTAATGTCCCAAGATATCATTGGGCAGAATTTTTCAGTCGGTGTGCAGTGGTGGGCCTGACACGCTGATGCGTAAAATGATGGGCGATGGTATTGGGCGTGTGTCCTGACTTCATTGTGCAGTCCCACGATATTTCGTTCAGCGGGCGTGTGCTGGAGTCGGCTGCGCACCCACCAATATGTAGACAGCCTATTAAAACCATTAAGAAATCAATTGAGCCACTTGAGAACGCTGCCCGTCCAACCTTAAGGTTGCCGGGCAGGCGAAAAGCCCAAGCAGCCTTCGTGTTTTTTAGGAAGCCTCATCCACGAGCGGGATGAGGTTCCCTAAAGCATTTATTAAATAAATAAAAAAGTTTTCATAAAAATAAAAGCATGTCCCTTCTCATGTGACACAGTCGCATGAGGGGACATGTTTAAATACATTCTTAAATCATTTATTTACTTATTTTAATATCCATTCAATTTCCTTGAGGCACGGAGCTGCCTCAGGGAGATTGTTGAGCTCTTTTGTGCACATACGCGAAAGAGTGCTGGCCCTAATTCTCCCTCCTCCCGCTGCCCGCAGAGGTAGCGTGCTACCGGTCGTCCATGTAAAATGGCGGTGCGGTGCGGTGCGACACCGATCGCGGGCTGTGATCGGCTCTGCTCCTGACCCGCCTGCTGCCGCCCAGCCCGCCTGCCAACAGAAAAATTCTGTCTGTTAACTTTACATAAACCTTGAGCGTTTACCATGACTCATTGGGTAGCACTCTCAACTCTGAGGCAGAGGTTGTGGGTTCAAGCCCCACTCCAGAGTCTTGAGTACATGATCTAGGCTGGTGCTCCTAATGCTTTACTGAGGGAGTGCTGCAGTGTCAGAGATGTGGTTTTCTGGATGAGTTGTTAAACCAAGCCCTCTCAGGTGGACGCAAAGGAAACCATAGCATAATTTTGAAGAAGCACAGGGGCATTAACACCAGTTTCCTGAGCAACATTTATCCCTTATTCAACATCACTAAAAACAGATCATCTTTTTTTACCACATTGCTGCTGGTGGGATCTTGCTGTGTGAAAACTGGCTGTTGCGTTCCCTACAGTACAACAGTGAAAACACTTCAAAAAAGTACTTAATTGGCTGTAAAGTGTTTTGGGGTGTCTTGTGATCCTGAAAGGTGCTTTGGAATTGCAAGTCTATTGGACATGCCTATGGAAATGGCTTCTGCATTTTGAATTAAGCATAGGTTCAGACCTGACGGGTCAACTAACTCTTTGGAAAGGGGAAGGGTGAGAGAAATTTGAAATTTGCTGACAGTTTTTTTTATTGTCTGCTTTGTAAGTTATATAAAATTACCATAGAACCACCTAAGTTTACAGCATAGATGGAGCCCCACATGCCCGTTGCAGGCTGTCAGATCAATCCAAAACAGAGCCCATTTCGGCCTCAATGGGAATTTCCTCAATGTTCCTCCCAATGTCTTTGCCTGCATCCGAAATTTCCACTTGCTTTCAGCTGAAGTTACAATAGTTCGTTGGGAGGATCAGGCAAATTTCCTGGCTATCCACTTGTTTTCCTGTAAAAATTGCAATGGTATCCACTCCCAGCTTTTACCAACTGCTGTATCATAACAACTGGGGGCTTTTGGCAGGATAAAATTTGTAATTCCTTGATTGCTTTGGAATTGGTGAATCTTAAGGGTACGAGTATGAGAAGCATTTTAAATTTAGAAGTTGGTGAGGCTTCTTTTAGAAGTGGTGAGACTGCAAGATGGCTTTGGCAATTGCTAAGACTTGTCTGGGAGTAGAAGATATAACTTTGATTGGATTGCAGAAAATAACCAAGAGTAAGTTAACAGAGTTGGCAGATAAGTTAAAATTGGGTGACCTGTGGGGGCTAGGAAATCAGATATAATTAAAGGTATAGTACAGCATCTACAGTTGGAAGTGAAACCTGACACTAGTGAGTCACAGCTAGAGATAGTGAGACTTGAGTTTGAGATGAAGAAGCTTGAATTTGAACAACAATAGGAACAAAAAAACTTGAATTAGAAGCAAAGGAAAGAGAAATGACATTTAAAAGGGAGAAAGCAGAGAGGCAGGAGAAAGAAAGGAAGCTGGAACTGAAATTTCAGGCAAGAGAGAAAGAGAGTACCTGCTTAAAAGGCTGGAAGTTAAAAAAGAGATCTCGGATTCTGAGGTGAGTTCTGATGATTAAAAACCTTTAACCTAAAACCCAGTGTGGAGACGTTTAGATTTGTAAAAGCTCTTCTAAAGTTTGTGGAAAAAGATGTTGAAGCATTCTTTATTTCATTTGAGAAGATAGCTAAGCAGATGAAATGGACATAGGAGTACTGGATGTTATTATTAGTCTAAATTGCTGGGTAGACCGCATGCGGCGTATGCTTCACTGTCTGAAGAGGTATCGGTGAAGCATGATGTTGTGAAAAGGCTATTTTGAGTGCATATGAGTTGGTTCCTGAAGCATACGTGCAGAAAGTTAGGAATATGAGAAAACAGCCTGGGCAAACTTAAATTGAGTTTGAAAGAGTAAAACAAAGTAATTTTGACCGGTGGATAGGGGCATTAAAAATAGAGACAACATATGCAGCTTTTAGGGAAGTAATTCTTTTGGAAGAATTTAAAGACTCAATCCCTTCGGTAGTGAGAACTCATGTGGAGAAACAGAAGGTTGATTCTGTAAGACAAGCAGCAGAGATTTCTAATGATTATAAGTTAGTTCATAGAGCTAAACCTTTTTCTCATGATGCTTTCAAATCGGAAAAGGATAAAAAGTGGGAAGGGGAAAGGAATGTAGGTAGTCAGGGAAGAGGAGTGGCTTGGAATTCCCAGGAAGTTTTCTCTCAGAATAAAAAGGAAGGCACTGAGGGTAGGAGTGACATTCAAAAATTGAGGTTTTCACTGTAATAAAGTGGGGCACATGAAGTCAGTGTGTTCAAAATTGCAGAAAAATCTGCTGACATTATTGAGGGCACAGAAATGTTTTGGAAGAAAAAGTATTGTGGGTTCTGAGGAACCTGTGGGCACAGGAAAATTCAGTGGTTTATGTACAGGTAAAACAGGGGAGAATCAGTGATAGGTAAAGAAATGGCATGTGTTCACAATTTACCCAAGAGAATTCTGAGGAGCTGAAATGTTTAAAGACTCTGTGTGTGAAGGGAAAGTCTTTCCGTATATACAGGGTAGAGTAGGTAAAGATGTTAAAATTTTAAGAGGCACAGGGGCTAGTCAATCCTTAATGCTGTGGGATAGTGATATTTGTTGTTCAGAGGGAGTACTGCAGGAGCAGGTGATAATAAGTGAGGCTCATGGTAATGCTAAATCTATTCCATTGTGGAAGGTAAATTTAAAGAGTAAATGGAGGTCGGGTGAAGTTACTATTGGAGTAATGAAAATATTGCCCATTGCAGGGGTTCAATTTATTCTGGGTAATGATTTAGCTGGATCACAAATGTGGGTGATGCCTATGGTAGTTGAGCAGTCTGTAGAAGTGTTTTCAGCAGAGGTGTTACAGAAGGAGCAGCCTCAATTGTTTCCTGATTGTGTGATAATGAGATCAAAAGCTCATCAGGAACAACAAGATAAACAAGAAGGGCAGGCAGTTCAAAGGCAAGAAGGCGGTGTCGAAATCCAATTAGCTGGCACAGTGTTTCATAACATTGTTCAGGAGGAAAGAAACAGAACAATTCAGCTGAAATGTTTAACTCAAGGAGGTTAGTGGAGTTACAGAAAAATGATTTGCAATTAAAGCAGTTATATCAGAAAACTTACTCAGAGACAGAAGCAAAATGTATTCCAGCATGTTAATACCTTCAGGGAGATATTTTAATGAGAACATGGAGGCCAGATCATGTCTCAGCAAATGAAAGCTGGAGTGAGGTGTATCAGATTGTTATCCCATTAGGGTATAGAAATGAGATTCTGAGGATTGCTGATGAAATTCCAATGGGGAGACATTTAAAAATTAGGAAAACAGGAAAAGATACAAAGGTTTTCTTTTGGCCAGGATTGTATAGGGATGTAGTCAGATTCTGTAGAACCTGTCAGACATGTCAAGTAATAGGGAAATCACAAGCAGTGATTAAGCCAGCACCTTTAATCGCAATACCAGCATTTGAAGAACCTTTTACTTGGGTCATGATTGATTGTGTAGGACCCTTCCCTAAGAATAAAAGTGGAAATCAGTACTTATTAACAATAATGAATGTATCTACCAGGTTTCCTGAAGCAATACCTTTAAGAAATATTAAAACTAAGAAGATTGTGAAGGAGTTAATTAAATTTTTTACAAGATATAATTTACCTAAGGAAATACAATCAGATCAGGGGTCAAATTTCATGTCACAGCTGTCTAAGGAAGTAATGAACAGTTTAGGGTTAACACAGTCCAAGTCAACAGCTTATCATCCGGAGTCACAAGGAGCTTTGGAAAGATGGCATCAAACTTTAAAAACTATGATGAGAGCGTACTGTCAGGATTATCCACAGGATTGGGATAGATGAATTCCATTCTTGTTATTTGCTATTAGAGACATTCCTAATGCATCGGCTGATTTTAGCCCTTTTGAACTAGTTTATGGTCATGAGGTAAGGGGACCATTGAAATTAATTCATGAGAAATTGGTGGGTCAAAATTCAGAAACTATCCTCGTGGATTATGTATCAAATTCCAGGGAAAGATTGAACAGAGCATGTGAGTTGGCTAGGGAGCATTTAAAGATATCACAGCAAGTGATGAAAGTGAAGGTGATAAGAAAGCTAAAGCTTGCAGTTTTGTTTCTGCAGAGAAAGTATTAGTTTGGTTACCAGTACTAGGTGATTCATCAAATGGAAGACTTTTAAAGTGGAGTCTATTATTACAACCATTTAATCTACATATTATCCACGTTGCTGGTGGAGAGAATCTGATTGTAGATGTATTATCAAGTGTTTGGAGCTTAAAGGAAAATTGGACATTTTTTAAAAACCTGGACACTGAACTGGAGTGTTTTCAGTGGATACCAAGGGCTTGTGTATATATATCGTTATGTTAAGGCATGCATCTGATAGTGTAATAAGTATAGGACATACTATGAGATGGGTTATTAAAAAATGAAGCCTTCTTATCATTATGATGGTTCATTTTTCAATAGGAAGGGGATGTCATGAAGTTTTTAATACATATAATGTTATTGGAAATGATTTTAGATTGGACTTGAGGTGGGGTCTGTGTCTGTGGGTGTGTCTGTGTGTGTTTTAATTGGATTAAAGCCAGCTAGTCTGGGTGCTTTGATGTATAATAGCTTTGAGATGTAAACAGTTTGGCAAAGGATACTTTTGCATTTTGTTGAATAAACCATTCAAAGACTGGGGGTGAAATCTTGCACCTAGCTAGGAGACACCTAGCAATATATTTATATTACTAATAAAATTGGTACTATGAAAGAGGTTTTATTGTTAGAAGAGGTGGAGTTCAAAGGGCCTGGTGATACAATGGGAATTTACATTCAAAGGGACAGCTAGGTATATACAGAAGAGTTTTGTGTATGGAAGTCAGAGGCATGTAAGATCTAAGCAGCCTGTAATCTTACCACTGTGTCTGCAAAGGCACAAATTGAAAGGGACTTCATTTTGAATTAAGATAAAAATGTGCTTTGCCTGGTGTCTGTTTAAGTCTATGGGTTATTGTTGCCTTAGTGAAGAATATTTGGGAGTGATTAATTTGGGGATTTATTTAAAAGTTACTATGGTAGTAATTTGTAGACATGTGTGTGTGTTTAAATTTGTTGTTAAATTAATAAATGTTTAACTTAATTTATATAAAAAACTTCTTGAAGCCTGGTGGTTTCATTTCTGAATTCAGAGTGGCATCTCAAACATACCAATTGAAAATATAAGTTATGACAGTAGTTTAAAGATTCCCTCTGGGATTTTAAATAACTCAGCTTTTACCAACTGCTGTGTCATTACAGTGGGTGACTCCTGGATGTAAATTGTGAGGGATTCAGTGATGGTAATGCCTTTGAATGTCAAGAGGAAATAGAATTGGTAAAAATGAATGAAATAAAGTCTTGCATTCATATTGTTCCTTTCAAAACCTCAGAACACCCCAAAGAGCATTACAGTCAATGGCGTACTTTTTGAAATGTAATCATTATAGGAAATTCAGCAGTCAATTTGCACACAGCAAGCTCCTACACACAATAATGAGATAAATGACAGATAATTTACTTCAGTGACGTTGTCTAAGGGACAAATATTGGTTCAGGATCCCCAGAATAACTCTTCTGCTCTTTTTCAAATAACACCACAGGATCTTTTATATTCACCCAAGTGGGACAGGCAGGGTCTCAGTTTAACATCTGATAACACTGCACTTGTCAACTGCTGTCATGTGCTCAAGTCTGGAGACCGGACTTAAACCCACAACCCTGACTTGGTAAAGATGGGTCGGTGGGGGGGGGTGTGGCGATGTTCGTGGGGGGGTAGGGGGGATGCAATGCTGCTACCCACTGAGCCACAGTAGACACCTACACAGCTTCTCAAGTTTTATTTTCACAAAATTCTCACTGGGTATTTATATGAACACATATCAGAGTTCTTGTTATCTTCCCTGTGTTTGTCAGCAAGTTGTCAGAAAAATAGAACAGAGCAGAAAATTTTGATTCAATTGATATGCTAATGTGATACATGTTTTTCTACTGTAATATGACAGAGATTAAATTTTATTTAATGTGTTCTTTTTAGATAAAGATGAGTGCCACTTCGGGGCCAAAAAGATGTGTGGGGACTTTACGGCTTGTTACAACACATTTGGCAGCTATTACTGTACATGCAATGAAGGATACAGACCATCTAACAATAACAAGTACATGGAGACATTCACTCCCAATGATGGAACTCACTGTGCAAGTAAATATGCTGATTATCAATCAGTCTCATTTTTTTGGTGATTTTGTGTTTGTGATTTGTAGGGAAGAAAAGCAAAGTCCATTGGGATGTTGGTTGTAAACTGGAAAATTCAGATGGCCTAAATTTCCTGTTTCAAACTTGAAACCAATTTTGGCAAAAGTGAACTGGAATAGTTTTCAGTAATGCCTGTATATTTGTAGATGGTTGTGTCTCTGTGCATTTTGATATGAACAATATATCTGGGGTGCTCTTGCAAAGAGCTGGCACAAACATGATGGAGTGAATGGCTATAGCACAGAACGAGGCCATTCTATGATTCTATCTGGGGAGGCAGCCTGAGGCACTGAGCCAACTATTAGCCTACTTTCTTGAGAGCTGGGCTCAAACCTGTGCCAGGCTGGTGTGATGAAAGTCTCTGGTCTCCAGTGGTTGAAGGGGTCCAGCATAAATTTAATTAATGTAGTCTCAAGCCAATTCCTAATCAGTATGAACCCACGATATATAACAGCCAAGTAACTTGCTAGAAGCTGACCAAGGACAGCTGGTGCAGGAAGTGGATACATATCACAATGTAATAGTACAGGGTTACTGTTATAAGGATAATTTAGTGCTGGCATATTATTGAGTGCTTGAGAATAATGATGGAATTGGAGGGAGGTCATTAGTGTAAATAAGCAGCTGACACCAGACTTTTGGGTGAGGGTCAGCACTGAATGAGGAGGACGATTGAGGACCCTTGAAATGTGCTGCACGGAAATGGGAATAGCATTCATCAGATCAAATGTTGTGTTGTTGTTGTAACAGGAGGCTTGAGAAAACAAAATGTCTGAGGTGGATTTTGGAGGAGGATGGAGTGGTTAACAAGTCAAAAACAGCAGAGGGTATAAAGGTAGACAATGAGTGATATAAATATTGTGTCAGAACCGAGCTGAACTTGGATTTAATGACCCCATGTTTGGATAGCCTGCCAACTTCGCTGTGTCACCTTATGCATGAATAATGATTACTTGGGCATGCGCTGCAATGCAACAGATTTGAATTTACTGAAACAGGCCATTTGTGCTCCACACAAACTTTCTCCCACTCCTCTTTATCTAACTATGAGCTTATCTTTCTATTTCTTTCCCCTTCATGTGTTTATCTGTCTTCGACTTAAAGGCATCTATGTTCATCACCTCATTCACTCCTTGTGAGAGCGAGTTCCACATTCGCACCATTCCCTGGGTGAAGACGTCACTCCTGATTTCCTGATTGGATATCTTAGTGACTATCTTATATTTAGCTCTGGTCTCCTTCTCAAGTGAAAATGACTTCTGCATGTTAACCTTACTGAACCCCTTCATAATGTTAAAGATCTTTTTACCATGTCATCCTCAGCCTTCTGCCTTCTAGAGAAGAGAACCCCAGCCTGTTCACTTATTCCTGATATTTACAACCTCTCCGTTCTGGTATCATCCTCAGAAATCTTTATTGCACCTTCTTCAGCACCTCTCTATGTCTGCAGCAAGCAACCTTTGATTTCACAAAAAGACGGAAGGAAAGAGATAAAGATTTATTGATTATGTGGCTTTAGCCTGGGGTAGCTTTCCTTTCAACCTGTGGAGATGTCTTAGTTTCATTCAGAGCTTCTCCACTGAGGCATGGTTGAGGCTGTGCTGAGGTTTAGCACCACAAGGGCCAACAACTTGCCATCGCTTTGCTAAACTGGTCAGTTTTTCCTTGTGTGACCCTGGAGAATGACTGGCATTGGCCATGAGCAATCTCAAAATGGAGCTTGAATCAAATCCATTGTCACTTGACATCCACACCTGTTCACTTTCCAGCTGGATGCACCAGGTCAGGGAGTGATGGTGGTGTAGTGGTAATGTCACTGGACTAGCATTCCCTACGCCCAGCCTAATGTGCTGGGGACACGAATTCAAATCCCACCATAGCAGCTGGTGAAATTTAAATTTAATTAAAACTTGGAACTGGAAGCTGCTCTCAGTAATGGTGACCAGGAAACTATCATCAGTTGTCTTAAAAACCTATCTGGCTCTCAAATGTTCTTTAGGGAAGGAAATCTGGCATCTTTACCTCATGGTCTGGCTGAGATGTGACTCTCAACTGCCTCTAAAATGGCCTAGCAAGCCACTCAATTCAAGGGCAAATAGGGGTGGGTAACAAATGCTGGACTTGCCAACAATGCCCACAACCCATGATTAAATTTTTTAAAAAATTATGAATGGACAACACTGTCTGATAATTTTGCTCCTCTCCCCACATCACTCCAAATCAGGAACTCTGATGCTGATCATAGTACCACCATTACAACCCAGGATGAGATGGAAAGAATAACTTCAATAACAACACACATTTATATAACACCTTTAAGATAACAAAACATCCCGAGGTGCTGTCTAGCAATAAAACTTGTTGATTATCAGCCACAGAAGGTGATACAGTATCAGGATAGATATCTAAAAGCTTGGTCAAAGAGGTAGGTTTTAAAAGTGCCTCTTATTGGATGGGAGAGAGAGAGAAAGCATAGTGGAGACGTTTATGGAGGTAATTCCAGAGCTTAGGACCAAGGCAGCTGAAAGCATGACCGCCAATGGCGGAGCAATTAAAATTGGGGATGTGCAGGAGGCCAGAATTAGAGGAACTCAGAGATCTCAGAGGGTTGCAGGGCTGGAGGAGATTACAGAGATAGGGAGGGGCCATGGATTGGTTTGAAAACAAGGATGAGATTTTTCAAAATTGAGTTGCTGTTGGACTGGAGCCTATTTAAGTCACCAATCACAGGGGTGATGGGTAGATGGTACTTGATGTGAGTGAAGATACAGGCAGCAGAGCTTTGAATGAGCACATGTCTATGTAGGGTGGAAGACGGGAGACCTGCCAGGAGAACATTGGAATTGTCAAATCCAGGGGTAACAAAGGCACAGATGAGGGCTTCAGCAGCATATGAGCTGAGCACGGTGGAATCAGACAAGATTGCGGAGGTGGAAGTAGATGATCTTGGTCATGGAGTGGATGAGTGGTCAGAAGCTCATCTTGAGATCAAACGCAAGGTTGGAAACAGTCTGAGTAAGCTTCAGGAAGAAAGAAAGATTGACGTACATTGATATTGCACCTCTCTCAACATCAGGATGGGCCAAAGCAATTTATAGCACATTAAGTATTTTTTTCTACTTAGTAATGGAAATGGACAGTTACCTGGGATCTTCCTGGTCTCAGGGTCTCAGCTCCTCATGGTGTGGTGCATTCAGCCGTAGTGAGAAGCCTCAGGGTTTGGAATGAGTGTTGTCAGGGAGTGGCTCTCCACATCACGAAGGCAGATTAACATTCTTTCCTGCGGAGGGAACAGTTGGATTCTCAGCTGTGAATTCTGTCGCTTTGCTGTAGCATAATATGGTGACCTTCATTTTAAAGAGGAAAAAGCTAAAACTAAGGCCATAATGAATAAATCTATTAATAAAAGTCCAAGATTACCAAAGGCCTGAATGCAATTAATTTCATGAATTTGAAAATCAAATTAAATTCCTCTCCCAAAGCTGAATACAAGGTAATTTTGGACATTTCTCAGGAGCTATCCTAGTTTGCTTGAACATACACAGCACTTGCTTCTTTACCTAGAGGTCAATGAAATGGCCCTAGAAAGGATATACAAACCTTTGCACTGATTATACATGGGCTCAAGTTGTGCTTTGGTCTCTAATCATGGTTTGGAGAGAGGTTTTCTCCCTAACCTGTTGTAAAAAAAATTACACAGTGAGTTGTTATAATCTGGAATGCACTGCCTGAAAGGGTGTGGGAAGCAGATTCAATAATAACATTCTAAAGGGAATTGGATATATACTTGAATGGGGAAAATCTGCAGGCTGTGGGGAAGGGACAGGGAGGAGAGTTGGACTAAAGGGAGGCGGTAGCATAGTGGTATTGTCACTGGACTAGTAATCCAGAGACCCAGGGTAATGCTCTGGGGACCCAGGTTTAAACACAACCACGGCAGATGGTGGAATTTGAATTCAATAAAAATCTGGAATTAAAAGTCTAATGATAACCATGAAACCATTGTTGTTTGTTGTAAAGATCCTTCTGGTTCACTAATGTCTTTTAGGGAAGGAAATCTGCTGTCCTTGCTACAATTCCCAGCTGAGGTCATCACTGGACAAGCCTAGTCCCAGGGTAGAACCCGGCTTGATAAATCCGAACTTTTATTTGTTTGTTTAGATACATGGAGAGGGGCTCCTGAACAGAGTCACCAGAGTCAGCTAATAAACTTTTAACAAAAAAAACACTTATTCAACATGAAAAGTTGAACTATATTACAAAACCCACAACTATATCTTTACAGATATACAGATTTGTAAAGATAACACAAGTTATAAAAACTATCTTATACTTTAATGTTCGCAGTAAATACACAGTCCTTGTACACCTATGGCACCCTGTGGTCAGCCACACCACACTCTGAAACCAAGTGACAGGTGTCACCACAACCAGATGCTATAGATCTCTCCTCAACTCCCCCCGATGCTTGTCACACCATGAGCCAACCATGAGGGTTTCTAATCCCCATTCTCCAAGAATCCGCTTTGGAATCTTCTCCCAAACCGCCTTCTTAGCCACCTTCCAGGGTTTCAAACTCTCTCTCCAATATTCCTCTTCCCTGAGTCATCACATGTATTCAAGCTGTCTTCCACGCACTCTCTCTCATCAACTCAGCCGTCAACAGTACACCACTGCTTCATATGCCCAATACAAAGAGTTGCAGACCTTCAGTTGTTTCTTTGGACTTGCCTCTTGCCAACTGTTCTCGTTTTAAATCTACTTTCTGTAGCTTTTGTCTCTTTAAATCCGAAGCTTGGAGACTTTCCCTTGGCCCCTTACTCTTAACCTCATTTAACAGGACCTTTTCCAGGTTCCTAATCTTCCTTTGACCAGAACATCTTCTTTGGACTTTCCCCTCTTACATTCCCCTGGGTTTTGAAGTTTTTCTTTAGCTTGGGACTGGCTATCTGTCCCCCTTGCTCCAGTCTCTCCTGGCAGCAACTTTCAAAAAACACCAACTGAACTTCACAGCTTCCAAATTGAAACAAACTGCTGTTTATCTTCTTCTGTGTGTGGTCTGTGGGTGGGACCTGTCTCTCCGGCCTCCTGTTGCTAGGCAGCAGTTTAATTCTCCTACCCTTGTTTAACTTAGCTGCAACAGTTGTAAAAAAAACTCCATTAGAAATGCAAGCAGCCTTTCAAAATGAAACTAAAACTCCATTTGACCTCTCTTAACATAGACACAAAAATACAAATCAAACTTAAACTTTAAAGCTAAAATTCATTTCTAACACCTACAAATACCAATATAACTTACTTAAACTATCTCTATTTCCTCACAGTCCTTACCTGGTCAGGCCTACATGTGACTCCAGATCCACAGAAATGTGGTTGACTCTTAAATGCTCTGTGAAATAGCCTAGCAAGCCACTCAGTTGTATCAAATGGCTGCAAAGTCTCAAAAAAGGAATGAAACCAGAAGGACCACCCGGCATTGACCCAGGCACCGGTAATGACAACAGCAAACTCAGCTCTGTCAACCGTCCAAAGTCCTATTTACTAACATCAGGGGGCTAGTGCAAAAATTGGGAGAGCTGTCTCACAGACTAGTCAAGCAACAGCCTGACATAATCATCCTCACGGAATCATATCTTACAGATAATGTCCCAGATTCCACAATCACCATCCCTGGGTATGTCCTGTCCCACCGGCAGGACAGGCTCAGCAGAGGTGGTGGCACAGTGGTATACAATCGGGAGGGAGTTGTCCTTGGAGTCCTCAACATCAACTCCAGACCCCTGGGGATTACCATTGACCAGCAACTGAATTGGACTAGCCATATAAATACTGTGTCTACAAGAGCAGGTCAGAGGCTATGAATCCTGTGGCGAGTAATTCATCTCCTGACTCCCCAATGCCTGTCCACCATCTACAAGGCACAAGTCAGAGAGTGATGGAATACTCCCCACTTGCCTGGATGAGTGCAGCTCCCACAATACTCAAGAAGTTTGACACCATCCAGGACAAAGCAGCCCACTTGATTGGTACCCCATCCACAAATATTCACTCCCTCCAGCACCGACGCACAGTAGCAGCAGTGTGTACCATCTGCAAGATGCACTGCAGAAACTCACCAAGGCTCCTTAGACAGCACCTTCCAAACCCACGACCACTACCATCTAGAAGGACAAGGGCAGTAGATCGATAGGAACACCACCACCTGGAAGATCCCCTCCCAACCACACACCATCCTGACTTGGAAATATATCATCATTCCTTCACTGTTACTGGGTCAAAATCCTGGAACTCACTCCCTAACAGCACTTTGGCTGTACCTACACTACATGGACTGCAGCGGTTCAAGAAGCCAGCTCACCACCACCTTCTCAAGGACAGTTAGGGATGGGCAATAAATGCTGGCCCAGCCAGCGAAGCCCATGATCCGTAAATGAATAAAATAACTGGATAGCTCTTTCAAAGAGCCAGTACAGGCATGATGGACTGAATGGACTCCTTCTGTATTGTTATCATTCTATGATTCTATAACGGTGTTAGAAAATCTCTTTTGTGCCTCAAGGAAGAATGTTTTAAATGAAAGCATCCTGAAGTGTTCAGTTTTTAAATTCAGAAGTGTGTGTGTGTATATGTGTGTATGTGTATGCATATGTGTGTAATGAAAGACCGCCATCTCATGGATGTTTTGCTGCATGTCAGTGTTCCTTCAGGAATTGTTTTCTAAGTACATTGCTCTAATTAGCAGTGGAGTCAGCCAAAAGTTTCTCTCAGTGGATGCCCAGAATTGCATTGTGTGAATCAAATTAGAGATATTAGCCAAAGTTTCATTGATACTGTGATCATTTTAAAGGCTTAAGATAGGCATCTAAGCCTCCATTCTGGAGGCCAATGAGCTATGTATGGCTCCCAACCAGCTGTTCCCTTCCCTTCCGATTGTCCCTTCCTTCAAGCAACCCTCCCCCTTCCTCCTGATGACCCACTTCTCAGCTGCCTCATCTCTCTCTCCTTCACTCCTAACCACCCCTCCTCCCTCCAATCCTCCCTCTCCAGGGCCCACCAGAACACCCCTGCTGAGGACCTCAACTTTGTCCTTGTGAAACTCCTGAGCTGCTAGCCAATGCCTGCATGCAACACCAGATCAGGCCTGAGGCCCAAGTTCAGGCCCAGGTGAGCCTCGTGCCTCTGGTTTTTGGCACACTCCGCTCATTTCAGACCTGAAAACAGGTCGCATTGAATTTACACCCCAAAACTGACCTAACGCTAGTGCTCTACAACCTTACCTTGGCAAATATTTCATGGGAACAACATTTTGTGTACACAATATATGCAATGCACACAGTTCTAAACTAAAACAAAAACAAAAATACCTGGAAAAACTCAGCAGGTCTGACAGCATCTGCGGAGAGGGGTACAGTTGACGTTTCGAGTCCGTATGACCCTTAATCTAGAGAGGGCAAAAGAGATAGGCGGAAATCCTGTCAGAGAGAAGAGCATACTTCTTCAAAGTAGACATTCCTTGAAGAGAAGTGGCAGTCAAATTAAACACTAAGATAAAAACTAACTAACTTGGGTTTGTCTCTCTACAGTTGTTGACTGTGGATCACCACCAGCTTCATTGAACTCCGTGCCATATCCACCAGTTAACACAACCTATGGAAGTACAGTCGTGTACCAGTGCCATGTTGGCTATGTGCGTGTGAGAGGAAACGACACATCCATCTGCTCTGACCAGGGCCAATGGGAAGGAGCAAACCTGGAATGTAAAGGTCAGTGCTCCAGAATGTTTCAAACTATGACTAAGCATAAACTACATTCTGAGAGAGAATCTGTATTTATAATTTCCTTCCCAGTTGTAACAGTTTGTCAGTAAATGTGACAGTGTGAGAGATAGAAAAATTAAATTGTTATTGAATAGTAACTCGTTTTTTTGACACAGTTGGTCATACCAACCTCCTCCAATGCCTCTCTATTATGTTCCAGTCAGATGGGACTGTTCTCACCTATGTTCCGTTCTTATCTATCTAAGCGTAGCCAGAGAATCACGTGAAATAGGATCTTTTCCCACTCCCGCACTGTTCCCTCTGGTTTTCCCTCTTCCATTTCTCATCCTCATGCTGCACCTCAGTGACATCATCCAAAAGCACAGCATTTCTTTACACATGTACTCTGATAACCCCCAGCTCGAGCTCACCACCGCCTCTCTCAACTCCTCCTGTGTTGCTAAGTTATAAAACTGTTTCTCTTACAAGCAGTACTGGATGAACAGAAGTTTCCTCCAATTAAATATTGGCAAGACTGAAGCCATTGTATTTGGTCCCCACTCCAAACTCCGTTCCCTAGCTACTGACTCAGTCCCTTTCCCTGGCGACAGTCTCAGACTAAAGCACACAGTTCGCAATCTTGGCATTGTATTTGTGCCCTCTCACCAGGATGAGCTACTGACCACATATCTGCACTATCACTATGGCCGCCTATTTCTACCTCTGTAATATTACCCAACTCTGCCCCTGTCACAGCTCAGCTGCTCTTAGAACCTTCCAGCACTCCTGGCTGGTCTCTCACATCCTCCCTCTGTAAGCTTGAGGTCATCCAAAAATATGCTGCCCGTGTCTTAAGTCACTCCAAGTCCCTGTCCTTGCTGATTTACATTGGCTCCTGACCAGGCAATGTCTTGATTTTAAAACACTCACTCTTATTTTCAAATTCTTCCATGGCCTTGCCCCTCCCTATCTCTGTAACCTTTTCCAGCCCTTCAACCTCCAAGATCTCTGTGCTCCTCTAATTCTGGCCTCTTGTGCATCCCCAAGTTTAATTGCTCCACCACTGGTGGCTGTGCTTTGAGTTTGTCTCTCTGCGGTTGTCGACTGTGGATCACCACCAGCTTTACTGACTGTGCCTCAAGTTGCCTAGGCCCAAAGCTCTGTGGAATTCTCTCCCTAAACTCCACCTCTTAACTTCACTTTTAGTCTTTAAGATGCTCCTTAAAATCTACCTCTTCGACCAAGCTTTTGGTCATCTCACCTAATATGTCCTTATGTAACTCTGTGTTATGACCAAGCAGTTGGTAAAACTGAGTTATTTAAAAATTCCAGAGGGAAACTTTAAAGAACTGTCGTAACCTATAATTTTAAGTTTTATGTTTGAGATGTGGCTTTAAATTCAGGAATCAAACCACCAGTTCTTGAGAGGTTTATATTATGCTAAATGAAACATTTGATTAATTTACACAAGTTAATTATATACACATGGCTACAAATTACTATGATCATAACTTTTAACAAATTCCCAAACTTATCTCCATTAAGGCAACAGAAACCCATATCGTGTGAAATATTTAATTAACTCCTGCACAATCTTCTTAGTTGTAATATTTCTTAAAGGTATCACTTTAGGAAACCTGGTAGACGCATCCATTATTGTCAGTAAGTACTGATTTCCATTTTTAGTCATAGGGAGGGGTCCTACACAATCAATCATGACCCTGGTAAAAGGCTCTTCAAATGCTGGTATTGGGATTAAAGGCGTTGGCTTAATCACTGCTTGTGCTTTTCCTGTTATTTGACATGCATGACAGGTGCTACAGAATTTGACTACATCCCTACAATCCTGGCCAAACAAAAACCTCTGTGTCTTTTCCTGTGTTTCCTGCTATATAAATATAAGTTGTTTTTAGTTCTCAGTGAGAAAATGCACCTTGTAACATGGCAATAAGTCATACAGACCAGACAGAAAGATCCCAGGAAGATCCCCAAATATAGCTTTTTCTTTTAATACAATTAAATGATCTTAATTATCCTTCATTGTCTCTCCTTAGCTGTTGACTGTGGATCACCACCAGCTTTACTGAATGCAGTGTCATATCCACCAGTTAACACAACCTATGGAAGTACAGTCATGTACCTGTGCCAGGTTGGCTATGTGCATGTGAGAGGAAACAACACATCCATCTGCTCTGCCCAGGGGCAGTGGGAAGGAGTAAACATGGAATGTGAAGGTCAGTGCTCCAGAAATATTTCTGAACCTGAGTTAAACTGAGACAAGGACCTGAGTTTTTCTGCTGTAGGTCAAGTTGCAGTGATTGGCAGGACCCTTGCCAGTAGCAGCCAATTAGCAGATGGATGGCGGCCCACCCCCAGGAGCTGCTGGCCCAATCAGAGGTCTGGCTGCTCAGCAGCTTTGGCAGTGCCACCAGGAGTGGTGGCCGCAGCCACAGCTGCAGCTTTGGGGTGAGGGCGCATTGATGGCTAGTGACCCTTGAAGGCCAGCTATTGGGAAGCTGGGCAGGCACTCTCTGGTGATCGGTGAGAGGGGTAGTATTTGTGGTACACCGGTAGAGCCATTGTTTTTTTAAAACTCTTTGATGGGATGTGGGCATCACTGGCAAGGCCAGCATTTGTTGCCCATCCCTAATTGCCCTTGAACTGAGCAGCTTGCTGAGTCATTTAAAGGGCAGTTAAATGTCAACCACATTGCAGTGGGTCTGGAGTCACATGTAGGCCAGACCGGGTAAGGACAGCAGATTTCCTTCCCTGAGGGACATTAGTGAACGAGATGGGTTTTTACGACAATCGGCAATGGTTTCATTGTCATCATTACTGAGATTGGCTTGATATTCCAGGTTTATCAATTGAATTTAAGTTCCACCAGCTGCCCTGGTGGGATTTGTATCCATGCCCCCAGAGCATTAAAATGGGTCTCTGGATTACTACTGGGTCTCCATGGGCCATGGAGTGCCCGTCAAGGTGGACCAACCCCCACTCAGGAATCACATGGAGGCGGACAATCCTGTATGGGCAATGTGCCTGGTGGGATGTGGCCACCCATTATTGGGCCATTATGTGGCTCAATTGGCTGTCGAGTGGGTGCCTGAGCTGCCAACTTTCCTGCCACGATGCCATGTTGCCTGCCGCACCCCTCCCAATGCCCTCCCACTCAATTTTGGCAGCCCTCCTGCCTCCCAGCCCGGCCTCAATGGACCAAATACATTCAGCGCTAAATGTAAATGATTCTCCATTGCACTACCCATGCAACCCCTGTCCCAGGAGTGATGCTGACTTTGTCATTTCCTTCACGAGTGTCACTCTTACATGAATGTTCAAGTTTTGTGACACTAGGGTGAGAGTAATCAAGATCTTCCCACTGCGTAGATACCAGTGAAATAATACGATACCTGGTACTTTGATTTTCATAACTTGCCTGCATAGTCCACAGATATCCTGTTATGGATTTGGCAGATGAGAAATTTGGACCCAGATTAATTGCTCCATCATTCTCTGTGGTGTGGGAATGTATCAGTTATGGTGCTGCCTGGCAGAGTTTGCTGGCTGTTCTTCTACCCAGGTAAAGCATATCACATAAAAGCCTCTAATATACTGATTACACCAAAACAGAATGCCAACCCAGGTTGGTCATAGGTCATGAAGCGTTTTCTATAAGAGCTTATTATGCACTTACCACTTGACCACATAACAGTGACCAGTTCTCCCGTGTGTCCTGGCTAATATTTATCCCTCGAATGAATTGACTGAAACAGAATATCTGGTAATTTTCACAGTTGCTGTTTATGGGAGCTTGCTGTGTGCAAATTGACTGCTTCATTTCCTACTTTGCAATGGTAAAAACACAACACAACTGTTTGGAAAGCATTTTGGAATATTCTGAGGTTGTGAAAGGCGCTGTATAAATACAAATCTTTCCTTCCATCTTAGAAACAACCTTTCTTCCTGTATTATTGCCAATAGCTCCTAATTTTCTTCTGTATTTGCTGGCTTGGCATACATTATATCTGATGGTGTACACTAATGAACATTTTTCCTATAATGGTAACAATATTTGTGCTTGGGGGAGTTCACCCTGGAGTTAAAGCAGAGTGGCCAGGAATGTATCAACATCTACAGAAGGGCATGCACACACAAAGAAGTTTGAAAACCAGTGGAGGACAAGGAATTCTGTGCTGTTGCATAATGCAAAATGTTTTCAGCATTCTGAGGGTTTAAAGTGATCATCTTCATTTCATTGGTGTGGTAGATCATCTAACTATCTGTTATGGAATAGAAAGACAGACATGCACTTCTATAGCACCTTTCACAACCTCAAAACGTCCCAAAATGCTGCAGCTTCTTTGGAAGTGTTGAAATGTAGGAAACATGGCAGGACATTGGCACACAGCAAGATCCCATAAATAGCAATATGATAATGACCAGATCATATGTTTTTGGTGGTGTAGCTTGAACTATAAATGCTGGCCAGGACACCGGGGAGAACTCCCTTGTCCTTCTTCACAAATTACCATGGGATATTTCATGCTCATCTGAGAGGGCAGAAGGGTAGTACGCCGACAGTGCAGCACTCCCTCAGTAATACACTAATGTGTCAGCCAAGCGGTGAAGATGAAAATGTACTCTGCGGTATTCATCTACCGCATGATAATTTACAATCTTTGGCTTTGTTATAAACTTCAGTGCAAAGGTAGGACCAGAAACATAGCTTTTAATTTTAATTTTATACACAATTTGTGTCTCCTCAGCTGTTGACTGTGGATCACCGCCAGCTTTACTGAACACAGTGCTATATCCCCCAGTTAACACAACCTATGGAAGTACAGCCATGTACCTGTGCCAGGTTGGCTATGTGCATTTGAGAGGAAACAACACATCCATCTGCTCCGCCCGGGGACAATGGGAAGGAGCAAACCAGGAATGTAAGGGTATGTACTCCAGAATGTTCCCAAGTAAAATCATAGGCAAATAATGTTCCATCAATTACGATATTTGTGATTTTTCTCTCACCTGATTTGAATATTGCTGAAAAAGGAGACATGTTGCTGAAGCTTTTCATCTTGCACTCAACAGGACAAATGCAAGAATGCCAAATTTCAAACAATCACAACAATTTATACTACAGGAGCAAAAGAGTACTGATTAGTTGGCAAGTTGACTCTAATTCATTGAGACATTGCCATGGCGAAAGCAATAGGGAACTATAGATTCTACAAGCTCCCGAGTAATTCAACAAAGCTGTAAAGCTTGAACGTAGTCCTCATATCAGCACCCTTTTCTCCTGTAGTATAAATTGTCGCTCCCTTTGAAATTTGGCATTCTCGCATTTGTCCTGATGAGTGCAAGATGAAAAGCTTCGACAACATGTCTCTCTCTTTTCAGCAATGTTCAAGCTCTCACCTGCTTTTTCTCCCAATTGAGTCAAACTTCCAGATAAGCCCTACATCAACTCTTCTTTATGTTAGGATGAAAGAAGAGAGAGCAATATAAGCTAAATAGTACAATGTTAAAGAGGGTGCAAGAACAGAAAGGGGTGTCTTTTGCAAGTCTTTGAAGGTGGCAGGACAAGTTGAGGAGGCTATTTAAAAAAGTGGACAGGATTCTTGGCCTTAAAAATAAAGGCAGAGAGTACAAAAACAAATAGGGTATGTTAAACTTTTTTACAACATCGGTTAGCCTTCAGCTGGAATGTTGTGACCAATTCTGGACATCTCACTTTTGGAAGGATGTAAAAACCTTGGAGAGAGTGCAGAGGAGATTTATTAGTATGTATCAGAGTAGAAAGACTTCAGCTGTTTGGAGAGACCAGACATCTTGTCAGAAGGTGAAGGAGAAATTAGTTCAATATCATGGAGGGTTTTGATAGGGTAAACCCTTTTCAGGGACTGAAGGGTTGGTAACCAGAGGACACAGGTTTAAGACAATTGGCAAAAGAACCAGAGAAGACTTGAAGAAAACCACTTCACGCATTGAGTTGTTATGCACTAGAACGGACCATCAAAAAGGGTGAAAATAGTTGCAATTGAAACTTTCAAAAGGGAATTGGATAAATACTTGGAAGGGAAAATTTGCAGGACTGTGAGAAAAGAGTGGGGGAATGAAACTAATCGGATGCTTTTTCAAAGACTTAGCATAAGCACGATGGGCTGAAAGGCCTCCTTTTGCGCTGTAATATTCTATGCCTGATTTATGAGTGATGTCTAATGTCAACATGCCTCTGTTGGTAGCACTCCCTCTTCTGAGATTATGGGTCCCATTGCAGATTTGAGTACGTAGCTAGTGGAGCGCTATGTTGTTGGAGATGTTGTCTTTCAGAAGGAACATTAAACTGTATGTTGATTGCATTGTCCACTCTCGAGATTGCCTACTAGAGACACACAAACAAACAGGATGTATATAGTGTGTGGAGTATGAGAGTTATCACCTCCTCTTCCCTCACGTAGAAACAGCTGATATCATTTGGAGAATGTAAAGTCTATGATCAAAAAATAGAAAAGTTGATAGCAGCAAGCACAACGGGCCAGTAGGTAAATGCACTATGGGATGTGGCAGAAGGTTGCACGGATTAGAAAGATCCTGGGTGTGAGCTCCCAATGATAGCCTTTTGTTTTAATACAGTGAAATGGTTTTAACTAATGTCTCCTTGTGTCTCCTCAGCTGTTGACTGTGGATCACCACCAGCTTTACTGAACACAGTGCTTTATCCCCCAGTTAACACAACCTATGGAAGTACAGTCATGTACCAGTGCCGGGTTGGCTATGTGCATGTGAGAGGAAACAACATATCCATCTGCTCTGCCCAGAGGCAGTGGGAAGGAGCAAACCTGGAATGTGAATGTCAGTGCTCCCAGAATGTTATTAAGTTAAACTAAGACTATAATGTTCCAGCAGTAACTCTAAAATTTATTTTGCTTGAGTCAAACTTAATGTTTCTTTTTATCTTTGTAACGCTTGTTTTCAAGGAAATTAGTATCCAAATTTACAGCAATTATGTTCTTACATGTGTCAGGACAATCCCTGGTAAATCTATTTTGAGACTCTATACTATCAGCTGAACACAAATAACTTATAAAATGCCCATGGCAACATTTTTCTTACTCATTCATGGGATGTGGACGTCGTTGGCTGGGTCAGCATTTATTGCCCATCCATAGTTGCCATTGAGAATGTGGTGGTGAGCTGCCTTCTTGAACCGCTGCAGTCCATGTGGTGTAGGTACACCCACAGTGCTGTTAGGAAGAGAGTTCCAGGATTTTGACCCAATGACAGTGAAGGAACAGTGAAATATTTCCAAATTGGGATGGTATGTGGCTAGGAGCAAATTTGTGGGCCGTGCTGTTCCCATGGGCCTGCTGCCCTTGTCCTTCTAGGTGGCAGAAGTTGCTTAAGGGGCCAAATCAATTTTCTAGAAATTGATTAATAACTTTTTTATTTAAAATCAGAACGAGAAGCAGCAGCTCTGAGAAATAACACTTACATGGGGTAAATGAAATATTGCAATCTGTGCGAGAGTATTAATTCATATTTGCGCTGTTTCAAATTTTCATTTATTGTAATGCTGAACGGTGTTGAATACAGTTTATTAGATCTCAAGAACTCTTTGTAATCATACGTAGGCTAACTTAAGTCTTTATTAACTCTTAGAACCATTTACAAATATACAGTAAAGGGTGCGAGCCAGGCGTTGTCTCCATGTTTTTTTCTTAATTCTCGCACAATATGTGGGGCTTCGCTGGCTGGGCCAGCATTTATTGCCCATCCCTAATTGCCCTTGAGAAGGTGGTGATGAGCCGCCTTCTTGAACCACTGCACTCCATGTAGTGTAGGTACACCCACAGTGCTGTTAGGAAGGGACTGGTACACAAAGCTCTGTCCAACACTAGACTGACCCTGGGTGGAGTCATGTGTTCCCTTACATCACTGTGTGGGCAGTAATGTACTCAGTCCTAGATTAACGCCATATCTGCCAGACCCTTATACTAAACATGGTGTCATTGAAATATTACCATCTGTGTGTCAGTATTAATTCATATTTATGCAGTTTCAAACTTTCATTTATTGTAATGCTGAGCACTAAGTAGTTAAATTAAGCAGAATAGATATATTGAAAAGTGCAATGGAATATGAATCGTGCCTCTTTGTGGTACTGACCATAACTCATTTGTATCAGTCTCCTCCAGTATTAGTTAACTTGTAATTATAATAATATCCCATAGCTTCTCGCACTAGAGCAAGAAGAATGAAGGTTAACAAAGGCCTAAAGCAGGATTTTGCTGCTATTTAACATAACATATTTAGAATAAATAATAAAGCGTTGCATGCAAAGCTCAAATTGTGGAAAGGCTGTCAGGCTCCAGAAGTTGAAAATTTTTGTCCTCGTTTTCTATTAATATTCATCTTTCTGTTGACTTGGTACAATTAGAAAACAGCAAACTTGGAGTTAATAGCTGTTTAAAAGATGCTAGCTTTAATTCAATAAGAAATCTTTGGTAACCTTGTGGAATGGGTCAGTAGAATCTACTCCTGGTAAGGATTAGGAAACATTTGTGTATATTTACTCAAGCTGTCTGGGACTGATTCTACGTTAAAGTTCTAACGTGTTTTGTCTCTCTTCAGCTGTGGAGTGTGGATCTCCTCCCGTCTTACAGTACACAGTGCAAAATCCACCAGGTAATACAACATATGGAAGTACGGTCGTGTACCAGTGCCAAGTTGGCTATTTACATTTGAGAGGAAATGTCACATCAATCTGCTCTGCCCAGGGACAATGGGAAGGAGCAAACCTGGAATGCAAAGGTCAGTGTTTGTTCAACTGGCTTGGACTAAGAGACTTCATAAACAATGTCAAGTAGTCACTTTACATTTTTGATTTCCTTTCACTCTTGTCATATCCCCTGGATTGCCTACATTCCTGTTTCAGTTTACCCTGTCACATTAACTGTTATAGTCCAGAAAGCCAATTGGTAAAGGATGGAATGGAGACAATATTTACACATTTTTATAATTATTTGCAAAGTAATGCTTTACAAGAATGCATCTCCTTACCCAAAACCACATATTTAGTCCTTGTCTTTTTATAGGGGGCTCCAGTGAATGCCCAGTTAACACCCACGACCTGAAAACAATAAAACACAATTCATATACAATTCATACTAATATGAGGGAAGTCAGTATTGACATCTGCACACTGTGGCAGAATTTTACAGCCCCGTTTCAGTAGGGATGGGGCCATAAAATGCGGTGAGACATTCTAAACCTCATTGTCCTTGGCGGGAACGTAAAATCCTACTGCCGTAAAATTTCGCCCTGTAAATATCGTTAGCCTCTATGCTGACAACAGGATAAGGGAAAATCCTTCTTCCTGGACAAACTGGTTGTATTTATCATTTCAGCTCACATACTGTGATTCTGTGGAAGAAATGACAGCAGTATACCAATGATGATCCAAAATTGTTTACTGTCTTAGAATTATCCAGCAATTTGAATTGTAAACATACAGGCATACAAATTAGGAACAGGAGTAGGCCATTCAGCCCCTCAAGCCTGTTCCATTATTCAATAAGATCATGGCTGATCTGACTGTGGCCTCAGCTCCACTTTTCTTCTTACACTTTGACTCCCTTGTCACTCAAGAATCTATGTCTGCCTTAAAAATATTCAATGACCCTGCCTCCACCATTCTGCACAGACTCACGGCCCTCTGAGAGAAAAAAAATCTCTTAATCTCTGTCTTAAATGGGAGGCCCCTTATTTTTAAACTGCATGCCCTAGTTCTAGTCTCTAAAAGGGGAAACATCCTCTCAGCATCCACTCTATCAAGTCCCCTTAAATAGTGCAAACAATGGTGTGGTGATGTTGTCGCTGCACTAGCAATCCAGTGACTGAGAATAATGCTCTGGGGACCTGGGTTCGAATCCGGCCACGGCAGATTGTGGAATTTGAATTCAATAAAAATATAGAGTTAAAAGTCTAGTGATTGTCGATTGTTGTAAAAACCCATCTGGTTCCCTAATGCCCTTGAGGGAAGGAAATCTGTTGTCCTTGCCTGGTCTGGCCTATATGTGATCCCAGACCCATAGCAATGTGGTTGACACTGACATGCCCTCTGAAATGGCCTAGCAAGCCACTTAGCTGGAACAAAGTCACAAAAAAGGAATGAAACTGGATGGACCACCCAGCATTGACCTAGGCACCTGTTGACCCTGCAAAGTCCTCCTTACTAACATCTGGGGGCTAGTGCCAAAATTGATGGAGCTGTCTCACAGTAGGTCAAGCAACTGTCTGACATAGTCATCCCCATGGAATCATATCTTACAGATAATGTCCCAGACTCCACCATCACCATCCCTGGGTATGTCCTGTCCCACTAGCAAGGCAGATGTGGTAGCAAAGTGCTATACAGTCTGGAGGGTGTTGTCCTGGGAGTCCTTAACATCGACACTGGACCTCATGATGTCTCGTAGCATCAGTTCAAACATGGCAAGGAAACATCCTGCTGATTACCACATACCGCCCTTCCTCAGCTGATGAATCAGTGCTCCTCCATGTTGAACACCACTTGGAGGAAGCACTGAGGGTAGCAAGGGTGCTGACTGTACTCTGGTTGGGAGATTTCAATAATCATCACCAAGAGTGGCTCGGTAGCACCACTACTGACCGAGCTGGCCGAGTCCTAAATGACATAGCTGCTAGACTGGTGGTGAGGGAAAAACTTACTTGACCTCATCCTCACCTACCTGCCTGCCGCAGATGCATCTGTCCATGACAGTATTGGTAGGAGTGACCACCGCACAGTCATTGTGGAGATGAAGTCCCATCTTCACATTCAAGATACCCTGCATCGTGTTGTGTGGCACTACCACCTTGCTAAGTGGGACAGATTTCGAACAGATCTAGCAACTCAAAACTGGGCATCCATGAGGTGCTGTGGGCTATCAGCAGCAGCAGAATTGTCCTCAAGCACAATCTGTAACCTCATGGCCTGACATAGCCCCCACTCTACCATTACCATCAAGCCAGGGGATCAACCCTGGTTCAATGAAGAGTGCAGGAGGGCATGCCAGGGGCAGCACCAGGCATACTCAAAAATGAGGTGTCAGCCTGGTGAAGCTATAACAGGACTACTTGTGTGCCAAACATCATGAGCAGCAAGTGATAGACAGAGCTAAGCGATCCCACAACCAACGGATCAGATCTAAACTCTGCAGTCCTGCCACATCCAGTCTTGAATGGTGGTGGACAATTAAACAAATCACTGGAGGAGGAGGCTCCACAAATATCTCCATCCTCAATGATGGAGGAGCCCAGCACATCTCTGCAAAAGATAAGGCTGAAGCATTTGCTGCAATCTTCAGCCAGAAGCGCTGAGTGGATGATCTATCTCGGCCTCCTCTGGAGGTCCCAAGCATCACAGATACCAGTCTTCAAACAATTCGATTCACTTCACGTGATATCAAGAAATAGCTGAAGACACTGGATAATACAAAGGCTATGGACCCTGCCAATATTCCAGCAATAGTACTGATGGCCTGTGCTCCAGAACTTGTTGCGCCCCTAGCCAAGCTGTTCCAGTACGGCTACAAGATTGACATCTACCCGGCTATGTGGAAAATTGCCCAGGTATGTCCTGTACACAAAAAGCAGGACAAATCCAACCTGGCCAATTACTGCCCCATCAGTCGACTCTTGATCATTAGTAAAGTAATGGTAGGGGTCATCAACAGTGCTATCAAGCGGCACTTGCTTAGCAATAAGCTGCTAACGCCCAGTTTGTGTTCCGCCAGGGCCACTCAGCTCCTGACCTCACTACAGCCTTGATTCAAACATTGACAAAAGAGCTGAACTACCGAGGTGAGGTGAGAGTGACTGCTCTTGACATCAAGGCAGCATTTGACAGAGTGTAGCATCAAGGAGCTCTAGCAAAACGGGATTCAATGGAAGTCGGGGGAAAACTCTCCGCTGGTTGCAGTCATACGTAGCACAAAGGAAGATGGTTGTGGTTGTTGGAGGTCCATCATCTCAGCTCCAGGACATCACTGCAGGAGTTCCTCAGGGTAGTGTCCTAGGCCCAACCATCTTCGGCTGCTTTATTAATGACCTTCCTTCCATCATAAGGTCAGAAATGGGGATTCTCGCCTATGATTGCACAATGTTCAGCATCATTCTCAGATACTGAAGCAGTCCATGTCCAAATGCAGCAAGACCTGGACAATATTCAGGCTTGGGCTGACAAGTGGCAAGTAACATTCGCACCACACAAGTGTCAGGCAATGACCATCTCCAACAAGAGAGAATCCAACCATCGCCCCTTGACATTCAATGGCATTACCATCACTGAATCACCCTCTATCAACCATTGACCAGAAACTGAACTGGACTAGCCATATAAATGCTATGGCTACAAGAGCAGGTCGGAGGCCAGGAATCGTGCGATGAATAACTCACCTCCGGACTCCCCAGAGCCTGTTCACCGTCTACAAGGCACAAGTCAGGAGTGTGATGGAATATCCCCACTTGCCTGGATGGGTGCAGCTCCCACAACACTGAAGGAGCTGGACACTGTCCAGGACAAAGTAGTCCACTTGATTGGCACCACATCCACAAACATTCACTCCTTCCACCACCGATGCACAGTAGCAGCAGTGTGCACCACCAGCAAGATGCACTGCAGGAATTCACCAAGGCTCATTCGACAGCACCTTCCAAACCCATGACCACTACCATCTAGAAGGACAAGGGCAGCAGATAGATGGGAACACCCGACCACCTGGAAGTTCCCCTCCAAGCCACCCACCATGCTGATTTGGAAACATACACTGTCACAGGGTCAAAATCCTGGAACTCCCTTCCTAAGAGCACTGTGGGTGTACCTACACCACAGGGACTGCAGCAGTTCAAGAAGGCAGCTCACCACCATCTTCTCAAGGACAGCTAGGGGTGGGCAATAAATGCTGGCCCAGCCAGCAAAGCCCACATCCTATGAATTAATTTTTAAAAACTCAAATAATGTGGGAAATTAGGATTTCAATGCTAAAAATATTGAATTATTGGTTAATTCAAATTAAATAATTCTGAATTAAGAGGAGTGGATTGTATTCCAGAAAGACAAAGACACAAATGTTAAGAATAGCTTGCTCACCGCAGCATCAATCCTATGATTACTCCTATTATAATCCTATTTTATAATGGAATCTTTGGGAAGAGCTTGTATTTTTTTAAGACAGACCCTAATTGAAAAATGGAAACTGAAAAAGGAAACTGACGCCCCCCAGTTTCTCAGGAAGCTAAAACTGAAACTGAGATTGGAAACCAAAACTTCTGGTTGAAGATATATAAAAGGAGACAGAGCCATCAAAGCTCAGTAGATGATGAGTCCAGTATTGCAGTACAGGTAGGCTGAAGAAGACAACAACTAGATCCAGAAGCTGAGAATAAGCAAATGTGCAGTTGCTGCTGCTGTTTCTGTTACTTGAAGATGACATTGGTTGATCTATGCCATGCGGACTGAGTTGAGGAGGTTCTGCAGATGGGTGCCATTTTAGGAGAACACCGTGCCTGCGGAACTCAGGTTGGTTGTGCACTGCTGTCAACTGGGGATCAGGGTACCCACTAGAAGGAGAGAAGCTGAAATACTTCATAAGATAGAGTTTTGAAGGACTTAGTGACTGAATTTGATAACCTAAACTTTGAGTAGTCTGCTGAGCCAACTCGTAAGATCTGTCTTAGTTGTATCTGTCATTTAATGTGCAGTTAATTCATATTTCATGCATATTAATTCTAGGTTTTAGAGTATAGGAGGGTACATAAGAGAATATTTAGTGTTTGCTTTGTTTGACTCTTGTACAATAAAAGTTCTTCTGTTTTCAATCATGAAATCTTGGTGGCTTCATCCTTTCAGTAAATAACTTGTTAAGAAAAGTTTCTGGTCTCTAGTTGGGATTGTAACAATTTGTTGCAAATTTGGATTCTGCTGTAGATATATTTTCCAGTTCAGTGATAGCAGTCGCTCCCATGTGCAGTCTGAGCATTTTGCTGTGATCATAAGAACAGGAGGAAGCCATTCAGCCCCTCGAGACTGTTTTGCTGTTCATAGCTGATCTGCATCTCAAATCTATCTATTGGCCTCAGTACCGTAACCCTTATTACCTTGCCTAATAAAAACATGTCAATCTCAGTTTTGACATTTTCAATTAACACCCCAGGCTCACCAGCTTTTTGGGGGCGTGAATTCCATATTTCAGCTGCCCTTTGGAGTGGAAGAAGTGCTTCCGGACATCACACCAAATGGCCAAGCTCCAATTTTAAGGTTTTGCCGCCTTGTCTTGGACTATCCCACCAGAGGAAATATGGGAGTTGACTCACACTGCCCAATAATTGTTTGCACAATATCATAACCAGGCTATCGTAACTGTAGTATCCTCTTGTGATCAGTATTGGATATCCTTGTCTTTTGGATTAACCCTTCTTCAATATCACAGAAGGCAGGCCGAGCAAACGTTAGGTGGGATATCCTCCCATATAATTGTTAAGCTCCTTTAATTCAAATAAGGTAAATGCACAGAGCAGCTGGGTGTTATGGTTGGAATTAATGCATTCAAAAAAATACAAATTAATTCTCCTGTAATGATCCAAAAGTGAAGAACTTGCCACAGCTCCCCGCATCAGAATTGTTTTATTTGGCGTAAGCAAGGCGAAGATCAGTTTCTCCAATATTCCTGGCATCTTGGGGCAGAATTTTCTGCCTGTTGGGCGGGCTTGCCCGACCCAATCTCTGGCGGGCGGGGAGCCGATCCCCGCCATAGAAGTGGGCACCGCTGCCATTTTAAGTGGGCGGGCCAATTAAGGCCCGTCCAGCATGATGGCCGGCGGGAAGTGCTATGTGCTTTCTGTGCGGGCAGGGGGGGATTCCCCAAATGCAAGAGTGCGCTCTTTCGCGCATGCACACGACAGAGCGCACATCTCCCTGAGACTAAATGCTGCCTCAGGGAGATCGCTGAAAGTTGTACAAACATTAAAAATAGAAAAATAAAAAAATCCTTAACATGTCCCCCTCATGTGACAATGTGAGATGGGACATGTTAATAAATTTCACTCAAACTTTATTAAAGTTTTTTAAACCCGACATGAAACCTCATCTCACCCGTGGATGAGGTTTCATGCTTTTTCTATTCCTCGCCGGGGCTCCTGGCCTGCCCACCAACCTTAAGATTGGATGGGCAGGTCCTTTAATTGTTTTAATTATCCTGTCAATGGCCTCAATTGGCCATTGACAGGTCGGCGGGCGCACAGCTGATTTGGCTGTGCCCCCGCCTTCTTGAATATTTAAATGGGGCGGAGTGATATCGGGGGTTCCACCTGACGTCATCCCGTGTCATTTTGCGCGTCGGTGAGCGGGCCCTGCCCCCTGCTCGCCAACGGCAAAATTCAGCTCTTGGTTTCAGTGAGTATCCTTTAGCTTCCCTTTAAAAATCCTGCACAGCACCCAGTCTCCAAATACCTCTCAGCCAGGCTAAACCTTCCAAAGATAAGCGATCAAATTCTTTTTAATAAAATGGGTGTGAAGTGTTGTTTTGATTGCTGAGAAAGGGACTGACAATTTGTTTATTTTACTGTCTATACAAGCTACTACTTTAGCAGCATAATTACTTATCATTCCAGATCTTTTTTAATGAAATACCTGTTTGAATGCGCTCGGCTTATCTGTCTCGTCTTGCCTTTTATCTGTCCTCGTTCTGAGGGCCGGCCTCACTATGAACAGCTTTTCTCCACTGATTTCTACCCTCAGCTGCCCTCACTGCCAGTCCATAGAGAGGCCAGTCCGCATTCTGATATTACCCGTCATTGCCATCTTGGGCCTTCCTTGTGCACATTTCCAGGTGTTTTGCCTTGAGTTACTTCTTTGTCCAAACACTCCCCTCCTGTTCGCATCATGTGTCCAAAGTATGTGAGCTTCCTTGATATCACCACATCAAACAAGTTCCCCTTAGCACCAGCTTTCTCAAGCGCCCATCGTTTGTCTGCTTGGCTGTCCGTGACTCACGTCTGAGACCTTTTATTTTAAATGCTCTTATTCAAACCTTGTCACTCTCCTTGATGGTCCAGCTTTCACAGCCGTGCATTGTCACTGTTTCAAACCTGTGGAAACATCGTTAAGACACAACCAATCGCTTAAAAAATAAAAACAGAAAATGCTGGCAAAGCTCAGCAGGTCTGGCAGCCTCTGTGGAGAGAGGAACAGAGTTAATGTTTTGAGTCCATATGACTCTTCTTCAGAGCTGACTTTTCACTTAAGGGCCTCTTATCCCCCCACTGCTGAGACTTTATCCGCAGTAGGGTAGGCCGGCACCAAGGGTGGAATTTTATGACCCCGTTGCGCCGGAGAAGGCGCTGTCAATTGCGGCGAGCCGTTCAAAACTGCATTGACCGCGGCGGAACCGTAAAATCCTGCCAGTGCAAAATTCAGCCCCAGAGAGTTGTGGAGGCTCGATCACTGAAAGCATTTAAAGAGGAGGTAAATTTTTGAAATATCGGAGAGTTGAGGGCTATGAGGGACTGGGCGTGAAAGAGGAGTTGAGGCCTGGGGCAGAGAAGCCATGATCATATTGAATGGCGGGGCAGGCTTGAGGGGCCAGAATGGCCTACTCCTGCGCCTATTTCTTATGTTCTTATATTCTTAAGTGTCCAGCCTCCCCCACAAGGTGTGAACTCACCCCCCTCCAGTGATTTTCCCTGTCCACCTGCCCATCACCCTCCGCCAACCTACTCCTCGCTGGGGCCTGCCAGACTATCCCTATGGAGACCGTGGACTCACCTCACGGTCCAGGCTCCATTGTTGAATGCCTTCCTTGAGAATGTTGTAGTCCCAACAGTGGCCATCGCTCTACCAGTGGTTCTTCTGGGACAAGAGCTTCTGGCCATTTAATTGGCTGGTAGCTCTCAGAGGCGGGACATCCTCCCACATAAGCTTGGGGGAGTGGGGTTTGGTGTGGGGGGGAGGTAGTGGGGGCCTGCATCAAGCCAATTAAAGGCTAAATGGCTGTATCACAAGCCAACTAATCAAAGGTGGGCTTGCACCTAAGTTTTATGCCTGGGGCAGGGAACCCAGTGTAAATTCCAACCTTAGATTCATAGCTCTTTGGCTCTTTCTCTTCTCCTTCAGGCTAAATTTGGCCCAGAGGCTCAGTTTAGGTTGTTAATTTTGCAAATATAACCAAAATTATTCAACAATAACTTGGGTTTGTGTCTCCTCAGCTGTTGACTGTGGATCACTGCCAGCTTTACTGAACACGGTGTCATATCCACCACTTAACACAAGCTATGGAAGTACAGTCGTGTACCAGTGCCAGGTTGGCTACGTGCATGTGAGAGGAAACAACACATCCATCTGCTCTGTCCAGGGACAGTGGGAAGGAGCAAACCTGGAATGTGAAGGTTGGTGCCATGAAAGTTTTTTTTTATTCACTCACAGGATGCGGGCTTCGCTGGCTAGGCCATCGTTTGTTGCCCATCCCTAGTTGCCCTTGAGAAGGTGGTGGTGAGCTGCCTTCTTGAACTGCTGCAGTCCATGTGCTGTAGGTGCACCCACAGTGCTGTTAGGGAGGGAGTTCCAGGATTTTGAGCCAGCGGCACTGAAGGAACGGCGATATATTTCCAAGTCAGGATGGTGAGTGGCTTGGAGGGGAACTTCCAGGTGGCAGTGCCCCTATGTGTCTGCTGCCCTTGTCCTTCTAGATGGTAGTGGTTGTGGGTTTGGAAGGTGCTGTCGATGGAGCCTTGGTGAATTCCTGCAGTGTATCTTGTAGATGGTACACACCGCTGCTACTGTGCGTCGATGGTGGAGGGAGTGAGTGTTTGTGGATGGGGTACCAATCAAGCGGGCTGCTTTGTCCTGGATGGTGTCCAGCTTCTCGAGTGTTGTGGGAGCTGCACTCATCCAGGCAAGTGGAGAGTATTCCATCACACTCCTGACTTGTGCCTTGGAGATGGTGGACAGGTTTTGGGGAGTCAGGAGGTGAATTACTCATTGCATGATTCCTAGCTTCTGAACTGCTTTTGCAGCCACAGTATTTATATGGCTAGTCCAGTTCAGTTTCTGGTCAATGATAACCCCCCAATATGTGATCGTCTGGATGTTGTCCAGGTCTTGTTGCATTTGGACATGGGCTGCTTCAGTACATGAGGAGTCGCGAATGGTGCTGAACATTGTGCAATCATCAGCGAACATCCCCACTTCTGACCTTATGATGGAAGGAAGGTCATCGATGAAGCAGCTGAAGATGGATGGGCCAAGGCCAAAGTCTCAGCTTAACTTAGGGTTAGAAACAATGAACTGGAGTTTTAGCCCCATCTGGAGCATGGAACAAATGCAGGCGGGACACAGAATTTGGCAATGCTGCTCTGAGTGCCAATTCCCGGGCTCCATTCCACATAAAATATCCCTCCCGTTAAAGGCCTTCTAATGAAGGAAGGCTACAGGGGAGGACGGGGTGGGGGTGGGGCTGGTGGAGAAAGCAATCCGGGAAGGCTTAGAGGAACTCTCAGTTAGCCAGGGGCCACCTTGTGGGTGTCTTGCCCCACCGCTCATCCATCCACCCTATCCCACCTCACAATGGTTGCCTGGCTGCAAAGGCTATTTTTAATTTTAAGGTTTAGAGAGGGTACCTCCATCTTGAAGCCCCCTCTCCCTCACTTACCTGCCGTGGCAACGTGCTGCTCCTTTCAAGCTGGAAGGTCTCTGATTGGCCCTCCAGCTCCGAGTGCCCGTCTTCCCCCTGGCCATTAATTGTTTGCTCCGGGGTGGGGGGAGGGGAATCACATTGCTTGACTGTTTTCCAGACAATGCGGGCTTCTGACCCACACTTGGGGCAGGATTTTGGAGATCGGTGTGTGGGCTTGGTTAGTAGGCCGGGGTGCGACCTGGAAACGGGCTGCTGCCTGCGATCAGTCCCCCGGCTGCAATTTCACGCTGGGGGAGCCAATTAAGTCCCGCCAGGTGTGAACGGTGGCCCTCCAATGGTCAGGAAGTGGCGGACGGGGGCGGGACCTGTTGGCCGCTGGGTGCAATGGCGACCCAGCGGCTGGTTTAAAACTTGCACAATCAGGCCCTGGAAGACTGCCAGTGATGAAGACATCTCCGGTGTCATCAGCAGGAGATTAAAAATTATGGATTCAAATGCAGCTGGAAACGCCAGGCGGGAGGGCAGATTGGGTGGGCACTTGCCCCCCACCCCCCCCCCCCCCGCACCCCGCTGCCCCCCACCACCACCCTGGTTTTCGGATGAGTGCCTTGCGGTTCGCCCAGAGGAGGTGGCTGCCAGGAGTGACACCCTTGTCCCCAGGGATGGAAGGAGGAGGCCACTGCACCTTACAAAAAGAGCTTGGGGGGAGGGGGGGGCAACACAGGTCAGCAGCCATGATTTTGTGCGGCGCACCTGGGTCCAGTGCCGCAAGAGGTTTAACGACCTATTGCGCTCAGGAATGGTGAGTACCGGGTTGGCATGGATCAGTGTGTTGAAGTGTTAAGGGTTGGCCGTTCCCCTGTGGAGTTCAGAGGTGTTAGAGCCTGAGTGCCAACCATCATTGATGATGGAGCTGGTCAAGGGGGTGAGCCCTGGCTGCTTGGGCTGAGTGCCTTGTGGCTTGAGGGCCACGACTTAGATGTGCCCTTCAAGGTGCTCCTCAGGTGGGATTGGCCAGGCGGCAATGGCGATGCAGGTAGAGAATCTAACTCAATCTTTATATTCAATGCTCCTCTCTCCTTTCAGGAGAAGACGACCCATAACAACATTGAAAGGTCGCAGACTTCCTAATTCTAACCAGATGTGAGCATGTCAGGAAGAGATATTAATGTACATAATGTTATTGGAAATTATATTTTTAAATAGATGTTCAGCCTGTGTGTGTGTTAATAGGATTGAAGCCAACTAGTCTGAGTGCTTTGATGTATGATAGTTTTGAGATGTAAACAGTAAGGTAAAGGCTGAATTTTCATTTTGTTGAATAGGGCATTCAAGAGTGGGAATGAAATCTTGCACCTAGCTAAGAGACACCAGGCAATGTTTATACTACTAATAAAATTGGTACTATGAAAGGGATTCAAAGGAGCTGGTGATACAGTGAGAATTTACATTCAAATGGGGAAGGCTGGGTATAACAGAAAGGAGTTTGTGCATGCAGGTCAGAGGCATGTAAGTTTTTACAGCTGTAAGCCTACAACTGTCTGCAAAGGAACCAAATTGAAAGGAATCTCATTTTGAATTCATACAGTAAAAAATGCTTTGCCTGGTAACTGTTTGAGCCTATTGGTTATTGTTGCCTTAATGGAGATTAGTTTGGGAATTTGTTAAAAGCTATGATAGTAGTAATTTGTAGCCACGTGTAAGTGTTTAATTTTTGTAAATGATTCATTTAGTTTGATATAAAAAACCTCTCAAGAACTGGTGGTCTTATTCCTGAATTTAGAGCTGCAACTCAAAACATACCAATTGAAAAATATTCCTCTAATCAAATTGGATAATGAGGGGGTGCTTGCAAATTTAAATAAAATATTGAGTTACCTTCAAAACAAGTGTCAAAGTGATTTGGAAAAGCTATGACAGTTGTTTAAAGTTTCCCTCTGAGATTTTAATTAACTCAGCCTTTATAACTCAGCTGTGTCATAACAACTGGGAGCTTTTGACGGGATAATATTTATAATTCCTTGATTGTTTTGGAATTGGTGAATCTTAAGGTTATGCGTATCAGAAGCACTTTGAATTCAGGAGCTGGTGAGGTATTTTAGAAGTGATGAGACAGCAAGATGACTTTGGCAATTGATAAGACTTGTCTGGGAGTAGAAGATATAACTCTAATTAGGTTGCAACAAGTAACCAAGAGTAAGTTAATAGAGTTGGCAGGTAAGTTAAAATTGGTGTTACCTCCGGGGCTACAAAAACAGATATAATTAAAAGTATAGCACAGCATCTACAGTTGGAAATGATACCTGACACTAGTGAGTCACAGCTGGAGCTGGTGAGACTTCAGTTACAAATGAAGATGCTTGCATTTGAACAAGCAAAGGAACTGAAAAAATCTTGAATTAGAAGCAAAGGAAAGAGAATGGGCATTCCAGAGGGAACAGGTAGAAAGGCAGGAGAGAGAAAGAAAACAAGAAAGGGAATTAGAAATTGTGAAGATAGAGAAGGAGGAAAGAGAAAAGAGAGAGCGAGAGAATTCCAACTGAAAATGTTGGCAGTTAAAATGGAGATGCCAGTAGAGTAGAACCCAGCGGGGAAATGTTTAGATTAGCTTTTCCAAAGTTTGAGGAAAAAGACTTTGAAGCATTCTTATTTAATTTGAGAAGCTAGCTAAACAGATGAAATGGCCACAGGAAAACTGGACATTATTATTACAGTCTAGGTTGGTGGGTAGAGCACATGAGGTATATGCTTTGCTATCCGAAGAAATATCAATGAATTATGATGTGGTGAAAAAGGCTATCTTGAGCGCATATGAGTTAGTTCCTGAAGCATACAGGCAGAAATTTAGGAATATGAGAAAACAGCCTGGCTAAACTTATATATCAAGTTTGAAAGAGTAAAAGAAAATAATTTTGACTGGTGGATACAGGCATTAAAAATAGAGTCAATGAATGCAGCTTCTAGGGAAGTAATTATTTTGGAAGAATTTAAAGATTCAATCCCTTTGGTAGTGAGAACTCACGTGGAGAAACAGAAGGTTGATTCTGTAAGACGAGCAGTAGAGATTTCTAATGATTATGAGTTTGGTTTTTTTTGGAGAAGAATAAAAAGTGGGAGGGTGAAAGGAAGGTAGGTAGTCAGGGAAGAGAAAGAGTAGCAGGAAGTTTTTCTCAGAATAAAAAGGAAGGTACTGAAGGGAGAAGTGACGTTCAAAAATTGAGGTGTTTTCATTGTCATAAAGTTGGGCACATGAAGTCCGTGTGTTGGAAATTGCAGGAAAAATCTGTTGGAATTATTGGGGTACAGAAAAGTTCTGGAAATAAAAGTACTGTGGGTTCTGAGATTCAGGCACAGGAGAAACCAATGGTTTGTGTACAGGTGAAACAGGGAGAATCAGTGATAGATGAAGAAGAGGGAATGTGTTCACAGTTTACTCAAGAGAATTCGGAGGAGCAGGTTGCAGAAATGTTTAAAGATTTTGTGTGTGAAGGGAAAGTCTTTCCATGACTACGGGGTGGAGTAGGTAAAGATGTTAAAATTTTAAGAGATACAGCGGCTAGTCATTCCTTAATGTGCTGGGATAGTGATATTTGTTGTTCAAAGAGAGTATTGCAGGAGCAGGTAATAATAAGTGGGGTTCATGGAGCTGCTAAATCTATTCCATTGTGGAGGGTAAATTTAAAGAGCAAATGGAGGACAGGTGAAGTTATAGTTGGAGTGGTGGAAAAATTGGCCATTGCAGGGGTTCAATTTATTCTGGGTAATGGTATAGCTGGATCGCAAATGTGGCTGATGCCTATAGTAGTCGAGCAGCCTGCAGAAATGTTTTCAATAGAGGTGTTGCAAGAGGAGCATCCTGGATTGTTTCCTGATTGTGTTGTAATGAGGTCAAAGGCTCATAGGGAAGTACAAGAAAAACAAGAAGGGCAAGCAGTTCAAAGGCAAGATGAAGGTGTCAAAATCCAATTAATTGGCACAGTGTTTCATAACATTGTTCAGGAGGAAAGAATACAAGGCAGTTCAGCTGAAATGTTTAACTCAAGGAGGTTAGTGGAGTTATAGAAAAATGATTTGCTATTAAAGCAGTTATATCAGAAAACTTACTCAAAGACAGAAGCAAAATGTATTCCAGTATGTTATTACCTTCAGGGAGATATTTTAATGAGAAAATGGAGGTCAGATCATGTCTCAGTAAATAAAAGTTGGAGGGAAGTGCATCAGATTGTTATCCCAGTTGTGTATAGAAATGAGATTCTGAGAATTGCTCATGAAATTCCAATGGGGGGACATTTAGGAAGTAGGAAAACAGAGGAAATGATGGAAATTTTTGTTTGGCCAGGATTGCATAGGGATGTAGTCAAATTCTATAGAACTTGTCATGCATGTCAAGTAACAGGAAAACCACAAGCAGTGATTAAGCTGGTGCCTTTAATCCCAATACCAGCATTTGAAGAATCTTTTACAGGGTCATGATTGATTGTGTAGGACCCATCCCTATGACTAAAAATGGAAATCTGTACTTACTGACAATAATGGATGTGTCTACCAGGTTTCCTGAAATAATACCTTTAAGAAGTATTACAACTAAGAGGATTGTGGAGGAGTGAACTAAATTTTTTACAAGATATGGTTTATCTAAGGAATACAATCAGATCAGGGATCAAATTTAATGTCACAGCTGTTTAAGGAAGTAATGAACAGTTTGGGGATAAAACAGTTTAAGTCAACAGCTTATCATCCAGAGTGACAAGGAGCTTAGGAAAGGTGGCATCAAACTTTAAAAACTATGTTGAGAGCGTACTGTCAGGATTATCCACAGGATTGCGATACAGGAATTCCATTTTTCTTATTTTCTATTAGAGACATTCCTAATGCATTTACTGGTTTTAGCCCTTTTGAACTAGTTTATGGTAACGAGGTAAAGGGACCACTGAAATTGATTCATGAGAAATTGGCAGGTCAAAATTCAGAAACTATTCTCCTTGATTACAAATCAAATTTAAGGGAAAGATTGAACAGAGCATGTGAATTGGCTAGGGAACATTTAAAGATATCACAGCAAGTGATGAATGTGAAGGCAGGTAAGAAAGCTAAAACCCACAGCTTTGTTTCTGGAGAGAAAATACTAGCTGTGTTACCACTACTAGGTGATACATTAAATGCAAGGTTTAGTGGGTTTTCCACTAAATTGAATGAAGTAAATTATTTAATAAATACTCCAGATAGGAGAAAGAAGCAGAGGGTTTGTCATGTAAATATGTTTAAAAAATACTTTGACAGGGAAGAGGTACAAAAAGAGGTATTGGCAATGGTGGATGATGAGAAAGAGGTAGAAATACAGGACTCTGCAATTGATTTTCCCCTAATCAATTTGGATAATGAGGAGGTGTTTGAAAAATTAAATGAAATATTGAGTTACCTTCTAAATAAGTGTCAAAGTGATTTGGAAAAGCTATTGCAGTCACACAATTCTATTTGTGGAAATAAGTTGGGGAAGACAGGTTAAGCTATATGATGTCTCTGTATAAGTTTTGTCTTCAATAAGGCAACATCCTTATAGGTTAAATCGTGCAAAGTTGTCACAAGTACAAAAAGAAATTAATTTCATGCTTCAAAATGATATCATTGAGTCTAGTTGCGGTAACTGTTCGCCTATTATACTGGTACTGAAACCGGATGGAACACAAAGACTGCGTGTGCTATCAAAAAGTGAATGCAGTGACAAAAGTGGATTCATATTCTATACCATGGTTGGGAGATTGCATTGATAAAGTGGGACAATCGAAATTTATCGCAAAGATTGACTTCTAAAAGAATATTAGCAGAGAGAGCAAAGGAGGTATCAGCTTTTTAACTGCCAAGTGGACTATATCAGTTAAAGTCATGCCATTTGGTATGAAGAATGCACCTGCGACATTTCAAAAGCTGACAAAGTAATTGCAGCCTTGAGCAATTGTGCTGTTTATATTGATGATCTAATAGTTTTCAATGAGATGTAGGAGGAACATTTACAACATCTGGAAGAATTATTTACTCAACTACAAGAAGCTAGTTTGCTGATGAACTTGGCTAAAAGTGAATTTGCAAAAGCGCAAGTTACGTATCTAGACCATACCATTGGACATGGTAAGGTGGCTCCGACAGATGTGAAAGTCAAGGCTATCATGGATTTCCCAGTGCTTACAATAAAATGAGAAGTTTTGAGATTTCTGGGCATGAGTGGTTATTACCAAAGATTTGTACTAAATTTTAGCCGAGTGGTTGCCCCACTGACTGAACTTTTAGAAAGGAACACAATGGAGTGTCAGAAGTCATTTGATAGTTTGAAAACTGTGTTGACTATGGCACCAATTTTGGCAGTACCCAATTACACCAAGCAATTCAAGTTGGCCGTTGATACAAGCGATATAGGCATTAGGACTGGAAAAACTCAGCAGGTCTGGCAGCATTGGTGGAGAAGAACTAAGTTGAAGGGTCATGAGGACTTGAAACATCAACTGTGCTCTTCTCTACTGATGCTGCCAGACCTGCTGAGTTTTTCCAGGTATTTCTGTCTTTGTTTTTGTTTTGGATTTCCAGCATCCACAGTTCTTTGCTTTTATCTAGGCACTGGGACTGTCCTGTTACAGGAGGATGATACCCGAATTGAAAAACTGTTCGAGTGTTTTTCACAGATGCTGGTTGTGCAGTGAGGAGGATATTCAACGATCGAAAAACAGACCTTTGGTGTGATGTTAGCATTGCAGCATTTTGAAATTTATGTTGTGAACAATTCAACAGAAACAATTGTTTATACAGATCATAATCCTTTAAAGTTTCTGTACAAATTTTGAGACAAAAGTGCAAGGCTTTTCAGGTGGAGTCTATTATTGCAACCATTTAATCTACGGATTATACATGTTGCTGGTAGAGAAAATCTGTTCGCAGATGCGTTATCAAGAGTTTGAAGCTTAAAGGAAAATTGGACATTTTTTAAAAAGCCTGGATGCTGTACTGGAGCGACTCCTAATGATGCTAAGGACTTGTGTGTATCTATGTTGTTATGTTGATGCATGCATCTGGTAATGAGTATAGGAGATAGTGTGAATGGGTTATTAAAAAATGAAGCCGTCTTTTAGAATTATGATGCCAGAGGACTGCCAGTCTCCACATGCACCTGCATCACACCCACTCTCTGAACTAGGCACAAACTCAGATACCAGCACCTCAGTGGGTATTAGATCTTCGGCTAGAATGCTGGTGCACAGCAGTGAGGGCCCTTCACACTCGCTTGAGGTGCAGGCAGAGGCAGAGAGTGTCCCAGGCACCGACAGTCGGAGGACAGCTGGAGACCAGAACGATGCTAAGTCGAAGGCAGACGATGAGCCTCTGGAGTTGTCCATTAGGCGGCAGGTGCTGGATGTCTAGCGAGATGTGTGGGAGGATCTGGCGGAGAGCCATGAGCGTTTGCGTGCCATGGTTATGGAGGAGTCCACACGGAGCATCAGCACTGCATTATCCCTCATGGCCAATCGCACTGCCTCCTCCATTGATAGACTAGCAACTATCATGGAGAGGCAGCTCCAGGGACAGAGTCAGGGGTTCCTGGGGTTGCACTCAGACCTGCAAACCCTCACACAGGCACTGACTTCAGGTGGTCAGTGTCTGTGTGGGGATGGATGAAGCACTCCGTATCCCAGCTAGATACTCATCCATCAATGGTGAGCAGGGAGGTCCAGAGCAACCTCGTGTTGGCACACAAGCTGCTTGTCGTCTCTGCGGGCTCCTCTCAGGGTGCTCTGGATGACGGCAGCAGTTCCTCCACCTCTCTGCCAGTGACCGTGGCATCTGATGAGACTGCAGCAACTAAGGGGATGCCAGCCATGGAACTGGCTGCTCCCTCCCGGGCGGGGCCAACAGAGGCTCCACTGGCCAATGGATGACCACCAAGGTCATCAAGGCCAATAAGACAGCAGAGTCAGCAGGCTGTCTCTAATGCTGGTGCCGGCGAGCGGGGAACACCAAGATGTAGCACTCGCAAACGTAAGTTTAAGGCACCACAAAAGCACAAGAGAGACTGGTCACGGGTGATTTTCTTTTGTGCAATGCTTTGTTTAATTTTAACTAGTATGGGGATGAAGACCAGAGAAGGTTCTGTTAATTTGTTTGACTATCAACATGAGATAAATTTTCTTTTGTCATAATGGCTTGAGTATGCTTTACCTTTCTTATTTAATGTAGTGCAGGGTACGCTGGCATGTAATGCTGGACGTGGGTGGCTCGAAACTTTATTGCACAGGCACTGAGTGGACTTTGGGGTCAAAGGAAAGGGTCATTTCAGACATCCAGGATGGAGGTGGCAGCCCTAGATGAGGTGGTAGCGCTTATTTGGCAGCCTAACTGAAGGAGCATTAGATCAAGGTGTCCCAGGCATCCCTGCCTCCTTGGAGGTTACAGAGGTCTGCCTCCATACCCTCAGCGATCTCCTTACCAACTCACTACTGGATTAATCATCTGTGTCCTGTGCAGCTGTGTCAACATCCTCTTACTCCAGTGGGTCCCCCGTTGCCAGTGCCAGATTGTAGAGAGTGCAGCATGCAACCACTATCAGTGATACCTGATCTGGGGGGTACTGTTGTGCTCTTCCTGAACAGTCCTGGCACTTGAGCATTGACATTATAAAAATTCTATGCATAGATTTTTATTTTTCTAATTTAATAGTGGAAACCTCATCTCGCCCTTGGATTTGGTTCCCTGAAAAATGCAAAGGCCGCTTGGCTGAGATTCGGCCACCCACCAACTGTAATGTTGGACGGGCATCGAAAAATCCCAGTTAATTGCGCTGTTATTGGGCTTAATAGCCCTCTTAGTTGTTGGCTGACACATTTCCAAGTTTAGCATACACCTGCCAACCAAAATATTGCACGAGTGCACAGTGACGTTGGGATGCTCTCCCAATGTCATCATTCGCTATTTTACACTTGAGTGGGTTGGGTGCCCGCCCGCCCACCTGTTCAGCGAAAAATTCTGGACTTAATGAAGTTCTGTATTGTTGGCGTTGGAAGGGATGTTAAACAGAGGCTTTGTTCACCTTTTCAGGTGGACATTAAAAATTCCCTGACACTTCCACAAAGAGTTGGGAATTGTGGCCAGGTCAAGGTTTCTCCCCCAACTCAGAACCTTTGACTCATTGTTTTTTTGTGGGGCTCACTTTCTGCAAATTGGTTGCCACACTAACAACACCAATAACAATAACCAATGACAGTAACAACTGCCCTGCAAAAGTAACATATATTTAAGATGCTTCTGAAAGCGGGCACCACTTGAAGTAAAGTCATTGGAGAGAGTACAGCGGAGATTCACAAGAATGCTTCCACGGATAAAGAACTGTATCTATGAGGGTAGATTGGAGAGATTGGGACTATTTCCCTTGGAGAAAAGATGGCTGAGAGGAGACTTGATAGAGGTATTCAAGATCCTGAGGGGTATGGACAGGATAAATAATGAGAAACCTGATGCCTTATCAAGATTCTGCCCCATGTATATGTAGAAATCTTGTAATTTCTGAGATATTTATAAGTACTATGAATAAACCTGTTGTAGATTTAGAACTGGTGTCAACTCTGCATTGTTCTGAGATAAGTTGGACATCTAAGATATATAGCAAACCAACAAATATGTAACAGTTAGCGCTTTCCATTAAAGATTTAATGAGCATTAGACTGGATTAGCAGATACTAGCTCTTGTGGTATCACAGGAGAATGGCAACCATAAAACCCCCAGTGCTCTTTTCTTATAAGTTAATTCTGGGCACAATTAAAGTGTCATCAACTTATTTGCAACATATAATCATCAAAATGCTGGCTGGTATCATCCTTCTGTTTCCTTCATCATTAGGAGATTGAGCTGGTGTGAAGGCTCCAGTTTCTGTTTCTCATTCTTTGATGCAAAAATATCTACAATAACTTAGGTTTGTGTCTCCTCAGCCGTTGACTGTCGATCACCACCAGCTTTACTGAACACAGTGTCAAGTCCCCCAGTTAACACAATCTATGGAAGTACAGTCATGTACCAGTGCCAGGTTGGCTACGTGCATGTGAGAGGAAACAACACATCCATCTGCTCTGCCCAGGGGCAGTGGGAAGGAGCAAACCTGGAATGTGAAGGTCAGTGCTCCAGAATGTTTCTAGATGAAATTCACTGTAAAATAATAGGCAAATAATGTTTCGACAATGACTTTACATTTGTGATTTTTCTCTCATCTAATTTTTCTTCTAATTGAATCAAACTTCTAGACGAATCCTTATAGTAATTTTTTATTGTATTTATAGTCGGGGTACCTGAAATCAACATGGCTCAAATGATCTAACTCCGACATTTAAGTGGGTAAAGAATGGGTTCACAGCTCACTGTGGACCTTGTTATGGAAGGCAAACTTAACGTTGAGAGCGGAGGTCAGGAACTTCAACTCTCGATGGGCCTCGGAGTTTGTGTGCATGTGCAGACTGGGAGAGGGCTGCACATGCGCAGATCGGTACTTGTATGTCCTTTGGGCCCAGTGCACATGTGCCAGAAGAAAAATGGTGGGAAAACCCAGGTCAGGTGACCGGGATTGGAATGCCAGGGAATACTAGTGTTTCCGGCAGGGGAGAGGGAGAGGGGGTAGGGAGAGGTCCCAAAAGAAGAGTCCCAGAGAGGGGACAGGAAAAGACCCCAGTTCAGTTAAAAAGAGAGGAGCAGAGAAACAGGCTCTAAATAGCAAAACAGCTGCGGGGAGTGGACTTTAAGTGAAACCCTGAGGTGGGCCGTTGTTGATGCAGTCTGAGCCTGGTAATTGAAGAGGGCTCAGGAGAAGCCCTGAAGATCCAAGAAGGCAGCTGAAGGTTGGTGATTCCATGTTGCAGGCTGCTGGGGTGAAGATACCCCATTGGAGCAGTGGTGTTCTGCTTGGCCTGGCCGAAGAACTGTAATTGTAAATGTGAGCTGGTGCTTGAGTACAGTCTTGGCATCCAGGGGAACTGAATCTTGGAAGACGAGATTGAAACCCTGCAAGGTGGATTGTCATTGATGGCGTCTGAGATGTCTGGGTGGGTTGTTGCGAAATCCATAGACTCTGCCTTGATCGCATCTGCCATTTATTGTGTATGTGGTGCATTCGACTGCAGGTAGCCTGTGAATTCACATGTAGTTCATATTAACCCGGAATGAGTATCAGATAGATATTATAAATTGTTTTATCTTTATGACCTTGTAAAGTTTATTTTTGCTTGTTCAAAACCCAAGGACTCTTCTGGCTTTATTCTCTTAGTAAGTGTCTTGAATCTCAAACTTTGCTTACTCTAAACAAAATGTTATTGATCCTAGTTGAACATTAATGTTGAAATTGCGCTGCATATAATACACGCTTCAAGTTGGTAATTAAGCATAGCTGTCCCCACTTGGTGAGGGATTAGGGAATCATTGCAGGAATATATAAACCAGTTCACTCTGAGTGTCTGGGTGGAACTAGGTGAATCTGTGATGTTACTTTGCTGTCTTGGAAAAACCTGTTTTAAGGTACGGGCTAGTTTCAGACTCATTCTTCCTCAACGTACAATTATTGGAATTAGCATTGAAAATTACCAAAAACTGGGGTCTGGTCCAGGGTAATGTATCAGTCTAACAATCAGCCTAAAGCAGTGCTGCATTGTTGAAGATGCAATCTTTTGGAAGACACATTCTGTCTGTGTGTTCAAGTGAATATTGAAAATCCCATGACCCTTTTCAGAAATGAATAGGAAGATTCTCCCAATTCCCATGCCATGATTTCCCTCCCAAACCAGTGACATTAATTGTTGCCCACGGGGCTTGTTTTGTGCAAATTGGTTGGGATGGAGGTTCTGGTTTCTGCTTTAGAAATTCACCAATGCACCCAAAAGTAAATTAAACTAATTTGGTTCCTGTCTCCTCAGCTGTTGACTGTGGATCACCACCAGCTTTACTGAACACAGTATCATATCCCCCAGTTAACACAACCTGTGGAAGTACAGTCGTGTACCAGTGCCAGGTTGGCTATGTGCATGTGAGAGGAAACAACACATCCATCTGCTCTGCCCAGGAGCAGTGGGAAGGAGCAAACCTGGAATGTGAAGGTCGGTGCTCCATAACATTTCTAAGGCTGAGTTAAATTGAGACTATGTAGGAATAATTTCCCAGGCCTAATTGCATTTGTGATTTTAGTAACTAATTGTTAAACATGTTGCATGGTTTACATAGGAAATGCAGCACAGACCAAGCCATTCAGCCCAACCAGCATAAGCTTATGCTCCACTTGAGCCTCTTCCCATCTTTCCTCGTATAAGTCTTTCAGCATAATCTTCTGTTCCATTCTCCTTCATGGGCACATCTATCCTCCTGTTAAATGCATTTAAACTACTCACCTCAGCCATGTTCCAAAGTTTACATTCTCACCTCAGTAAAGAAATTTCCCGACTCGGCAGACCAGTCTTCATATAAAGGGCCCCTGCATGCAATATTTTTGCTGCAGGGTGTTGGGGATGGGATGGAATCCAACCCGTGGCCTCTGGAGGCAGGCCTGAGGCCCGAGGCTGCAATGGAGGTGAGCGGATGGCCAACCCAGCACACTGGAATGCCCGCCTCCGTTTACTGGAACATCGGCCTAGTTTTAATGATGAATTGCCACAGCTATGGTGATCTTGTGCCATATGGGCAGGGAGGGGGTGGTGAAGTGGGGTGGTTGGGGTTAAAGGTTCCCAGGGCACCGGCCTCCCTGATCTTCTTGTGGGACGCGGGCCCACCTTTAACCTTCACTGGCAGGTTTCGGCCACGGTGTGGGGTCCACAAGTCAACACTTTCAAAAAGGTTCCCAGTCAGAACCGGAACTGATGGTGGCAGGAAATTCTGGGCCCACCTGTTTTTGGTCCTCCCACTCCACAGGCAGGCCTCGAAAATCCAGCTCCAGCTCTTTAACCACATTAATTCTCCTGATCTGATGGTCTCCATCTCAATTTACATGTGATTTGGGCAATGATCCAGGTATAATTATGGGTATATGTATTATCAATAAAATTGACAGGAAAATTGCTCCATTCCACAAAATTAGTTCCTAGGAATACATTTTCTGATGCAATTTATTTTTATTTAAGCTGTTGCTAAGTAACTGGCTTGAGGGTTTGAGTTCCTCTTGCTATGCCTCAAGGTTGGAGTTGTCCTTTCAGCAGGGTCATGAAAAATTTGGATCTGTCCGCCAGTATGGTTGAACACTAAATATTTTCTAACATTTTCCAAGGAAAAGTAGGAGATTTCTCCCAGTGTACTCATTGTGTTTTCCTGTCGGACTTGCTTTGTGCAAATTAATTGTTATGGAGTGGAGGTTCCAGTTTCTGCTTATTAGAAATTCACCAATACACAGACAAGTAAATTAAATAAACTTGGATTCCTGTCTCCTCAGCTGTTGACTGTGGATCACCATCAGCTTTACTGAACACAGTGTCATATCCCCCAGTTAACACAACCTATGGAAGTACGGTCATGTACCTGTGCCAGGTTGGCTATGTGCATGTGAGAGGAAACAACACATCCATCTGCTCTGCCCGGGGGCAGTGGGAAGGAGTAAACATGGAATGTGAAGGTCAGTGCTCCAGAAATGTTTTTAAGCCTGAGTTAATCTGAGTCTCTATGGGAATGATATCCCAGGAGTGACTGCATTCGATGGTTTTCCTCTCACTGAATTTTTCTTTCAATGAGTCAAATTTCATGAAATCCCTCACTGACATTAGTTATCCTGCATGTGAATGCAATATGCTCATTGGTGGCTCTCGCACATCTGAGTGGTTAGATTATGGGTTCACGTTCCCACTGCAGACTTGAGTACATAATCTAATGGACAGCTGCATTATAACCAGACAATTGGATATGCAGTAGAGTTAATTTTCCTCCTCTGGACAAAGCCCTGGCTGGACCACATTCTGGAGTAAAGTGTACAGTTCTGGGCACTGCACCTTAGAGAGGCTACTTCGGAAGGAGAACAGTGCAGATTCACCAGAATGTTACCAAGGCTCCAAGGGTTAGAATTATGTGGAGAAGTTACATAATCTAGGCCATATTTTGTGGAATGTAGAAAGTTGGGGGGTCAGGGTGGGGTGGTGGGGGGGGTGCTGCTGATTTGATTGAGATGTTTAGGATTTTGAAAGGAATTAATAGGGTGGAAAGAGAGAAACATTTCCCACTGGTGGAGAGAATCCAGGACATGAAGACATAACCTTAAATTCAGAGCTGGACCATTCAAGAGAGAAGTTAGGAAACACTTCTTCGTGCAAAGAGATGTAAAAGTGTGGGGCTCTTTCACACAAAAATCAGTAGACGCTGGCTTAATTAAACATTTAAAATATTCAATTAATAGATTTTTGCTAGCTAAGGCTATTAAGGGATACGGAACCAAGGCAGCTGGATGTTAGGTTACAGATCTTCTTGAATGACAACAATTTTGTTCTCAGTATATGTTTGGAGTGTTTCTTTTGAATGGGTTTGAGTAAGCAAGTGACTCATCATTAAACACTTCACATGAAATATTGTTATGGATAATATTGACAGAAAAGATGTTCTATTCCACACAATGGATTTCCTAAGAATATATTTCTTGACAATTTATTTTTATTTGAATTCCTTAATAAGTAACCAGCTTGAGGGGCTGAAGGCCTAACTCCTGTTGCTATGCCCCAGTGTTGGGGATGTGGTTTCAGAGGAGACATTAAAAACGGGAATTTATCCACCTCTTCAGTTGGGCATTAAAAAAAATCCCTGCCTTTTTCCAAGGAAAGGTAGTGAATTTCTCCCAGTGAATGTCCTGGTCAAGATTTCTCCTCAGCCGGGGAGATTGATTGGACATTCATCTCATTGTTTTCTTCTGTCGATTTTGCTTTGTGCAAATTAATTGTTATGGAGTAGAGCTGGTTTGGAGGTTCCAGTTTCTGCTTATTAGAAATTCACCAATACTCAGAAAAGTAAATGAAATAAACTTGGGTTCCTGTCTCCTCAGCTGTTGACTGTGGATCACCATCAGCTTTACTGAACACAGTGTCATATCCCCCAGTTAACACAACCTATGGAAGTACGGTCATGTACCTGTGCCAGGTTGGCTATGTGCATGTGAGAGGAAACAACACATCCATCTGCTCCGCCCGGGGACAATGGGAAGGAGCAAACCTGGAATGTGAAGGTCAGTGCTCCAGAAATTATATTTGCTCTCAAATAGTGGGCAAACAGGTTGGTAAAAGGACAGAGAAAGACCTTGAGGGGAGAATTGAAGATTGGTAAGTGGCTGCATGGCAGAGATAGGGGTTGCTGACTCTGGCTGGACATATTTTGGAAGACGTTGGCGGAAGTGATGTTATGGAAAGCCAGCAGCATGGCTGGAGCAGGCTGGGGAATATTTAAAAATACCAACACATTCCCAGGGAATCATTTCTGTCTGAAATACCTCCCCGTCTAAAGAGGTTAACACAAGCAATACACGTTTATTCCGATGATAAGCCCCCTCCCCTGGATTTGGACTGCCCTGAGTGAAGGAGGGTCCCACCTATAAGCTAGCTCCAGCTCCCACTGCCCCGGATCATTTCCAAGTCCTGGGCCAGAAAGCTAACCAACCTGAGCCACAGCACTACCTTGTTGCGCTTTCCACTCGGAAGCGAAGCGGCCGTGTCCAATCAGCAGCCAGCTGGAGCGTCTGAATATCCGGCAAGCACTGAGGGCAGTGCTGCAGGCCCCACACATGCATGCCTGCAGTGCTTGCCGAATGAGCATATCATCTAATCATAATCATAAACCTGTATTAAAGAACAGACAAACACAGATGAGAGAAAGGAACTCTGCCTTGGCCAGCCCAGCCTGCGCATCTGCTCTGTTTGCCACTGATGTTGCAGTTTAAAATCTCCCAGAAGGCTCTCTTTGGCTACCTGGAGATTAATGTCGATTCAAGGTGACTCCCGGCCATTCCGAAAGGGTTGGCAACCCTAGGCAGAAATGTTTTGAGAAGAAGCTTCAGGGACCAGGGGCATAATGACTGCTGATGGCTGAGAGAGCACGAAGCAGGAAGGGCTGCACGAACAGAAGGTTTTCACAGGGGTGTGTGACTGAGGGAGATTACTAACGTAGGATCATGGAAGGATTGGGAGCGCTTTATCCCAGTTCCTTTGTTCGCTTTCAGTAGGTGTTACAGCCACTGAGAGCCAGGTGCCTCAAAGGCTTAATGTGTGCTAGCATCTGTGCTGAAGGATTAACAGCTATCAACGTGTGTACTCATGAATAAAAGAATGAATGACAAGCAAAGATCACCAGTGCCCCAACTATTCTACCCAAGCTTTAGTAATGCTAACTCCTGGGGAAGACCATGGGCAGAATCTTGCCCTTGGATGGCAGGCGGACAGCCGATCCCTGCCACTGAAACGGGCCCGCTGCCATTTTGAGTGGGCGGGTCAATTAAGGCCTGCCCAGTGGCCTGCCCGACTGGAAGCGCTATTCGCTTCCTGTGCCGGGAGGGGAGGGATTCACCATCTGTCAAAGTGCACATGCGCGTGCAAGAGCACACTGCTTCCTGAGACTAAGTACTGTCTCAGGGATATTAGTGACAGGGTCAAAAACATTAAAAATAGAAACATTAAAAAATTATTAACATGTCCCCCTCATGTGACAATGTCACACGAGATGGGACATTTTAATAAAGAACACATAAACTTTATTAATTTTTTACAAAACGGACATGAAACTTCACCCCACCAGTGGATGAAGTTTCGTGTATTATCAGAAGCCCACTGGGTCATTGTGGTGTTGAGCAGAGATGTGTTAAGACCTAGACATGGAGATAGCTCCTTGACTGCACCCTTCACTGTATATGTGTAAATAGTTAATAAAAACTTCCTATGAACATACAAAAGGCTACAAATACACCTTCAACAGATATGTTCTATAACCAACACCATTACAACATAAATGATTGAGAATTTAATTAACTCAACCTGACAGCATATGATCTATGGGCTTTGGAACAAAATGCAGAGAACAGTAGATCCTTCATTCCTATTCTGCAAATTAAGGAGATCTGCATTTTGCATCACACTATTATTATTTGTACGCTGAAATGACCATGATTATGTAATACTTTTATTATTTTACACTTTATTTTTACTTTAATGATTGTCTATAACTACGTTACAAATTATGATTACTTGTTTTATTTGTATCGTCAAAACAATTCGGTACCAACCATCATGATGGTTTTACAAAAAACAAATTTTCTTTCTTTTCATCCTTTAATTCCTTCCTTTCTTTCTTAAAAAGATATATGCCTATTTGAGGAAAATCTCTGGGAAATTTCTCCTTTATTCCTCCAGAAAACTAGCAAGCTCCAGGACATTGAGGCTGCTCAGAATGAAATATTAGACGGTCTGACTCACAATCCCTTCTCCCAGCCCAATCAATAACTCTGTGCTTGTCAAATGATATTAGCTCTGGTTTGTTGATGTTGTGTGACTTGAGGCACGCATCGCTAGTTAGGATTTTATGCTCACACTTCAGCTCAAAATTTAGTTGCACTGTAACTCACTGGGAATGTGAGCCAGTAGTGGCATAGTAAGGGCCATGGGGGACCTTGGTGAACGATGGGGCCAACGGGCTAACTCCATAACCCATGAGATTTAAGAATTGAGAAAGAAACAGAAGAAGGACAGAAGGAAATAAGAAGAAGTAGAGTCAAAAGTCAAGTGCAGAAAGAGAAATAGAGAGGGAAAGTAAGATTGGATTAAGAGAGAAAGAGACATAAAAGAAAAGTAAGGAAAATGTACATTATAAGTCTTTAAACTCTAACAACAATTTACTACCCAAAGGTATGAAACTCCACACTTTAAACTGTTCAATTTCTAGGTCTGAGTGGTTGATTGGCATTCCATTAAGAATTATCATGTCATTGAAAAGGTACTTATACTGTTAATGATCAGATTTCACTTTCTGCAGTGAGTTTAATGAACAATTAATGTGATAATGCTGCAAGTTCTTAAAGGTATTGGGGAGGCTAAGGGCGAGATGTCACTTGCAATCAGCAGAGCAGGATAAATTCGCCTAGTTCTGGAGATTCGCTACTCAAGGTGTATCTCTTAATCCCTTGAACTTGCTGGGTGATTTGCACATTAATAATGACATGATTCACCACCATGCTGTTATTTAACCAACAAGTTCCAACCCCTTATCTGGCTCAAAACTTTTGTTTTATTTGGAACAAAAAAAAAATTACCTGGACAAACTCAGCAGGTCTGACAGCATCTGCGGAGAGGAATACAGTTAACGTTTTGAGTCCGAATGACTCTTCATCAGAACCAGGGAAAAATAGAAAGGAGGTGAAATATAAACTGGTTTAAGGGAGGGTGGGACAGGTGGAGTTGGATAGAGGGCCAGTGATAGGTGGAGATTGCCAAAAGATGTCATAGACAAAAGGACAAAGAGGTGTTGACAGTGGTGATATTATCTAAGAAATGTGCTAATAGGGACATTAAGGGTAGAAAGCAGGACGAGTAAGGTATAGATAGCCCTAGTGGGGGTGGGGTGGGGGAGAATCGAAATAGGCTAAAAGGTAGAAATAAAACAACGGATGGAAATACATTTAAAAATAATGGAAATAGGTGAGGAAAGAAAAATCTATATAAATTATTGGAAAAAGGGGGATCGGAAAGGGGGTGGGGATGGAGGAGAGAGTTCATGATCTAAAGTTGTTGAACTCAATATTCAGTCTGGAAGGCTGTAAAGTACTTAGTTGGAAGATGAGGTGCTGTTCCTCCAGTTTTGTTTTATTTGATTGTTATTGAGATGTGAATGTCGCTGGTTAGGCCCAGCATTTATTGCCCTTCCCTAATTGCCCTTGAGAAGGTGGTGGTGAGCCATCTCCTTGAACCGCTGCAGTCCATGTGATATGGGTTCACCAACATTGCTGTTAGGGAGGGAGACTGCGGCTGGGATTTTCTGTGCCCACCGGTGTCGGGCATGTTCGGTGGCGTGAGCGGACAATATGGCGCGATTGATTTCACGACAGTGTGAAACCAGTTTCCGATCGTCCACTCAGCCTGCCCATGGCAGGTTGAGTTTCCCGCCATTGGACGTCGGGAACCTCATTGTAATACATCTGCATATCATTATTAGGCCAGCCTGCCGGAATTGTCCCCCCTGCTGGATCATCCACCCACGTTGGCAAGAAAACATGCTGACGTGTTTCACAACAGCACACATATGGTGTGCACTTGGCGAGCTGCACTTCGCTCGGGACTTCAAGGTTTGTTTGCCTACTTTGCTTCGGCCAGCACTCGTTGTCATCAGTGCCAGGCTTCACAGGTGGCACCACATCCCTTTTAGGGGGGACTCACAGGCAGGTCTCTACCTACCAGACCACCGTAAGGTGTGGGTGGCTTTTCAACCAATGCAGGGCTAGGGCTTGGGGAGAAGTGGCCTCAGGCAAGGGAAGAGGCTGCAGAATGAGGGCTGTACTGGGGCAGGAGGGTATCCCAGGGTGTGTGAGGGCACAAAATTGATCTGTGTAAGTGGCCTCAAGATGATGAAGGCTGAGGAGGCAGTCTCCAGAGGAGATGAGGCCAGGTGGACATGTGAGGGTGTGCGTGTGAGAATGAGTGGTGATGTCCTTTGAGATGGCAGTGAGTGAGATGCCAGTAAATGTGTGATGGGCTTGAGTGTGTGAGTTTAGAGTGATGAGATGGTTGCCTTACCCTGGCTGCACAGATGAGATCACTCACCCTCTGTCTGCATTGGATGGCCAACCTCTTCTATGCAACATTGGCACTGATCACCACTGCCATCGCCTACTGAGCCGGAGTAGTAATGTTGCTTACCCTCTTGCGGCCAGAGCGGGGGTAGAGGACATCACAGCGGGGCCTCCACGGCGTCCAAAAGGCTATACTTTGAATGTAGTGCCTGGCATGATGAAGCGGCGAGGTGACAGCGTGGCAGGCGAATTGGAGCCCGCCCACCATGGAAACGGTGTGTATTCCAGGAATGCATAATTAATGCAGCGGGTTTGAGATGATACGGGGTGAAAAGCCACCATTCCAGCCAGTGGGTAAACATCATTTTTCCCGCCCGCTACCGCACTTAGTGCAAATATGGGACAATTCCACCCTTCGTAGTGGTTTGATGCAGCTAAGTGGCTGGCTAGGCCATTTCAGAGAAATACTACAACACAATGTGACAACAGCAACAACTTGCATTTATCTAGAATCTTTAAAATAGTAAAATGTCCCAAGCAGCATTGTTATCTGTTGAAATTTGTCACCAAGCCATATTAAGAGGTATTACCTCCTGGTGACCAACAGCTTGGTTCAAAAGGGAAGTTTCATAAAGTGACTTAAAGGAGGAAAGAGAGAGAGGTGGAGAGGTTTAGGGAGGGAATTCCAGAGATTTGGGCCCAGTCAGCTGAAGACACGGCTGCCAATGCTGGAGTGAAGGAAATGGGAATGCACAAGACACCTGAATTGGGGGAGTGCAAAGACCTCAGCGGGATGTGGGGTTGGAAGTGGTTACAGAGACAGGAAGGGGGCAAGGCCATGAAACAGTAAACCAGGATGAGAGTTTTAAAATAATCATTGCGCATAATAAAGGATTATCAATTCCTGGAAGGTTGATTAGAGTTTGTCTAATTTTCTTCTCCATAGCTGTAGATTGTGGAACCCCAGCTCACGTACCAAATACATTGCCACCCTCAGTCAGAGGGACAGTGTATAGAAGTGAAGTCCAGTATCTTTGCAAGGCTGGTTATGTAAATGAAGGAGGAAATGGCACATTGGTCTGTTCTGCCCGAGGACAATGGGAAGGAGCTAATTTCGCTTGTACAGGTAATAAAGGACCCGTGTGCATAAGACAACCAAAAGAGGAGCAGGTGTTTGTGGGAGTATTATACTCCTAATATGTCAGAGTTCTGTGGTAAAACGTGTTGCATCTGATGTGTTTTCCATTTACCTGAACATTGAAAGAAAAAACTCTTTTTATAACATTTCATGATGGCATGAACTTCTGCCTTATAATTAGTTATCACTGGTGGTCATCTGACCGTACATATACATGGTGGACTTGTGCTTCAAACCTCCTTTTAAGCTCAGATTCCGCAACACTTCCAATTTTGGCCTCTTGCATATCTCCAATTTTATTCACTCCACCACTGTTGTCAGTTGCCTGGTCCCTAAGCTCTGGAATTTCCTCCCTAAACCCCTGTGCCTCTCTAGCTTCCTTTCCACCTTTAAGATGCCCCTTAAAGTCTACCACTTTGACTAAGGCTGGGATCTTCCGGTCCACCAAAGTCAATGGACATTTGGCTGGCTCGCAACATCCCCCTAATGCAGTGGGTCAGGAAATCCTGGCCTAAGCTTTTGGCCACTGGTCCTGATGTCCCATTAAGTAGCTCAGTGTCAAATTTTGTTTGTTAACGTTTCTTTGGGACATTTTACTTTTTTTTATTCTTTCACAGTATGTGAGAGTCACTGGCTAGACCAGCATTTATTGCCCATCCCTAGTTGGCCTTGAGAAGGTGGTGGTGAGCTGCCTTCTTGAACCGCTGCAGTCCATGTGGTGTAGGTACACCCACAGTGCTATTAGGAATGGAGTTCCAGGATTTTGATCCAGCCACAGTGAAGGAACGGCCGATATATTTCCAAGTCAGGGTGGTGTGTGACTTGGAGGGGATCTTGCAGGTGGTGGTGTTCCCATGTGTCTGCTGCTCTTGTCCTTCTACATGTAGAGGCGCTAAATGAATCCATGTTGTTGTTGAGAACAACCTAGATGATCAGACAGCTTTTGGGCTGATCATAACAACTTTTAGATTAAGCTGGAGTTTCAGTTGCCTGCAGGACAACTTTTAATGAGCCTTTGAGTCATAACCAGCCATTTAGTTGACTTGACTGTACACAATCCGGTTTCCTGTTGATTCATATTACCTGAACCTGTTCAGGAATAAAAGTCCATTTAGGCTGTTTGGGGGTTGGACTATAATTGTCAGCCATGGCTGAGTGGTCAACACTTCCTGTGTCAAAAAGTTATGGATTGAAGTTGCACTCCAGAAACTTGTCACAAATATCTAGGCTGAAAGGTCAGTCACAAGGGGGCATAAGTTCAAGATGAGGGGCAGGAGGTTTAGGGGGGATGTGAAGAAAAACTTTTTTTCCCAGAGGGTGGTGACGGTCTGGAATGCGCTGCCTGGGAGGGTGGTGGAGGCGGGTTGCCTCACATCCTTTAAGAAGTACCTGGATGTGTACTTGGCATGTCATAACATTCAAGGCTATGGGCCAAGTGCTGGTAAATGGGGTTAGATAGGTAGGTCAGGTGTTTCTCACGTGTCGGTGCAGACTCGATGGGCCGAAGGGCCTTTTCTGCACTGTGATTCTGTGATTCTGACACTGTCAGTGCAGTATTGAGGGTGTGCTATCCTATTAGAGGTGCCATCTTTTGGGCAAGACATTAAACTGAGTCCCTGTCAGCCCTCTCATGTAGATGTAAAAGATGACAAGGCACTTCGAAGAAAAGCTTGGGAGTCCTCCCTTGCCCTCACCAATATTTAATCCTCAACCAAGGTCACAAAAACAGATTATCTGGTCATTATCACATAGTTTGTGAAAGCTTATTGTGCGCCAGTTGGTTGCCATGTATCCTGCACAACAAACAACTAGACTTCAAAGTACCCCATTGGCTGTAAAGCATTCTTGAATGGCTTGAGGTTGTGAAAGATGCTGTATAAATGCAAGTCTGTCTGTCTTTATATGATGTTTCATAATGTGATGATGTTTAAGCATTCTCTGTAGTACAGCAGAAGAGAGTAACCTTGATAAAACATCTTTTAAACAAGACTCGGGTACCAGCGTGAAATAATTGGATTATGTTGCAAGACAATTTTAGCCTTCAGCTCATATCCTGCCAACATAACCCACTCTCAACTCTATCACTAAACTGGCTCTCATCAGGTCCAAGCTTGTAGTATCCCGTTTCTCCCAATCATGTGGCCATTATATCAACAAGAGCATGGGGTATTAGGATATTACAGTAATGGCTGAATATGGAATCATGTAATGTTACAGCACAGCAAGAGGGCATTTGGGACATCATACCTGTGCCTCTCTGAAAGAGTTATCCAATTTGTCTGACTACCCCACTCTTTCCCCAAAGCCCTGTAAGTGTTTCCCTTCAAGTCCCCTTTTGGAAGTTGCTATTGAATCTGCTTCCTCCAGCTTTCAGGTAAGTGCACCCCAGATCACAACTCGCTGTGCAAAAAGAATGTTTTCTCATGTCGCCTCTGGTCCTTCTGCCAATCACCTTAAATCTGCATCCTCTGGTTGCTAACCGGTTTGCCATCGGGTTTTTTGATCACGTTACGACTCCAAAATGGTTTCGGTCCCTGACGGGGATAAGGTCACATTTTGTCACGCACCACAATCGATGGGACAGAGGTGGGATCAATTATTCAAGAGCATCGTAGATGGCATGAGATACATGTGCTTGCAGTCATTGGCAATCAGCCAGGTGAAAGTCAAAATACAGGGTGACTTCACCTCAGTGTTAATGTTTTGAACACACTTGATCCTACAATTCAGCTGCACTAATGTTAATTTTCTCCCTAATTCTCATAGAAACTTTGCTTTGCCTCCATCTCCCCAACCCTCCTTTCCCTCACCCCACCAACTCAGCTCCCAAATGAAGCAATCATTTTGTCTCATTACTTCTGATTTTTTAGTTGCCCTGGACATTATCAATTTGTCATCCTGCCCCCTAGTCTACCAAACCTAAAGATTTTCCACTCTGGCTTTGCATATTCCTGGAGGCTCTAACATATAAACTTGGGTGTCTGTCCAGCCAAACATCTTCACCCACCTTTAATATCTTTTAAAATTAATGCACGGTCTGTCCAAAGGCAAGTCCTTGGCTCAGTTAAAAGCAAAAAAACTGCGGATGCTGGAAATCCAAAACAAAAACAAAAATACCTGGAAAAACTCAGCTGGTCTGACAGCATCTGCGGGGAGGAACACAGTTAACATTTCAAGTCCGTATGACTCTTGTCCTTATGTTCTGTTGAAGAGTCATACAGGCTCGAAACGTTAACTGTGTTCCTCTCCGCAGATGCTGCCAGACCTGCTGAGTTTTTCCAGGTATTTTTGTTTTTCTTTGGCTCAGTTTCTGCTTATGCTGCATCCTGAGCTGTTTCCTTGCCAGGTTTTTTTGTTAGTGCTGGATTGGCATTGCTTCCCACTCTTAGGGGCAGGTCTCATGTCTACTTCAGCCAGAACAGAGATTGAACCTGCACTTTTGGCATTATTCTGATCCACACAGTAGCCCTCTAGGCAACTCAGCTAACCACCAATAAGCAAAAATGTGTATATAAAATTTTTAAAAATAAAATTTTTCTTTCTAATTGTGCCCATGATTTTTCTCCTGGGTTGCAATGCTAGAACTGGAATGTGGCTTGCGACACACCAGTTGGGCACCACTGTTGTGGATGAAAATATGCATTTCACTGAAGGAGCCCTGACTGAGATGGGATCATTGTACCATTTATCTTTTGTAGAGATTGACTGTGGGATCCCGCCAGTAGTACCACATGCAGAACTGCTCAGGTACCGCAGTACAAGACAAGGGAGTGCTGTCCACTATAGATGCAAAGATGGATTTTACACTGTGTCAGGAAGGAATATGTCAGTCTGCGCAGAAGCAGGACAATGGGAAGAAGTAACATTGCTGTGTAAAGGTAATGTTCTTTTAAATTTAACACCATTACTGTGAATCCCATTTTAAAAAAATATAGGGATTGTAATCTCTCTTAAGGTACTAGTAATGAACAACTTAATGTATTCAGTCTAAATTCTTCTGCTAGCTATTTTAAACAAAGACATCAACCAAATTGTATTGTGGCAAATGGAGAAATTTCACCCAAATGGATACAAAGGCATTTAGTATTAATGTTGCACAGAACAAGTTTAGCTTGAATTATTAGGTAGTCTTGGAGTGCTAACACAACAGAAATATGTTGGACAGATCTGAGTTTGAGTGTGGACATTTTATTTTGAATGGAAGGGGAGGGGGAGAACAAGTCAATCCCATGAAAACCCACAAGTTATCTGCACCACTCCAGATTTCACAGCCCTGGAGATTGCGATCACCTGCAAAGCAATAACCCTCGCCACTGACCGTTTAAGAAAGCTTCCCACAAAGATTCAACAATCTCAGTGGTGTGGATTTCCCCTTTCCCAATGGTAGTTTAAATCTGGCAATGCAACAGTGATGTCGGTCGGCAGCCAATCGCCTTTAAGTATTCACACAAACAGAAAACCAGTTGGTTAAGAGTGTGCTATCCTTCACTTTTAATTTAAGCTTTTAGACGTGGAAATACAAGATCATGACCGGATAAAATGGAAGCTAAAACTCATAAGTTTTTAAAAAATACAGACTTCATGAAGAATTTCTGATCATGGTGGAGAACTTTGACGTTCAAAACATATATATTTATTCTTTCAGGGCAGGTGTGGGTATTTAGCAGTAATAATAAAGGCAGTAGATTGTTTAAAAGCCCAGATACATCTTATTCAATAAGATGTAGCTTTATCAAGGACGTTTAGAGTGTGGCTAAGGGTTGGATTTAATGCCCCTCCCCTGGCAGCGGGTTTGGAGAATCAGATGGGAGTGCACGGGTTGGGTACTCCGCCACCTTCCCACCTCAGCCCGATTAACTTCGTGAATGCCCTTTCTGCCTAGATGCTAATTTAGGCCCTGAAGAGGGCAATTGATATCCACTTAAAGGCATTATCCCGCCACTGCTGGCACTCAACTAGCGACGTGTCACCACATGGGAAGCCTGAAAATGGGATTCCGGGGGAGGGTCCCTCGTTCTGTCCATGGATCATAATTCTCCATATGCAGGCTTCCAGAGTTGCTGTCAGTTTCAGTAAAGTATTGACGGTGAACGCAGACAGTTTTGTCAGCATTATCGCTGAAAAATGGGAGCCCTATTTTGGGATTTACCTCTCTGACCTATGGGTGCCTCCTTTCATGCTATCTCCAACAGCAGCTCTTGGATCCCAGGAAGATTGGGGTCTGCAGCTGCCAATCATAGCTGAGCCAGTCATCCCGCTTCTCATCAATATTGATGGAGGCTTGTGGAAACCCACAGTCCAAATTTTCTTCTATGGAGTACACCAGTAGTGGTGTAGTGGTAATGTCACTGGCCATTAACCCAGAGGCTCAGACTGATGCTCTGGGTTCAAATCCCACTGTGTTAGCTAGTGGAATTTAAATTCAATTAATAAAATCTGGAATTGAAAGCTAGTCTCAGTAATGGTGACTGTGATGCTATTAGAGATTATTATACAAACCCATGTCCTTCAGGGAAGGATATCTGCCATCCTTGCCTGGTCTGGCCAACATGTGACCCACAAAATGGCTGCTCAGTTCAAGGGCAGCTAAGAATGGGCAACAAATGCTGGCCTTACCACTGATGCTCACATCCCAAGATGAAACCAAAAAGCAATAGAGTTATTGAGAACTGGATGGTGTACTTGCCAGGTATTTAAGAATTCAGAGAAACATTACTGAGCCAGTTTGGATCTTGACATCTGATGTTACATTCTGGCTAAGTTAGACAGTGAGCTTCTCTCTGTCTTAATGAGGATAGACATTGAGGTTATCTTAACTTAAGTTTAGCAAAAACTTATATAAATTACTTTATAGATGAATGGCTACTATTCCTGGTTGAAGCAACACCAAAAGTAAATATTTAGAAATGTCAGAATGATAACGTTATTTTATCTGAGTACTTAAGTATTTCATTTCTGTCTCAGGAAAGTAGTGCAAAGCAAAAGTTGGTTACCGACTGAAATACATTCTCTAATAATTGCGTTCAATTGCTGGTTTCCTCAAATGTTTTAATGTTATATTGATAATCCATTGCTCATTAGCTGAAGTGGCACTTAGTATTGCCAGTGATGATGTACTTCACTTACTGGTGATATTCCAGAACACGGCACAATCCAATGCACAATTCTGTAATTGACCTATAGTAATGCTATGTGGAGCAATTAAATTCTAACATCTTCCAGGTTATATTCTTTATCTTTATTGGGGTTGAAATCAGTTACACTGTGGGTCTTTTTTTTTGTCGTTCATAGTTAATGATTTTATTCTATTTAATGAATCCTGCTTGAAGTGGAGAAGGGACCGGGTTGGATCCAGATCTGAGGACACATATTCAGTAAGTGGAAATGCAAGACTTCTAGATATCTCTTCTGTTAAAGTTTTAGAATTAATTGCCCCAAATTTTCTGGAGTGCAGCATCTTGCGACGAGCACCGTGAATGGATTTTTTTCCCCTTCGCTCTTCAGTTCCAATTAATCCCTGCAATGCTGGAGTTGCAAACTGGTCACAACAAAGCGAGGTCAACTGTTTGGGATCTGAGTGAATGTCGGGACCAAAATCTATCTCCTTAGCCGATTAAGATATATGAATTGAGAAAGAAACAGTGGAACGGCTAAGAAGTAAATAGGGCGAATTAGAGTCAAATCAGGTGCAGAAAGAGAAATAGAGAGAGAGAAAGAAAGATCGGATTGAGAGAGAGAGAGAGGACAATAAGAAACAGCAAGGAAAAAAAAAAAAAATTAAACTTGAAAGAGTTCTAGAAACAATTTACATTCTGCAAAAATGAAACCTCACTGTTTCAATTGTTCCCTTTCTGGATCTCCCAAGATTGAGTGGAATTCCATATATTTCACCACTAAATGCATCCTTACACTGTGAAATGCCAGCCCTAACTTTCTGCAGTGATTATAATTAGTAATTAATGTGCATTAAAGTTGTTACTTTGTCCACAAATTCTGAGTCAATATCCGCCTGAATATTAATTTATTGCATCCTGGATAATGTATCATACTCCCAACTATTTCCAAGGGACAATATTTCAAAATTCCACAGGATGAGAGAGTGCTGCTTAAGTTGATGGTTAACATAACCTTCAATGAGATACCAAGTAAAGCAGATGTTTAATTTATTTTATTTCATAAATCTCTCTCTCACTCTTTCTTTTTCTCTTTGCTTCTCTCTTTCCAGTTTCCTCCTCTCCCTCCTGCCCTGAATCATAGAAAATTGCTGTCCCTTGACATCATTATTCATAGCCATAGGATCAAAGTCATCGTGTATGTTGATCACACCTAACTCTATTGTTCCAACTCTGGGCTGTCTGATACCCAACCTTGATGGGTCGCAGTTTCCTGCAGTCAAACATCGAGACAACCAAAGTAATTGGGTGGAATTTTCCGTGCCCCCTGGCGTCAGGCATGATCGGTGGTGTGACCGGACAATATGGCGTGATCAGTTTTACAACGGTGGGAAACCAGTTCGCAATCGTCCGTTCAGCCTACCGATGGCGTGCTGCCTTTCCTGTCATTGGACGTCAGGAACCTCATTATAATACATCAGCGTATCATTATCAGACCCGCCTGCCAGAAGCGTCTCCTCTTCCCCTGCTAGATCGCCCATCCACTTCCCGCCGATGTGTTTCACAAAAGTACATAAAAGGCATGTGCTTGGCGGCCAGCACTTTGAAGGGAACTCAGAAGTGAGTGCACAGCAAAGAGGTGCAGCACTCGCCAGGGTCGTCTGTAGGACTTCAAGCTTGAGAAGCTTTGGAGGAGTCGGGGTTAAGGGCAGCTGTGCATTAAGGCGACTGGTGGAAGGGTGGGGGGCAAGGGTAACCTTGTTGTTGAATATAGTGCACAAACAGTCGGGCGGGGTGGGGGGGTGTGCAGGGTGGGCTAGGGAAGTAGCCACGAATTAGGGAAACCTATATAAAGTGACCATTCCTCTGCAACTCAGGCAGTTCAGGTGCAGCCACATTGATATGGTTGGGGTCGGGCTCCTAGCTCATCTGCCCACTCAAGCAATGCAGAGGCATCAAAGAGCCACCAAGTGCTCCAGAGCACACCCACCAGCACCCCTCGCCCAGCCCTGAGTCATCCGAGTGCCAGAAACTCAAGAAGTCCCTGCTGCCGCCTGCTGTGGATCAGACGGTGTGATTGCTTACCAGATTGTGATCCCGAGGTTACTCTAAAGTTAGGTCACCGAAGCGAGTGTCTCTGCACTGGTGGAGGGTGTGGGTGAGTGCTGTAATGGGACTTCAGGGAGGGTGCCGCCAGATTCCACTTCAGAGCTTTCTTCGGGGCTTGATTGCAGGTCCTGTGTCATGGACTCTGTCGGCTGTTTCCCAGATGTACCTGTGAAAGCAAGGGGAGATAATTAGTGCATGGCAGTGGCCTGTGAAAGAGGACACATCACTCACAGCATGTTTGTCTGATGGGTGTTGCACTGCTGGACCCTCGCTTGGTAGAGCAGCACCAACCTCACCGTCAGGACAGGACCGGTCCCTGTCATTGCCGGCCAGCTGGATGGCTCTGTTTTCAAAGTCCGTGAGGACCTTGATTTTAGACATTCTTCCACTGGTCTGCAACCTCTCCCTCTTGTTGTGTGCCAGCTTGTCCTGTATAAATAGGGATGGAAAGAGTGTAAGCAGGACGCCTGCCAGGCCAGATAATAATATGCCTTGGTCTGTGTGAATGGTGAGTGGTCCCACGTACAAGATGAGGACAATGATGGTGTGTGTGAAAGAGTGGATGGTGATGTCCCTTGCGCTGGCAGTGAGTGGATGTGTGATGGGTTTCTGAGTATGAGAGTTGAAAGTGATGAGAAGAGTGACTTACCCTGGCAGAACGGAAGAGATCATTCATCCTCTTGTGGCACTGAGAGGCTGCCCTCTTTTCAAGGGCGTTGGTGCTGACCACCACTGCCACTGCCTCCTAAGCTGGATTAGTGGTGTTGCTGCCCATCTGCGGCCAGAGCAGGGGTAGACGACATCCCGGCCAGCCTCCACGACATCCCGGCCGGCCTCCATGGCATCCAAAAGGTGCTCGAGGGATGCGTCGCTGAACCTGGGGGCTGCAATCTTCTTCACTTTCAGGGCCATGTCATCAGGGCAGCAGTGGTAGTCTGGAAGCACTGAGGTATGTGCTTGCAGCATGATGCAGCAGCAGGATGATGGCGAATGGGCGAATGAGAGCCTGCCTGCCATGGAAACGCCGTGTTTCCCGGGAATCCATAAGTAACGTGGTGGGTTTGAGGATGATACGGTGTGAAAACCCACCATCGCGAATAGTGGGTAAAATGTCGTCTTACCCGGTATTGCACTTAGTGCAAATGTGGGACGATTCCGCCCATCGTCCTCATTACTTTCCCCACCAACTCCGTGCGTTCCCTACCAACTCCATGCCCTCTTTGCTTAAATAGTCATCTGTGAAAAACATTATCCATGTGGAGAATCCATGTACAGCATATCCACGCACTGATTTAGTCACTTCCTCAAAAATCTAGTATACAGTTTAGCTGACGCACCCCATGCTTTTGAAAATATCTCCCAACGCTATGGCCTACCCCCATTGCCTAAAATGTTCTGGGATAAATTGAATGCCCTTGAAGTGCCATAACCTACAAGGCTACGCACCAATAGCTGCAGAGTGAGCTTCGGCTGGATATCAAAGACATGATGGGCCAAATGGCCTCCTTCTGAACTGTAAGTTTTCTATGATTCTGGGCCCTGCCTCACAGCAGATGATAAAGCCCATTAATTTTGGCTTGCAACCTCTGAAATATTACTTAAATTTACTAATTTCATGAAGACACCTTAACCTGTTTAGCCACGATTACCTCAGAACTGAAATTGAACTTAAACAAAAACAGCTAATTCCTCGCATGGTCCTGCTTACATAACTTAAAAAATACCTTACTATTATTGTTACTATTATTGTTCTCCGAAAATGTCACCATGGCTTTCCTGATGCTGTTTTTACCATTAACCTCTCCCTCTCTGGTGGTCTTGTGGCACAGTGGGTGGCGTTCCTCCCTCTGGGACAAAAACTCTGGGCTCAAGTCCTATTTCAGGACTTGATGGTTGTAGAAGGTGTTCATAATGTGGCCAAGCAGGTTGGTTATCAGCCTGCAAATCCTTCCAGTATGCCTGATGGTGAGTGGGGAGTTTCCTGGTCAGCCATACTGCAAAGGACAATGGCAGACCACTGCAGTGCTTTGCCAAGCATAATCATGGACCAATCCAATGGAAGTCCATTGTTGCCAATGCCCTCTTAGGACATGGGACCTGAAGGAGGAGAGGGTATTATTATTTTTCGTTTGCAATACAGCTAGAGTTACCTTCCTATTCTTACAGAGTGGCCATCCACTCTATTATCTCAATGCATGGGGCTGTTAGGTGCCATTCATATGGCTGCTTATAGTGACCCTGCTATTCTCGACCAAAGTGGGGATGATGGAGTAATTCTCCTGTCAGTCACTCCTGGGGCAGAATTCAGCCCTTGCTAGGTGGGCTTGGAAAGTGACAAGGCTTTGGGGGTGTGCGGTCAAAGCTGCCTGCCGCCTGTGATTGGGACTGGGCTGCGATTTCGTGGGCTGCCCAGTGTGAAACGTGAGCAGCAGCGCTCAGCGCTGCCTGTGCGGGCTGGGCAAGGAGGGCAAGCGCAAACTGTGCACATGCGCGCGAGTGAGCACTTGCAAATCTCCCTGAGGCACAGAGCTGTCACATAAGCAGAGACAATGTTATAAATGAAATGTAAAACGTTTGATTTTATTTTTATTTGCTGTTGGAGACCTCTTCCTGCCCGTGGATGGGGTTTCCTAAAAAGTGCAAAGGTTGCTTGGCCTTTTCACCTGCCCGTCAACCGTAAGGTTGGGTGGGCAGTGAAAAATTTATTTTAATTACCTTTTTAATGGCCTTAATAGGCCTTAAATTGTTGGCAGGTGCACTGCCGAATGAAATATCGCGTGACTGCGTGTTGACGTTGGGATGCTCGTCCGACATCATCACATGTAATTTTACGCTCGAGCTGCCTGCCTGTTGAGGTAAAGATTTTCCCCCTGGAGAATGAGAAATCATAAGTGACTGAGATGGATTTTACGCACATGACTTATATTATGTAACTATCTCCCACTCACTGTATTTTGCTGGCAAAATAATCAGTTTGGATCATGCAACTATCCCCCACTCACTCATTTTGCTGGAGAAATAATTTTTGCTTTTATCAGGAAACTTTGCTGTAGTTTTGGTTAAGACTTCTAGTCGCTGTGGTTCATAGAGACTCTTTCTAAAGAGATGCTGTTGAGTAAATAGGCTTTATTTGCTGTACAGTGGACTGTTTGCAGCAAGTCCTGCCGGAAGTCCTGCCCACCAATACCACCCCCGCCCCATCCCCCAACTCACTGGCAAACACAGAGGTGTTAATGGATACAGTGCATTTTTATATACTATCAGTTTGCTTTCTACGGTTCCAATAGAACAATTATGATTTTCTTTTTAGTTTCAGATACAAGGACGGAGAATCTACCAAAGAGAGTTCTTTTCTGAGATGTCATTTAATTATAGTACAGCAGATGATACCCCAATTGTATGTTTAGACCTGCAACCAGGCACTAACTATACAGTGAATATCACGGCTCTTACTTTGCAACATTCTGCTTACTTACAATTGTCAACAGCAGTCATTGGTGAGTAACTAACCTCAATGGTGGAGGTGGGCGTAATGGTTATAATGTTGATCCTGAACAGTTGTTCGTTTAAGTTGCACTATCCTTTCCTCTATCCATGGGAAATGGAACAGAATCTATTTTGTTCACTGATAATTGATTATCATACCTTTGTTTCCTCTGGACTCGACTATTTCAATTCTCTCCTGCCTGACTTGCCACCTTCCACTCTCTGTAAATTAAGCTTACCCAGAACTCTTGTCCCAACTGGCACCAAGTCCCATTGAACTATCAGCCCGCGGCTTGCTGGCCTACATTGCCTCCCAGTCTGACAGCGACTCGATTTTAAAATTCTCATTCTTCTGTTTCAAATCCCTCTGTGGCTACACTGCTCCCTATTCTCTGTAATCTCATCCAGCCCTACAACCCTCAGATCTCTGCACACCTCCAGTTCTGGGTTTTTATGTTCCCCGATTTTCATTGCTTTGCCATTGGTGGCAATGCAGTTGGCCAGACACAATCTCTGGAATTCCCTCCCTTAACCTCTCTACATCCTTTTCCTCCTTTAAGATACTTCTTGAGACCTACCTATATCACCCAGCTTTTGGCCCTCTGTCCTAATATCTCCTTATGTGGCTCAATGTCAAATTTTTTCTGATAACGTTTCAGAGAAGTGCCTTGGAATATTTTACTGTGTATCTAGTAAAGTGAGGTACCCTGTCCCTTTAAGAGAATTCCAGTGTACTGATCATGTGACAGCACTGATGAATCATTGTACAGCATGGGCAACTGGGAACTGTAAGTCTAGTTCTGGAGGTTTCTGAGTGAGCACGTATGATTTGGTGCTCTGCCCTATGTCTCAATAAACCATCACTGTTTATTCTTACATCAGTCTATCCCCATTACTGATTGCAAGCAGCAACTGAGGAGAACATAGGAAGGCGTGCAGTTAGGGTTCGACTGGCCAACAAACTTATTTACCCAAGACATAAGAGTGTGAATATTACTGTATATTTGCAAGTGGATGTTGTGTTCCTCCCTACCCTAAGCTTTAGCACAGCCTTTTGTAGAGCTGATAACAATTTTTTGCGAACTACCAACCATGTGACTGCTGTGCAATGTGACTTTGCATCTGATTTTCAATAGGAAAAGAAATGGCAAACTTTGGAATCCGCAACTGGGAATTTTCTGGGTGCTACCTTCACACAACTGTGCCTGGTGGAAGTTAGGAATCCCAGTCAGACACATGGGAGCTGCTCCCAGAAAATTTCCAGTCTTTACGACTGCAAGAAGGAAAACATCTCTCCCCAATGAAACTTAAAAGATTTTGACTCACATTTTTGCCCATTTGCCATTAGACATGACTTATCTTCTTGACGCTTGAGCATTACAAGAGGAAGCTTTGCTCCCTGTATAACAAGAGAAGTTATGAGGCATGCAAGAGGGCATTAGATGATTATTTGAATAGAAACAAGGTGCAGGGGTACGGGGAAAAGGCAGGGCAATGGCACCAGGTCATAATGCTCATTGGAGAGCTGGTGTAGACACGATGGGATGAATTACCTCCTTCTGTGCCGTTAAGATTCTGTGATTTCGATTTTGTCTGTGAATGTAAGTTTATGGAAGCAACAATAATGTGTTTCTGCAACCATTTAGTCTGAAAGGCCTGAGGTAATGATTTTTTTCAAGGATTGACCTTGTACTTTTACGAAAGAGAAAAGTGAAGAATATTTGCCAATGAATGAGAAATATTCTAACCTCTGTTCTAAACCTTGCTGGGTGGGACATCTCGTGGAAAACCTTGTTAGGAAGGCATTTCCCCTCGCCTTCAGTTCAAAAGATTTTCCCAGTAGTTTGTTGCAAGTGCAAGCTGACTAAGGCTCAATGGGGGCAATGGGAGATCTGGGGCCTCAGTGAACGATATGACCAATGCTCTATCTGCTCAGTCAATGAAATTTAAGGACTGAGAAAGAAACAGAGGAACAATAGAGAAGGAAATCGGGTGAATTAGAGTCAAATCAGGTTCAGAAAGAGAAATAACTAGAGGGAAAGAATGATTGGGATTAAGAATGAGGGGAAAAAAGAAACAGAAAGGAAATAATTCTAATTTTTAAAAAGATTACATGTTTAACATCTCCAAGTCTAATTTACTACTTACATGGATGCACCTTCTCAGTGATAATTAGGGATGTGCAATAAATGCTGGCCTAGCTAGCAAGGCTCACATCTCGTAAATGAATGGAAAAAAAAATTGAACAGTTTTTCAGGGCCAGAGAGGTTGGCATTGCACTCAGGATTCTTATGCTGTTAAAAGAGTACTTAAGACCTAACTTTCTAACTTTAATTACTGTGTTAAATCGACAAGTAATGGATAAATCCAGCCAGTTCTTAAAAATAATGAAGATGCTGTTTGTGTGAAGTTAGCAATGGAGCGGTATTACTTAACCAGAAGGTTCTTAAGATTTGAAACTCATTTTGACCCTTGAACTTGCCAACTGATTTGTGCATTAATAATAGCGTATGTTGTGAATTTGGTGTTATTTTTCCAGCAAAATTGGGACCAATTACTCTTGTTGCTGATAGCACACTTCTTATTGGCCAATGTACTATTCACCACAGAGACAGATATTACGTGGGATCAATGCTTCTTCTTGTGGTTTTCCAGTTTTTTTTGGGTTTCAAGTCCTACTCCAAATAACTAGTGATTTTCACCTATTTTATCCAAATTTACTGATTTTTTTTGGAGTTCAATTTTTCTTCCCTGATAAGAACATAAGAAATAGGAGTAGGAGCAGGTCATTCATCCCTTTTTGAGCCTGCTTCACCATTCAGTAAGATCATGGGTGATCTTCCACTGCAACTCCACCCCTCGCCACTCCAAATCCCTCAGTATCCAAATATTTTTCGATCTCCGTCTCATTCAATGTCTGAGCCCTCTGGGGCAGATAGCTCTGAAGATACATAAACCCCTCCACCCCCACAAATTAAAACATTCCCTCCCATCCCAGCCCTAAATGACTGATGCCCCACCCTCAGACTTTTACCCCTAGTTCCAGACTCCCCAACCAAGAGGAACAGGCTCTCGGCAACTACCCTGCCGAACCCTTAAGAATTCGATGTTTTAATGTGTTCGCCTCTCATGCTTCTAAATTCTGGGGAATATAGGCTTAGTCCACTCAGTCTTTCCTCACAGGGAAATTCCCTCATCCCAGGAATCTGTCTAGTGATTTAGTAGCGTATTGATTAGGAATGCCTAGATGAGGAAAAATTGGACTATTTCTTAACAAGTTTTTATAACATAACAATAATTTTTGCTTGATCTGGGATCTAATATTTGTACAATAATTCAAACAAAGGAGAATGAGTTCTACTATACATTAGTGTTAAGGTCAGTCTTTTCCTTGCTTGTAATGTGACCCTTTGGAATTTGATTGCTTTGCACTTTCTAATGTAAATGGTAAAGATGCCCATCAGCTTTTTCTTTGTTGTATCGATAGCAAGCAGTTTGAGTTTGATTCTCAAGTTACAGGACTCTGTTTTAGCTGTTAAAGTTTCTCAGGAGAGCACTCACAGCCACTGGCAGCAATTAGCTTAAAATTAACCTTTAAGGGGCAGTTGGCCTGAAAGGGCGGTGGAAGCAGTTTCAACAGTAACCTTCAAAAAGGACATTGGATACATACTTGAAGAGGGTAAATTTACAGGGCTTTGGGGGAAAGGACAGGAGTGTGGGGCTATTTGGATCATTCTAACAAAGAGCTAGCACCGGCAAGATGGGCAGAATGATCGCTTACTGCGTAATGTCATTCTATGAATGCATGACACAAGGAGGACCATTACGTAGTGTCTGTGTTGGTGCACACTTAATCACGAGCCAGGAGGCTGCATTCCAGGATATTCCAGCCTGACTCCAGTGGAGCACGGAGGGAAAGCTGCATTGTCAGAGGTGCCACTTTTTTGGATGGATGACACAGATCTCATGATGCTATTTGAAGCTCTCCCAGTGCCTTGGTCAACATCTCATAAAACAGCACTAACCATAAACGATTCCTTATAGTGCCTTTCACAACCGCAGGGCATCTCAAAATGCTTTACAGCTTCTGAAGTACTTTTGTAGCGTAGTCACTGTTGTAATTGATGCAGAAAGCATAGCAGCCAATTTCTGCACAGTGAAATCCCAAAGATTGTAATGTGATAATGACCAGATAACCTGTGTGATGTTGATTGAGCAATATATTTTGACCCAAGGACGCCGGGAGATTTCCCCTCCCATGGGAACTTTTACATCCACTGGAGACAGCAGCTGAGGTCTCGGTTTAATGTCTCCTCAGACAGTGCAGCACTCCCTCAATACTCAATACTCTCTCAGGAGTGTGAGCCTTGACTTTCACTCTCAAGTCTCTAGCTGGGTCTTGAACCCACAGCTTTCTGACTCAGGGGTGTGAACACTAACAACTGAACTACAGTTGACACTCTATCTTCTCATTGTCTTTACTGAGTGCTACCTTAACTGCCTATAGCACAGCAGTGACCTCCCTTACAAGTAATGACTTAGCTGTAAAGAGCTTTGGGACATGCCGAGAATGTCAAAGTTGCTATAAGAATGCAAGTTCTTCACTTTTACAATGTCCTCCTATTTCCCATGCTGCAAAAGAGGCTCCAGGTAGCCGCTTTCCAACAAAAACTGATTTAATATAGTGCCTTTAACATTTTTAAACGTCCTAAGAATACTTCACAGGAGCGTTGCAAAGCAAAATACAATATCAAGCCACATCGAGCCATATCCAAAAATTTAGTCAAAGAGGTAGATTTTAAGGAGCGTCTTCGAGGAGGAGAGAGAGATGGAGAGGTTTATGGAGGGAATTCCATAGTTTAAGATTCAGATAGCTGAGGGCACGGCCTCCAGTTAGACTCAGGGATGGCCAAGAGGACAGAATTGGAGGAACACAGATATCTCCAAAGGTTGTGGAGCAGGAGGAAATTAGAGTTGGGGAGGGGTGAGGCCATGGAGGAATTTGAAAACGTTCAAGATGAGGGTTTTAAACACTAAGATAAAAGCAAAATACTGCGGATGCTGGGAATCTGAAACAAAAACAGAAAATGCTGGAAAAAACTCAGCAGCTCTGACAGCAGCTGTGGAGAGAGAAACAGAGTTAACGTTTTGAGTCCGATTGACCCTTCTTCAGAGTTGAAGAGAAGTGGAGATGTGATGAAACACAATGCTACCCTTGTTCTGCTATTATCACATTCTGCTTTCTTACCTTTCTGCCACTATCAGCCCCTATTTTTTAGCACTAACCCACTACCATTAACACCCCCTTTGCCCTTTAGTTCATGACGTGTTTATCAATCCCTCCCTTGTCCCCACCTATCGGTGACCTTCTATCCGGCTTCATCTGCCCCACCCCCCTTTAACAGTATAAATTTCATCACATTTCCATTTCTCTTCAGTTCCGAAGAAGAGTCATACGGACTCGAACCGTTAACTCTGTTTCTCTCTCCACAGATGCTGCTGAGTATTTCCAGCACTTTCTGTTTTTGTTGTATGAGGATTTTAAAATTGAGGTCTTGCTTGTCTGTGAAGTTAATGTAGGTCAGTGAGCGCAGGTGTGGTGGGCAAATAGGACTTGGGGCATGGGCAGTAGAGTCTCTGGATAAGCTTGAGTTACGGAGGGTAGAATGTGGGAGGTCGGCCAGGAGTGTGTCGGAATAGTCAAGCCTAGAAGTAACAAGAGCATTGAGTCAGGCGATGTTATAGAGGTGGAAGCAGATTTTAGAGAAAATCGCATCTATTGCTGTAGCTCCAAAATATTGTAATGAGATTTGGTGTGGACTTTAATGGTCTCAGAATTTTAAAAATATAACCAGGGAACTTTGCTTTTTAAAATGTGTTTTCTCCATTTTAGACCCTCCAGTACCTGATGTACAAGTTGTGGTTGTAGAGCAAAGACTTCCACCACTCATCCTCCGTAGGGTAGAAAGTAAGAATGGGCCCATTAGGTAAGTGTGTCAGATTTATATTCAAAAATAGTAAATAGAACACCCAACAGTGTTATCAGTAAGATTTTAATTTCCAGCGTGTCAGCCTTGGCTCAGCAGGTGGCAGTATCATCTCCAAGTTTGAAGGTTTGAGGCCCATTCCAGAGACTTGAGCACAATATTTAGGCCGACACCTCCAGCGCAGTGCAGAGCAAATGCTGCAATATCAGAGGTGCCATCTTTTGGATGGGATGTTAAACTGAGGCCCCACCTGCCCTCTCAGGTGGGCACAGAAGATCCCATGGCATTGTTGGAAGAAGAGCGGGGTGGGGGGAGCTCTACCCAGTGTCCTGGCCAATACTTATTCCTCAAACAACAGCGCTAAAAACTAAAAACAGATGGCCTGGTTATTATCACGTTGCTGTTTTGTGGGAGTTTGCTGAGTTCATATTGGCTGCCACGTCTCCTACATTGCAGCAGTAACTACACTTCAGAAATACTTCCATGACTGTAAAGCACTGTGGGACGTCCTGAGGTTGTGAAAGGTGCTATATAAATGCAAGCCTCTCTCTCTTACGCACTGGACTCAGCTGTCTTGTTCTGTGCCATCATAATGGATTGTTCAATGGTGTCCCAGACAATAATTACAAAGTTATATTTTAAAAATGCCTTTAAACAATAATGGGTACAGCAAGAGATTAATTATTGTTTAAATCCACTAAGACACCAACAGGTTTTTTTTGGTCAGTATACACGTTGGGATTCCTACAGTTCCACAAGCTGTAAGATTGGCCTTATCGGCAACTTTGTAAATAGGGCCCAAGTCACTTGCTCACCATGCAAGCTTGACACCAAAATAGGGCACATCAAAGCCATCCTGTGCATCAGGTCATTGCTCACTGCGTATCACACAAACTCATGAATGGGCCTAAGGCTGTCACTTTAGGACCTGAAACATGCCCGGTCTACGTCAAATTACCAAAGAAGGGGAAAGGCGTCTCAATAATTTGAAAAAAACATGCAACTAGCCATTTTGCTTTGTTTTATGCACACAAGTGGTATTTTCCACTAGCAGGGTGCTACCGTCAAGCCAAAAAGACATTCTGCTTACAACACAAATGGGGTAATGTGGTAGATGAATTTCAATGCTGGTGTGATGCCAGGCACATGGGCTGCACAACTGGCGGATTGAAACAAACAGCACATCCCTGCAGCTGTTCGCAATAGACAGAGTACTGACCACTCTCAACCAGCCTGGGTTTTCAAAATTCAAAACATGACGTGTAACATTACATGGGATTCTGTGATTGGACAGCACCTATTGAACAATCCTGGTGTGCTAAGAATTGTGCTGAAAACCAATTTAAAATTATCAACCAGGCTCTTGATGTGGCTCACTTACACTTGCTTTAAGTTACATATATTCATACGCAGGGACCTGTCCTCTTCAGGCAAAAAGAACATGTCAAGGCATTGTTCCCTTTGAGAAATAAACAAAAGTATGGAGAACAGCAGTCCCCTGATACATTCTCCATGGCAACACATGTAATCAGAGTTGATTTGCCATTTAATCAGCACCCTTTTCTCTTGCAGTATAAGTTGTTGCTCCCTTTGAAGTTTGGCACTCTTGCATCTGTCCTGATGATTGCAAGACAAAACATTTTGGTCCATTTCTCTTTTTCAATAGTACTCAAGTTTTTATTCACAGTTCCCGATACTCTACGTGCAAAACTGAGGTCTTTGGAGAACAAATCATGCATTGAATGTAGTTGTCACTCCCAGGAACTCTGTACTTCCCTGAAGTCAGGACCTGCAGCACTCTGGATTCCTAAGGGGGGTTCCTGACTGTAGAAGGGGAGTGACGGCACTGAGACTTAACAATTCAACCTGCAGACAGCAATAGCGCAGCTGCTGTTTTAAAATTTTTTGCAAACATTAACAACAGCATACATTAGTACAGCAACTTTAGTGCCATAAAATGCCCCCAAGGTACTTCACAGAAGTGATCATCAAATAAGACTTCTCACCAAGCCATTTAAGGAGACATTAGGACAGGTGACCAAAATTTTGGTAAAACATATAGGTTTTAAGGAGAATCTTGTAGAGGAGAGATAGAGAGAGAGAGACAGACAGAAAGTTTAGGGAATGAATTCCATACCTTAGGGCCTAGGCAGCTGAAGGCACAGCTGTCAATTGTGGAGCAATTAAAATATGGGATGTGCAAGAGGCCAGAATTGGAAGAGCTCAGTGCAGTGTTTAATGGTTAGATTGAACTGTGTTTGATTATGTTAGTCTGGTAACTGATCCCAGCAACTGCACTTGATTGCTTAAACCTGTGGGTGGAGCTAGAGTGTTGAAAACCAGAGAAAGTTCCAGAAAGACTGAAGCTCCTTGCTGACACTAATGTGATGTAGAAAACCCTGTAAATTCTGAGATGTTTAAAGTTCTGTAAATAAGTTTGTTTGGATTTAGAACTAGAGCCATCCCTGCATGGTTCTGTGATAACTCAGATATCTAAGATACACAGCAAACTGGCAAATACAGAGATTGTATTATTATTTGTACAGAGCCAGTAAGTGCTTGTTACAATGACCATGATTGTCTTCCATGGATCATAGTGCTTGCTTGATTTGTTTATGATCTAATTTATTTCTCACCCATTTAGTTTTTATCAGGTAGTTGTTCTGCCCTTGCATTTGCAACAATCGTTCAATTGCAGTTCCCAAAACATGAGAAGCTTCTTTGGTCACAGAAGGGGCAGTGAAGCATATGTCACGGCAGAATTCTTGGCAATGGATGTTGAGGATGGGATGCGGTTTTCTGTGGGAGACCGACTGTACTACAGAGAATATTATAACGCTGCTTTAGAAAGTGGCAGGAATTATTCCTTCCTGCTGAAAACTATCAGTGAGTGGAATTATGTAAGTTGATATTTTATAGAAAAGCACTTTTAAAATTGTTTGAAAGCATAACGTCACTGCCCAGCAAAGTTGTGTGTGTGAGGGCCACCTGACCCAGAAAGGTCATTGTGTCAATGCTGCATTGAGGTGGCTGGTGTGGAAAATGGAGAAATTTACAGAGTGCTACAATCATGAGGTTGATAAGACGTTACGTTTTGGGGCTGTGTCTGTCAGGTAAAATTAAGGGTATCATGTTACCTGTTCTGACACCTGCCTACAGCAACACTAGATGGTTTGATTGTTAGAGATTAAACGGGGGTGTGGGGGGGCAGACTGTTTTACTGGGAAGACGACGCAGGGTGTATACACTTGGAGACAGTGGCAGCAACTTGTGTGCTAACTGCGAGTCTCCGAAGTTCCAGAAAAGTGCTAAGAATGTTGGGGTGTAAACAGTTATGCTTTAAACCATCCATTTTGTTCCAGGATGAAAGAGAGTTGGGTCCTCAAGGATAAGTAATTAGCATCTCTACCTGGACACAAGGCCCATGTGATTCACATTGCCTTGGAGATGGGCTTTTGAGTGGGGAATGATTTCTCATGTATTCCCGAAAACTCGCAGACCAGTTAGTCTGCCAGGGTCTGGGAGAGGGAAAGCAACTGGAGGCTGAAAGTGTCTATGGTTCACCATGAAGGATTGCAGGTGGGAGCTTGCACTCAGATTGATAAGAGCAAATTCATGGGGAGTTAAAACAAAGTTATAAGATTTGCCTAGCTTTAGCAAGAGGGAGAAGTATCCAGGAAAACTTGCATCATGAAAGACGGTTCTGGAATTAAAGGTTTCCAGGCTAGGAAAGGAAAAGCTTGGAAGTAAACCCTCGGGAGCTAAAAATAACTTTGGACCGCTGCTGGGAGAATTGAATATCCACTTAAAGGAAAATGTAATGTATACCTGTGAAATGTGTTTTTAGTGTTGCAAAAATAAAAAGGCAGCTATTCCATTCTGTGGTTTAAAGTGTAAGTTGTCCCCAAAGATAGTATGTAGTCTTCTGTTGCAGTAGTTATTTTAAAGCATGAAATCTTGTTGTATTATCCTTTTAGCTATTAACTGGATGCTTGGATTTTTTTGTTATCGGTCTCCATGGGAATCATAAAAAACAAGTTTCATGATGTTGACTTCTTTTACCATGGTTCACTAAAACAAAAATGCATTTTTCAAAGAATGGGCTGAAAAGATAGAAATTGAGAACTCTGAAATCAGATTTTCTTTCCTTGATCAATACTCCACCAGTTCTCTAGGTTTTCCACCCACTGTAGTTGACAGGGCCCTCAACCGTGTCTGGCCCATCTCCCGCGCATCCGCCCTCACGCCTTCTCCTCCCTCCCAGAAACATGATAGGGTCCCCCTTGTCCTCACTTATCACCCCACCAGCCTCCGCATTCAAAAGATCATCCTCCGCCATATCCGCCAACTCCAGCATGATGCCACCACCAAACACATCTTCCCTTCACCCCCCCCCCCCCCCCCCCCCCCCCGGCGGCATTCCATAGGGATTGTTCCCTTCGGGACACCCTGGTCCACTCCTCCATCACCCCCTACACCTCAACCCCCACCTATGGCACCTCCCCATGCCCACGCAAAAGATGCAACACCTGCCCCTTCACTTCCTCTCTCCTCACTGTCCAAGGGCCCAAACACTCCTTTCAAGTGAAGCAGCATTTCACTTGCATTTCCCCCAACTTAGTCTACTGCATTCGTTGCTCCCAATGCGGTCTCCTCTACATTGGAGAGACCAAACGCAGACTGGGCGACGGCTTTGCAGAACACCTGTGGTCTGTCCTCAAGAATGACCCAAACTTCCCTGTCGCTTGCCATTTTAACACTCCACCCTGCTCTCTTGCCCACATGTCTGTCCTTGGTTTGCTGACAATGCAGCAAACTGGAGGAACAGCATCTCATCTTTCGACTAGGCACTTTACAGCCTTCCGGACTGAATATTGAATTCAACAACTTTAGATCTTGAACTCCCTCCTCCATCCCCACCCCCTTTCTGTTTCTTCCCCCTTCCTTTTGTTTTTTCCAATAATTTATATAGATTTTTCTTTTCCCACCTATTTCCATTATTTTTAAATCTTTTATGCCCTGCTAGCCTTTCCACCCTACCCCCACTAGAGCTGTACCTTGAGTGCCCTACCAACCATTCTTAATTAGCACATTAGTTTACATAGTATCACCACCTTCAACACCTCTGTGTTCTTTTGTTCTTTTGTCTGTGACATCCTTTGATTATCTGCTCCTATCACTGCATGCTTGTCCCTACAACCACACCACCACCCCCACCACTTCCCCCCACCTTAAACCAGCTTATATTTCACCCCTTTCCTAAGATTCACTCAGTTCTGTTGAAGAGTCATGAGGAGTCGAAACATCAACTCTTTTCTTCTCCGCCGATGCTGCCAGACCTGCTGAGTTTTTCCAGGTATTTCTGTTTTTGTTTTGGATTTCCAGCATCCGCAGTTTTTTGTTTTTATCACTAGGTGGTGCTGTCTACTTACATCTCATCCCAGCAGCAACAGAGTGGAGATGATTGGTGATCCTGACAGTTTTTATTTTAAAGAGCAATGGAAGCCTAGGAGAAGCACTCAAATTGCTACACTATATAAAATTGAATGATTTTGTTATTTTCAAACACTTTTCTTTGTTTACTATTCACACGTAACTTCCCCTTAAATGCATTAATTCTGAATTCCGTTCATTTCAGCCGCTCCTTTGTGGTAGCGAGAACTACAAATCACCTCTCTCGGGATAAAGAAGTTTCTCTTGGATTCCTTATTGGATTCATTAGCGACTGTCTTATATTTATAGTCCCTGGTTCTAGATTCCCACAAAAGCAGGGTCGTTTTCTGCATCTGCCTTATCAAACACCTCCATCGTTTTAAAGACCGCTTTTAGGTCAGCCCTCAATGGTCTCTTTTCCATGGCAAAAGCCAGCCTGCTCAGTCATTCCCAACAGTTGCAATTTATTGCCCATTTCTGTTTGCCCGAGAAGGTGGTGGGGGTTGCTATATCATTCAGAGGCAGTGAGAATCCAATCACATTGGGATGGAGTCACATACGGGTCCAGACCAGGTGAGGACACCGGCTTTCCCCCCCTAACTGGCATGTACCAGAAACTGTGTCCAGACTGACCCAGGGCGCAAGACAGCACAGAGAGGAGTGACTCTCATTCCATCAGCCGGGGCTGAATTCGAGCCTGGTCTCCTTGTACTTTTAACAAGGAGAATGACAAAGGCTGTCCCATGCATTGGGTGTGGGGGCATAGGAATGTACAGAGGTAGAATAGACCATTGCAGTCTATCTGCAGGCTTCAGAATGTAAATAATACCAGAGTGTTCTTGTGCACCTCAATCATTTATTTTGTCTAAAAACTAGCCAGGCCGACAAGACCTGACCTGCCTCTATGATTAAAAACAAAAAAACTGCGGATGCTGGAAATCCAAAACAAAAACAGAATTACCTGGAAAAACTCAGCTGGTCTGGCAGCATCGGCGGAGAAGAAAAGAGTTGACGTTTCGAGTCCTCATGACCCTTCGACAGAACTTGAGTGAGTCCAGGAAAGGGGTGAAATTAATTAAATTCTTAATTAGCATATTCGTTTAGATAATATCACCAGCTTTAACACCTATGTGTTCTTTTGTTCTGTTGTTTGTGACATCTTTTGATGATCTGCTTCTATTACTGCTTGTTTGTCCCTACAACCACACCAACCCCCTCCACTTCTCTCTCTCTCCCCCCACCCAAACACCCCCCCCCCCACACACACACCTTAAACCAGCTTATATTTCACCCCTTTCCTGGACTCACTCAAGTTCTGTCGAAGGGTCATGAGGACTCGAAACGTCAACTCTTTTCTTCTCCGGCGATGCTGCCAGACCTGCTGAGTTTTTCCAGGTAATTCTGTTTTTGTTCTGCCTCTATGGTTGCCTGTTCCGCATGTGCACCATCCTCTATGTAAAGTAATTTAATCTCAACTCTGTTCACCTTCCCTCTGATCACAGAGCCTGTGGCAAAATCTAACAGTTTATTGAGGCTCAGCTTATGCATTAGCCCTAAGAATCTTGAAAACTTCAACCTCTGGCGATAGGTTAGTTGGTTACACTACTACCTCAGCTCCTTTTATTGTACAGCACTCAGTGAGGAGCACTTTATAAGTGCAAGTTATTGCAAAATGCACTCCATATTACAGCTGATATAAAACTGGCCTCTGTACAGTTATAAAGCAATAACCGAGGTTGGCAGTAAAAAGCCTAACAGATCCTCTTCAACCATCGACACTCCCGCATGGTTTCCTCGATTTTTGTCACCTCTGCCTAAATCCCCTGGTTTCAAAATGATTTGTACCTTATTAAAAGCTGTTCTATACATGGTTTGAATATTTTCTCCCCAGTAGATCTATTTCTGCTGTCATTGTTGCAAAATGGTCAGAGGTTATTTATTGGTTTTAGCCTTGCCTTCAGGAGAGATGCAAGTTTGCCATTTTGGGAAGTGAAGACACGATTTAAAGTCCACACTTTTTATTTCATTAGGTGAAGAAACAGTCATGTGTGACTTTGGCACAGTTAAAAGGTGAGCTGATTTGTGTTGTGCCTACTTGCATGATGCTCCCCAGTCTAACAACCTTTACAATTGGAAAGAGTAGGGTAGGGGGTGGCATAGTGATATTGTCACTGGACTAGTTCTCCAGATACCCAGGGTAATGCTCTGGGGATCTGGGTTTGAAATGGTGAAATTTGAATTCAATGAAAAAATCTGGAATTAGAAGTCTGGTGATGACCATGAAACCCATTGTTGATTGTCGTAAAAACCCATCTGGTTCACTAATGTCCCTTTAGGAAAGGAAATCTGCCGTCCTTACCCGGTGTAGCCTACATGTGACTCCATACCCACAGCAATGTGGCTGACTCTCAACTGCCCTCTAGCAAGCCACTCAGTCCTCAAAGGCAATTAGGGATGGACAATAAGTGCTGGCCCAGCCAGCGATACCCACGTCCCATGAACGAATAATAAAAAAATTATAAACCGTCTCCGCTCTAGTCTTGCCAACGGTTAGTAAACTTTAAAATAAACTCATCAGTGTAGATCCTTACTTGGCAACAGTGTAAAATGGGAGATAGTGAGTCGGCCCCTAGATCTCCCTTGAATTGAAATTAATGCGAATGAAGGTGGGGGAGCTGCCTAATCGCCACCTCCTGTTTTACACTATCACACAACCCCACAATCTACCCCTGTGTTAAGTGTTGCCATTGTGAAGGGCTGCATGTAAGTGGGAGCTTTCCCATTCAACGATTCCAAGGCTTGTGGTCGGTGCTGTTTAACTTTACCAACAATATAAGGGACCAGACAGATGAGTCCCCCAATTTTGTAGTCATGATTATTTTCAGGCCCAAATTTCAAATCTTCAAATGGTGCAGTAAATGTGTGAACCAGTTTATTGATAGGACGATGGAAGCTGCAGAAAACATGGGAGAACCTGGTGTCTTTCCACATCAAAGTATTGCTTTGTCACTTTCTCTTTCCTGCAATTTGCTCTGCTCCTGAAAATTTGTTGAAATGCTGATTGGGAGTCCATGGGTCTCCGTGCACGAGTCTACAAAACCCAGTAGATATCTGTGATGACTTGATGGAGCGCAGACAGGTTTCATAAGAAACACTAAAATTTTATTATGGAGACGTCTCAGAGTGCTTGCAACTAGACCCGATCCCTTGCCTGAAAGACTCCCCCAGCCACCCCCGCCCCCCCCAAATTTCCCACACTAAAAGCTCACTGGGCGAAGCCCATGCAGTACATCACATGACCCCGTGATTGACAGGAGGGAGGGACAATGCATGCAGTCACTACAATATGTGATTTAGACTAAGATAAAAGCAAAATACTGCGGGTGCTGGAAATGTGAAATCGAAACAGAAAAATGCTGGTAAAACTCAGCAGGTCTGACAGCATCTGAAGAAGAGTCATACGAAACTCGAAATGTTAACTCCCTCTCCACAGATGCTGTCATACCTGCTGAATTTTTCCAGCATTTCCTGCCTTTGTTTTATGTGTTTTAGACTCTTTGCTCCTGAGCACCAGTCCACAGACACTAGTGTTTGTCTGTATACATATTATAGTGCCTGGCAAAACCTCATTGAAACTAAAGATAAAACACAACTTGATCAGCAAACCAACAGGGACAACCTATGTGCAGACCATTAAGAAATTCTTGCTTTGTGTTATTCTGTCGCAGAATATTACTCCCGGGTGTGACTCATCTCTTCCCACGTAGCTCTAGTGGACACTGAGCTGAATAAAGCCAAGCTTCTGACTAACAGCTATCATCAACTGACCAGCCAAGGCTGGCTGCCTATCCTGCCCAACATCGCCCCCTCCTGACCTTGGGTGACAGTTAGTCTTGTGGAATCTGCACCTCAAGGCGCAGAACGTGCCACGCCAAATCCTGTTTAACATCTTGTTTCATCCACTGAGCTGCCGAATTAGCTCAAGGATAACATGACGTGATTATACGAAATGGTTTCAGTTCTGTCCTAATTATAATTCATTGGTTGAATTGTTTTACAAGATTGATTTCTGAAACTTAAAGCTACTGTATGGTTCCAGTTTTACGTTTACGAGGCTAAATTCGCCCCTGGATTTGTAATAGAATCTTAGAATTCAGGGAGACGTTACAGCACAGAAAGAGGCCACTCAGCCCATTGAGTCCATGCTGGCCCTCTGTAGAGCAATCCAGTCAGTCCCGCTATATCCCCGCAGCCCTGCAAATTTATTTCCCTCAAGCACCCGCCCAATTTTCTTTTGAATTGGTTTATGGTTTCTCCTTCCACCATTCTCATCGGCAGCGAGTTTCAGGTCATTAAACACTCAGTGTTTAAAAAAAACCCACAACCTTCATGTATCTCTTGCCCAAATCTGTGTCCCTTGTCCTTGTGCCATCAATGGATGGGAGCAGCATTTCTTTGTCTACCACATTTAAACCTGTCATAATCCTGTTCACCTCTATCTAATCTCCCATCAATCTCCACTGCTGCAAGGAGAGCAACCCCAGCTTCTCCAATCTAACCTTGTAACTAAAATCCTTCCTCCCTGGAACCATTCTGGTAAATCTGTTCTGCACCCTCTCAAGGACCCTCACATCCTTTCAAAATTGTGGTGGCCAGAACTCGATGCAACAATCAGACTGTGGCCATACCAGAGCTTTATAAGGGTTCATTAAAACTCCCCTGCTTTTGTTAGCTATAAACTGGAACTTGACCTGTACAAAGATAACAGCACATATCTTCAAAATATAAACTGGTGTAGGTTTATAGCATGCAATTTATGTTGTCACAAATATCGCTTTTAACAACATGGGTAAGATGAGGCCAACTGATCCATTGGTACTTATTTACTTAATTTGCTAACACTAAATTGGAAGACACTCAATTTGCTTACACAAAATTATTTTCTTTATTTAGGTTCATCAAACGATGTACAGATTATGATTTTTTTAGGACTAGCTTCCTTGGGAACAGTTGGATTTCTCCTGCTTCTCTGTTATTCTTTGGTATGGTAAGTATGTCTTCACATGAACCAATGCTATTGTCTGCTTTATTGCAGTTTTTTCCCTTGTCTCAGGTCCCCTTCCGCTGAAGCCCTCATCTGGATTTGAATGTTCCAATGCTCCCCTGGCAAGCCTTTGATCTTCCATCCTTCATTAACTTGAACTCGTCCAAGGTTCTGCCGCCCATACCCTGACTGGCACCGGGCCCCATTCATTCATCCCTTCCTGCGCTCAAGGACTTACGTTGGCTCCCAGTTTGGCAATGCCTTAAATTTAAAATTATCATTCTTGTTTTCAAAACCTCTCTTCAGCTACACCTGCTCCTTGCCTCAGTAACCTTCTACTTCTTCCCAATATCTCTACACTTCTCCAATTCCGGCCTTTTGAGCATCCCTCAATTCCATCTCTCCATTCTTGGATGGCCATGCCTTCAGTTGCTGAGGCCCTAAGTTCTGGAATTCTCCCCCTAAGCCCCTCCACGTCTCTCTCCTCCTTTAATAAGCTGCTTAAGACCTATCCCTTTGTCCAAACTGTTGGCCCCCTGCCCTAATGTCTCCAGTCGTGGCTCAGTGTCAAATTTTGTTGTAACGTTCCTACAAAGCAGCACTTGCTACTTTTAAAGGTGCTGTATAAATGTAAGTTGCTGTTGCGTCATGCTTCCTTGCTCCTGATGGAGGATTGGCCATGAATTTCTATAGACTTCTCTTAAATCCCCAAGGTATTTCCTGACCTAGCAACTCCTGTGACTAAGTGAGGAGCTAAGTGTGCTGCTCCCAGGCCCTGTCCAATCCAGGTCTTTAGTCAGTTGCTAAGGAGACATGTGTTGGCAACCCTCCTTGGGCTGTTATCTTCACCTGAGGAAAACTCCCCAACTTGGCTCTCCCGCTTCAGCTATTACTGCTGCAACTCAGGGGTTTGGCCAGGCCTTGTTGCTGCAGTCCTGAGAGGACTGATGCTCCTGCACCCTGTGAAGTTACCATGTTTTACAAATTGATAGTACTCTCTGGTGCGGTGAGTGAACCAGCCCAACCTTGTGCTCAGCATCTTCAGAAACCTCCAAAAATTGAAGATTAATCTCCTTGACACAGCTGCAGACAACACCCAGGAGAAAAATCATAGGTGAATTAAAAACAATTTGTGCCTCCTTTTTCTCATTTTCTTTCCACATTTCTAGCTATTCATTACAAAAGTCTTGGCGATGGTAAGGAAAACTGCTGTCGAGAGCCAAGCAGGTAATAGAGTCTTCCTCTTTCCCAAGTGGCTAGTGGGGCATCAGAAGGATGGACATGTTGGGTGACCAATGGCAGGAGAGGATGGGGGTGGGGAGTTGGAAGCAGGTGGTCATATCACAAGACAATTAATAGCAGTTAGCATGTTCTGCTATCTGACCTTTATGCCACTATTAGCACCAGCCTTAGTCTTTAACACTGTCATTACCACTCCTTTGTCTTGTGTCCACGACATCTTTGCCAAATCTCTCCTGAGCTCCCGCCTAACCCTGACCTTCTATTTTGCTCCACCTGCCACCCCATCTTAAGCAGTATAAAATCCATCACGGGGATGGTGATGGCGTAGTGGTATTATTGCTTGACTAGTAATCCAGAGGCTCTGGGTTTAAATCCTGTCACAACAGATGGTGGGATTGAATTCAATAAAAAAATCCGGAATTAAAATTCTAATGATGACCATGAAACCATTGTCAATTGTTGTGAAAACCCACCTGGTTCACTAATGTCCTTGAGGGAAGGGAAATCTGCCATCCTTACCTGGTCTGGCCTACACGTGAGTCCAGACCCACAGTGGTTGACTCTTAAATTCCTTTTGAGCTAGAGCAATTAGGGATGGGTAATAAATGCTGGCCTGGCCAGCGTTGCCCACATCCAATGAATAAAAAAAAACACTTTTACCTCCCTTCAGTTCTGAGGAGGAGTCATACAGAATTTTGAGCTGAGCGGGTGGGTGTGCGCGTGACCCACTTGTGCAATGATGTCAGGCGAGCATCCCAATGTCATCGCACACTCGTGTGATATTTCGGTTGGTGAGTGTGCGTGCCTGCTGGCAATTAACAGGCCTATTAAGGCATTCAGTGAATAATTAAATGGAAACTTGTGCTGCCTGTCCAACCTTACAGGTGGCGCGGAAGTGAATTGGCCAGGCAGTCTTTGGATTTTTTATGAAACCTTATCCACGGGCGGGATGAGGTTTCCAACAGGATTTAAAAATACAGTAAAAATGTTCGAATCTCATTTACAACATGTCCGTGCTCATGTGATAGAGTCGTGTGAGGCGATATGTTTTTAATATTTTTAAATTCTTTATTTGTGTTTTTAAAAATCTTCAGCTCCCTGAGGCGGCCCTGTGCCTTGGGGGAGCTTTCAGTGCGCAAACCTCTGTGCTCACCCTCCACCCTGGCGGTGCTCAGCATTGCAGCGCGCAAGTAACGCTGGCTGGCCATTGATTGGCCAGCCGGTGTGAAATGGAGGTCACGACCCGATCGCGGCAGGTGGTCAGCTTCGTGACCACTCACGAGCCCGCCAGCTGCGCCTGCACGACAAAGTAAAAATCCTGCCCTCTGTTTCTCTTGCCACAGACGGAGACTGACCTGCTGAATGTTTCCAGCAGTTTCCGTTTTTAATTCAGTTTGGCATGTTGGGATTAAAGTCGTATGTTTACATGTTTTGTGTGTGATTTTTATCAATGACGTCATAGAAATGCCAATTTTTTTTTGTTGTAACTTGTTCCTGAGAATTAATTCTCCACAGGTACATTCCCACGGGGACTGGTATGCTGGTAACAGATTGCAACCTCGTCCGCTCTACTTACAAATGAGCTAATCTTGGAAATGCATAATTTTACAATTGCTAACTCATGCTTCTCTGAATAAAGAAAAATGAATGTAAATATGTGGGGGTAGAAGGAGGATTTTAGATCTGTCAGGGTTTTATCATACAGTTATGGCTGGTGTGAGTTCTGTGGTTGAATGGGTAGCATCTGTGCCACTGAGCCAGAAGCTGTGGCTTTAAGTCCCACTCGAGTTTCGACCTTTGCAGCATCCTAGTGCAAACAGGCAGAGTCAACATGGTTTTGCGAATGGGAAATCGTGGTTGACTCATCTATCAGAATTCTTTGAGGAAGTAGCAAGTAACATGGATAAAGGGGAGACTATAGATGTGGTGTACTTGGACTTCCAAAAGGCATTTGATAAGGTGCCACAGCAAAGGTTACTCCACAAAATAAGAGCTCATGGTGTAGAGGGTAACAAGTAGCATGGATAGAGGATTGGTTAGCTAACAGGAAGCAGAAAGCAGGGATAAATGGGACAATTTTTGGGCTAGCAAGCTGTAACTCATGGAGTTCTGCAATGCTGGTGCCTCAATTATTTACAATCTATATCAATGACTTGGATGATGTATGGTTGCTAAATTTGCTGGTGACACAAAGGTAGGCAGGAGAGTATATTGTTAAGAGGGCATAAGGAGTGTGCAAAGAGTTAAATGAGTGGGCAAAAAATTGGCAGATGGATTAGAATGTGGGAAATTGTGAACTTTTCCACTTTGGAGGGAAGAATAGAAAAGCTGCATATTATTTCAATGGAGAGAGATTGTAGAATGCTGCAGTACAGAGAGACCTGGGTGTCCTGATATGAGTCACAAAAAGTTAGTATGCTGGTACAGCAAGTAATTAGGAATGCAAATGGAATGTTGTAATTTATTGTAAGGGGAATGGAGTATAAAATTAGGGTTTTTTGCTAGCGTTGTACAGGGTATTGGTGAGACCACATTTGGAGTACTGTATACAGTTTTGGCCTCCTTATTTAAGAAAGGATATAATTGCATTAGAAACAGTTCAGAGAAGATTCACTCGACTGATTCCTGGGATGAAGGGGTTATCTTATGAGGAAAGGTTGGGCCTGTAACCATTGGAATGACTGGTGATCCTATTGAAACATATAAAATCCTGAGGGGACTTGATAGGCTGGATGCTGAACGGATGTTTCTCCTTTCTCTAGAGACTAGAACTAGGGAACGCAGTTTAAAAATAAGGAGTCTCCCATTTAAGACGGAGATAAGGAGAATGTTTGCTTTTTCTCAGAGGGTAGTGAGTTTTTGGAACTCTCTTCCCCAGACAGCGGTGGAGGCTGGATCATTGAGTATTGTTAAGGCTGAGTTAGATAGATTCTTGATTGCCAAGGGAGATAAAGGGTAAATGGGGTAAACAGGAAAGTGGAGACAAGGCCACAATCAGATCAGCTCTGATCCTATCAAATGGCAGGGCAGACTCAAGGGGCTGAATGGCTCACTCCTGCTCCTAACTTATATGTTTGTATTTTCATATGTAACTGAACACAGTATTCTTATGTGGAATTTAGCCAAGGTTCTTGACAAGCTTAACATCACTTTCCCTGACTAGCCTTTATTTGGACCCTGTGTGAATGATACTTTAACCACAGGAACTATTGCAGAAGTTCGCTTTGTACTTACCACATAGACACATACACTCACAGCAAAAGAATTCTGAATTATGATTGTTAAGCACCTCTGGCTAATTTCCCCTCTTCCTCCACCCTGGGAGTGTTGTGGAGCTGACACCCACAACCCGTTCCTCCCACTCCTTTCTCCACCCCAAAATGGAAATTAGCTATCTAGGCCTGGATTGGACCTGGGAGTCTTTCAGCTCCACCACATGACACATTCATTCCCGGGGCTACCATGAGAGCCCTTCACTGAACATATCTAATAAAAGGGCACTGTAGCAGTCTTTAAAGTTGTACTTTTAGAAAATTAGACGAACTCTTGACGACAGACAATATAACTCCTGTTCTCCCCTCGCTCCCCCCACCCCCCATTATAGAGTCTAACCTATCTAAATGATTTATTTTCACGAGGGTTAATTTTTTACTTGTCCATGGTTTTACTCTCTCAGTTTCCATGAACAATAAGCAATAAACATGACACCAGAAATGAAGCGCTGTTGAGCTTACTGATGCTTTTAGAACAGACTTGTGATGCAGCATTAGATCAGGGGCTCTCCGCCATGCTTGCCATATTATGAACCCCTGATCTTACCAATGCCCGTAGGGTTGGGCCAACAGCTGTGGGCACATTCCGTGGTGACAGATGCAAGTGGGTGTAGGAAGATCCCTTACAGCCTGCCCTACTTCACCATGTGGGGCCGGTAAATTGGAGAGAAGATGGGAGAAATCTTCATTTTATTTTTAAACCTTTTTCTCCCCAGGAGCTTCAAGAAGACATGACGGCTGCCGAGAATGGCACTGAAAGTTTACTGTAAGTTAGAAAATAAAAATTGATTCCTTGTTTGAATGTGGGCGTGTTCTTCAGTCTTGTGTGGTATTTCAATCATCCTGTATGTGTGATGACTCTGGTAATGTGATATGCTTCTAAGCTTACAACACAACATTGGCGTAGAGTACTTAACGGAATGCGTCATTTATGACTCAGTGAGTTGTGAGTTCAAGACCCATTCCAGAGATTTGTGCACCAGAATCTAGGCTGACACTCCCTGAGCAGGACATGCTGAGTTGCCACCTTTCTGATGAGACATTAAACTGAGGCCCTCTGTCCTCTCAGGTGAACATAGAAGATCTTGTAGCACTATTTTGAAGAAGAATAAGTAAGTTATCCCTGGTGTCCTGGACAATGTTTGTCCCTCAATTAACATCACAAAAATAAATGATCTGGTTATTATCACACTGCTGTTTGTGGAATCTTGCTGTGCGCAATTTAGCTGCCGCGTTTCCTATATTACAACAGTGATTACATTTCAAAAATACTTCATTGGCTGTAAAGAGGTTTGAGGCGTCCAGTGGTCATGAAAAGTACTATATAAATGCAAATCTTTTCCTTGTTCCTCATCATCAATATGTGTAAACTGCCTTAATGGCACCTCTAAAACTGGTTGCCCTCTGACTGGAGTCACCAGCAGGAATCCTGTCGAAGCGAGGGGGGTCTTGACTGCTGGTTGCAGAGCTGGCAAGAACCCCACGATGCCTCTTTCTGGGAAGGTCCACCGCGCCTTGTTCCATTCAGTGGCTTGATAGGCCAGTGGCGTGTTTATCTCAGGGGTCCATGGACTCTGGGGACGGAAGTCCTGCCCGTCAAGAGCTGACAGCCAGTCAGAGGCTGGCAACTCTATTGAACGGTAGCGCCACCAGGAAGCTGCTGCTGGCATGACACCCACCCAAGACCTAGGAGCAGTATTGGATCCTAGGCTAGAGGTGAGTGATGGTGGGAGGGGTGGGGGGTTGGCAGCAAGGGCAGGGGTGGGCTCTCCTCCGATGCCAAATCCCTCGACCAGGCACTGAGTGCCTTTGAATGTGGGAACCCCCCAACATGGCAAGCCCCCCCACTTGCCATTGTTAGGCCTTTAAGGGTACATTAATTGACCGTTTAAGGGCCTCAGTTGGTGGCAGGGCGGGAAGGCTGTTCATGAGTCTTCTTGTCACAGGCCTAATCAGGGAAGGTAGAGTGATCCCCATGTGCCACCCTCCCGCCTGATTAAAAGCCCCCCCCCCATCACTAAACCTGCCATGGGGGAGGGCTCAAGGTTCAGCCCCCATTTTTGCCCCTTACTTTTAGCTCCTGTGATACCCTGCTGTTCAAGTTTCAGTGTTTAGCCTCAGGAATTGTATAGATGCATCTAAGGGGAAGCTAGTTAGACATGTGAGGGAGAAAGGAATAAAAGGATATGCAGATGAGGTTAAATGGGCCTAATGGCCTGCTTCTGTGCTGTAAAATTTTATATAATTTAATTACATGTGTGGATGTGGAATATGATATGTTTGGGTATGCAAATTTTTTATCTGAAGTTTAATTTTTTTTAAACAGGTAAATAAAGGAAGATATACTGTCGAAGTGGGTACTCAGCTAACTTCACCAATTCCGGAAGTGTTTCAATGTATAAAACCAAAAATACATCATCAGGCTATCAAACCATGAACCATACATGTACCTTACACAGCATAACTTCAAATATTGTTCCCACCCTTTGCTGTTAGCCAGACTGTGATTGTAAAACTCTTATTTATTTGTATGATATGATCAGCCGTTTCTAAATAAAATTAAATTCACTCCAGGGGCTTGGGTACAAAAGCCAGGCTGACACCCCCGGTGCCACATTGAGGGAGTGCTACACTGTCAGAATTGTTGCCTTTTGGATGAAGTGTTAAACTGAGGCCCTGTCCCCTCTGTCAGGTGCACAAGAAGATCCCATGGCACTATTTTGAAGGCGAACAGACAAGTTTTCCCCAGGGACCTGGCCAATATTTATCCCTCAACCAAGTTCACAAAAACAGGTTATCTGGTCATAATCACATGACAGTTTGTGGGAGCTTGCTTAGTGCAAATTGGCTGCTGCGTTTTCTACATTCCCAACAGTTCATCACATTTTAAAAAATGCCTCACTGGATGTAAAGAACCTGCATCTGTCCTGAGAGTGTGAAAGGCACTATATAAATGCAAGCTATTTTTAAATCTGTAGTAATGATGACCACAGGATTCGCCTGTTCTACAGAGACGTTACCCTGGAGAAGCCTTCAACCCGCTCCAGCACCATGGGAGTGGGACCTCTGTCTACTCACTCCTGGTACCTGTGACCATTCCAGGTTTTGGGCTATAGGGCATTTGCATAAACACAGCTGGCTCCTGTGCCAGCAGCTGTGAAGCAAAGGCATTCATTAAAAGTTTAGGGGTGGGGGTGCGGTTTGGGATTAGAAATTTAGAACGGTGGTTGTGGAAGTTGCTGCTGGGGGTGGGTCGAGTGATTTTCTTTTTTAAACAATTTTTCTAGTGGTGTAAAAGCCAAAAGCGGCGGAGACTCAAAGAGTCTTGGGGTCCAGGTCCATAGATCATTAAAATGTCATGAACAGGTGCAGAAAGTAACCAAAAAGGCTACTGGAATGCTGGCCAGGGGTCGAGAATACAAGGGGGTAGAAGTCATGCTTCAGCAATACAGATCCCTGATTAGACCACACCTGGAGTCACTGTAAGTATCTCTGGGACCATACCTTAGGAAGGAATTATTGATTTGGAGGGATTACAGCATGGATTTACCAGAATGATATGCGGACTCCAAGGATTAAATTATGAGGAGAGGTTACCCTAACTAGGCTTATATCCCCCAGCACTTAGAAGATTAAGGGGTGAATTGATCAAAGCTTTAAGATATTAGGGCAGACAAAAAAGGTAAGATAGGGTGATACCATTCCTGCTGGTTGGGGAGTCTAGGAATGGGGGTGGGATTGCATAAATTAAAACTAAGAGCCAGATCTTTCAGGATTGAAATTAGGAATCACTTCAACACACAAACTGGTTAAAATTTGGAACTCCCTTCTACAAACAGCCTTGGGGTCCAGGTACGTAGATTATTAAAATGTCATGAACAGGTATAGAAAGTAAAAGGCTCATGGAATGCTGGATGAGAGATCAGCTGTTAATTTTAAATCTGAGATTGATAAGATTTTTGGATTGAGAGGTATTTAGGGTAAAGGTGGGTATATGGAATTAAGTTAGAGATCAGCCACGATCTCACTGAATGGCGGAACTGGCTTGAGTAGTGAAATGACCTCCTCCTGTTTCCTATGTTCCCCCACTCACCCCGGTTCTGTTTCAAATCCGCCTGCAACTGGACTCACTTTCAGGGTAATTTTCCTGGCCCAATTCCATTGATCTTTAACTTAGATGTTAATCGGACAATGGTGTCACTTTAGTCTGGTTTACGGCTCATCTGCTCGCTGCTGACCAATTGTTATGCTAGACATTTATAACACTGGTTCAGCCTCAGCCGGAGTACTGTGTTCAGTTCTGGGTGCTATGTTTCAGGAAGGATGCGAAAGCCCGGGCAAGGATGCAGAGAAGCTATTCTGGGATTGTTCCAGGGTCAGGGACTTCAGTTATCTGGAGAAGCTGGGCTTGGTTTACAAGAACACAAGGGAAAGGAACAAGAGTAGATCATATGGCCCATCGAGCCTGCCCCACTTTTCAATCTGATCATGGCTGATCTTGGGCTTCAACTCCATTTTCCCACCCACCCCACTTGATTCCAAGACACCAAAAATCTGTCTTAAATGTATTCAAAGATGGAGCATCCACAACCTTCTGGGTTAGAGAATTCCAAAGATTCACAACCCCTTGAGTGAAGGAATTTCTCTTCATCTCGGTCTAAATGATCAGCCCCATATCGGTAGACTGTGTCCCTGTGTTTTAGATTCCCTGACCAGCAGAAACAATCTCTCAGCGTCCACCCTATCAAGCCTCTTCAGAATTTTGTATGCTGCAGTGAGATTGCCTCTCGTTCTTCTAAACTCCAGAGGATATAGGCTCAATTTACTCAGCGTCTCACCCAAGGGAACAAAGTCAGTGAACCTTTGCTGTTCCTCCTCCAATGGAAGTATATAGAGCCCAAAACTGGATGCAGTATTCCAGATGTGGAGTCACCAAAGCCCTGTACAATTGTAGCAAGGCCTCTTTATTCCTGTACTCCAATCCCCTTGCAATAAAATTCTCCTTACAGCAGAGAAGTTAAGAGGAATATAAATATACTGCAGATGCTGGAAATCTGAAACAAGAACAGAAAAGGCTGGAAATACTCAGCAGGCCTAGCAGCATCTGTGGGCAGCGAAACAGAGTTAACACTGCTGGCCAGTAAAATTTAAGAGGAGACTTGAGAATGAGGTGTTCAAAATCATGAAGGGTTTTGATTGAGGGAATAAAGAGAAACTGTTTCTAGTGGCAGAAGGGTCGATAACCAAAGATGCAGATTTAAGGTGATTGGAAAAAGAACCAGAGGTGACATGAGCAAACTATCTTCACTAGTGGATTGTTGTGATTTGAAATGCACTGCCTGAAAGGATGGTGGAAGTAGATTCAATAGTAACAATAGTAACAATTGAATAAAAACTTGAAGGAATAAAACTGCAGGGCTATGGGAAAAGAGCAGGGTAATTGAACTAATTGCACACCTCTTTCAGAGAAATAGTACAGGCAATGATGGTCTGAATCACCTCCTGTTCTGACATGGCAGATGATGTGTGCCAGGTGGATCAAATCGATGAAGGAAACTTCATTGCGCTATCACAACAGTTTCGCAATTTGTATTTATTTTGAGATGAGTGCACTCAATTCAGAAGTAATAAGTCCACCAAGACTTTTAGAGATTTTTAAAAAAATCTCAATTAAAATATTTATTAACAACAGAAAATATTTCAAGCACATACATAGGACTAGAACTTACTATTATAATAACTTCTAAAATCCTTAATTAACCTGACTCCCAGTTACACCCCTTTTAAGGCAACAGTCCAAAAATAGATTTTAGATTTTAAACAGATCCAGAAAATTAACACAATAGCCTGGACAGTGGAATTCAAAATAGCCTTTTCCAGCTTCGGTTTCTGTAGACAGCAGGCTTATGCACAAATACTGGAGGATTCATTAAGGCTACTTCACCACTTCTGTTAGACCTTACAATGCCTTCCCCTGACACATAAATCCATTCTCCTTTATATATATGTTTCTCTCTTCCCAATATGTAATCTCTATTGTTTCATATGTCTTTGAAACCATATTTCCCCCACAATATAAAACTTGCATGCCGCTATTTATTGCCAGTAACCTTTGGGGAAAATAAACATAGTCCTTAGCCTTGCTTGTTTTGCTATTTGTAAACAAACTAAAATCCCTTTCATCTATCTAAAAATGTGAATTCCTTCCACACCATATATGCTAAGCCAGCATTCATGTTTGCCCATTATCACATCAAGCAGCTAGCTTCTTTTGATGAGCCAAAGTCTGAAGTCTATTTGACTCCAAATGTAATTAAATCACACACACACAGACCCAACTACTTACCCCCATAAACTTACTTTACAAAATGCCAGAAAAATATTATGAAAATGGTTATACCCTCATGATATCTCCTTCTGGTCTGTATCATTCTGTGATTCTATATTCAGCCATTAATGTAATATTCTAATATCTCACACTCTTGTTGATCTAATGGCTGTACCTTAGGATACTACAAGCTTGAACATGATGAGGGTCAATTAAGTGACAAATTTATGAGTGGGCATTGTCAGCAGCTCACGAGGTGAATGCTAATATTCCCTTGCCACACAATCTAATTATATCATGTAGAAACTTGTGTCTTTCATAAATTATTTATAAACCATGGCAGCTGTCTTCTAATGACCTATCATTGTTACATTATTAAGTGTTGTATATTTTTAACTCCACCTCCAAATAACTATAAACAATCATTCCTGCTGACGCATTTAGGCAGCTATTCAAAATGTGCGTTGATAGGGAGTCAGATCATGCATAGTTAAGTCAACTAAATTGCTCATTATGATGCAGAGGCTCATTAACAGCTCCTTATTGTTCTCCAGGTTACTGAAATGAAAAGCAACAAACTTCCAAACATTGGGGTTACCATTGACCAGAACCTGAGCTGGACTAGCCATATAAGTACTGTGGCTACAGGGGCAGGTCAGGTACTAGGAATTCTTCAGTGAGTAACTCACCTCCTGACTCCCTGAAGCCTGTCCACCATCTACAAGGCACAAGTCAGGAGTTTGTTGGAATACTCTCCACTTGCCTGGATCAGTGCAGCTCCAGCAACACTTGACACCATCCAGCACAAAGTAGCCTGCTTGATTGGCACCCCTTCTACAAGTATTCATTCCCTCCGATGCAGACTGGCAGCAGTGTGTACCATCCACAAAATGCACTCTAGGAACTCACCAAGGATCCTTAGACAGTAAATTCCAAACCCATAACCACTACCACCTGGAAAGATAAGTGCAGCAGACACATGGGAACACCACCACCTGGAAGTTTCCCTCCGAAATCATTCACCACCGTGACTTGGAAATATGTTGCCGTTCCTACACTGCCACTGGGTCAAAATCCTGAAACTTCCTCCCTAACAGCACTGTGGGTGTACCTACACCACATGGACTGCAGCAGTTCAAGAAGACAGTTCACCGCCACCTTCTCAAGGGCAATTAGGGGATGGGCAAATAATGCTGGCCCGGCCAGTGATGCCCACATCGCATAAATGAGAAAAAACCTAAGAAGGTGGCAGACCTGTGATCCTTGCAGAAACACTAGATTCTGTTGAGCATGACATTGCAGCACATTAGTGTATCAAATATGGTGGATCCTGAATGAATGACAGGTGGTGGATTTGGGTGATTGATACCCTCTGAGATTCAGGGAGTGGATACGGTACGATAGAGAGACAGAGAGAGAGAGAGAGAGAGAAGGGGGAAAGATAAACCTGAGGCAGTATGACTCCAGGTCACTCCTGCACAACTGCCCACAATTATTTTCCAGGGCAACATTGACTAAAATCTGAGAGTGTTTTCCCACTACCCACACACTGGTCCTCACAACACTCCTCTTGACCTGCTCACCTGCTGCTTCATTTCTCCCTCGTTCCCCTCAAGTCACTCGCCACCTCCGACTCCTGCCATTTCTCTGTTGCAGGCTCTGTGGGCACTCCCTTAAATCAGAGGGCAGGGCAAACCTGTGTACATCTGGCACTCATCTGGTCTAGTCACTCATCACCAGCTTTGGCTCAGCGGCATCAAGAATCACTGTGGCTCTTTCTCCCTAGGCAAATCCTCCCATTCCAGCATTATCTTCACAGACTAAGATTCCCAAATTTCAGTCGGTAACACACTCACCTCTGAGTCAGAAGATTGTGGGTTCAAATCCCATTCAAAGACTTGAGTGCACAAATCTAGGCTCACATTCCTCACGCAGTACTGAAGGTGGCTTGCCACCACTTTCTCAAGGGCAATTAGGGATGGTCAATAAGTGTTGCCCTAGGCAGTGACACCCACATCCCATAAACGAATAAATAGAAAAAAGAATAGGGGAGGTTTCCTGAATGTTCAGGCTAACATTTAATCCTCAAACACCATATCAAACAGATTATCTGGTTACTTATGACATTGTAGTTTGTAGGAGCTTGCTGTGTGCAGCTTGGCTGGGTCACAACAATGACTACACATCAAAAGTAATTCATTGGCTGCAAAGTGTTTTGGGATGCCCTGAGGCTGTGGAAGTTGCTACACAAATGCAAGTTTTTCTTTATAATGGACCACCTCCTCAAATTATTTTCCCACACACCACCTGCCTTGCTCTCCAAAAGAATGTGAAGAATGAATTTGTTAGCTCGTGGTAAGATTGGAATCATTCGTGCAGCTGCCCACCTTCCCCCCGCTCCTCCTCTCCACCCCTGCAACTAGCTTTTACCCACTCTATCTATGACCAGCCATCACTCTGCATCTTCTATCCCTTTGCTCATCTTGCCCTGCACAAGGTGTGATGTAGACCTCCTGCTGAGCACCTACCGCCCCTTCCAGTGATTACCCAGAGCTCTAGTTTTGGACTGCCTCTATAACTGGAAACATCTTCCCAACCCCTACCCTATCAAACATCTTTCAGGGTCTGTCAGGATTTGGCGCCCTTTCACGTTCTGCGAACTGGTGAGATTTTGGGCCTGCTTTTCCGTGAGTCCTTGGGAGTGGTTGACCGGCTGTATCCACTCCATCCCCCCGCCACCCCCTCCTCTCGGATTATATTGTCCAGGCCTCCCTGCACAGCCAAACCCCTATGATAAGACACTGGCCAGGATTTGGTTGGAATATGTTGCTTATACAAAGGGCACAGAGGTAGAGGTTTATTCATCCACACCATTCAGTATTTTAGTGGGGAATAACCCAGATACTGAGAACGTTGATTTATAAAAATATTTGCAAGGAGTTTATCACAACCGAGAGCATATACTTACCAGAAAAGATTGAACATGCTGAGGCTCTTTTCTCCAGATAGAAGAAGGTTGAGGGGTGACCTGGGCCCATAAAAGATGTTTGATAGGTTAGCAGTTGGGAATATATTTCTAGTTATGGAGGCAGTCCAAAACTAGAGCTCAAAATACAGGATAGTCACTAATAAATCCAATAGGGCAATTCAGAGAGTGTTCATATTATGGAAATTGCTCCCACAGGGAGTGGCTGAAGTGAGTGACAGTGATGTATTTAAGGGGAAGCTAGATAACAACATGAGGGAGAAAGGAATAGAAGGTTATGTTGATAGGGTGAGGTGAAGTATGGTGGAAGAATGCATGTATAGAGCACAAAATCTAGCATATGTGATTGGTGCACTGCTTGCCATGTGCCTTCTCTATGCTTAAAAATATTTTAGACCCCAGAGTTTATCCAGGTGTCATAGCTTCTGGAACTTGTAGAACTCAATTCTGGAAACGGTAAGGCTGGGCCAGAACTAAGATGTCCTGATTCCCTCTTCCCTGTATTCCTTGACCACAATTGCCTCAGTACCGAATCATTCCCTGCTACAGACTTGAATGACATGGATGAACAAGTCCCCACTTCTGTTCCCCACTTTGAGTATCCAAAATATTCCAGTCAAACTCTGAGTATCGCTAGCTCTGTGGCCAGGCCAATATGCACCACCCTGAAATAACTTGTTTTGCCCCTTTTGTTCATTATATTCACCATAGCTGGGTAACAGTAAGGGGTGAATCTAACTGCATCAATGGCAACCATTTGGCTGGCCATTTCAACAACAATTTGTGTTTAAATAGCACCTTTGATCTAGTAAAACATCCCAAGACATTTCTCAAATGCATTGTTGAACCAAATTTGACAACAAGCCACATATTAGGACAGATAATCAAAATTTTAGTCAAAGAGGTAGTATTTAGGAAACCTTCCAAAGGAGGAGAGAGATAGAGAGCCAGTGAGGTTCAGGGAAGGAATTCGAGAGCTTAGGACTCAGACAGCTGAAGGTATGGCTGCCAATGGTGGTGTGATTAAAATCAGGGATATGCAAAGTGGATAGATGGTAAGAAGTGGTACAGCTGTTTGAACTGGGATCCACAAGTGCCAGACCCCACATTCTACTCTGCCAGTTGTGCCACCTGAGGCTCCCCATTCACAGAAATTCCAGACTAAAGTACCCAACACCCATCCCAGCCCATGCTGCCAAACCACAAAAAGTCACTTGGCATCACAACCAAATCCCAAAACCCCACCCCAATCAAACCCCAAACTCTATCCCAGTCAAACCCCAAAACCCCAGCCAAGTGCAAACCCCAAACTCCACTCCAGTCAAACGTCAAAACCCCAGCCCAGTGCAAACCCCAAAACCCCCACACAATCAAACCCCAAAACCCCAGCCCAGTGCAAACCCCAAAACCCCAGCCCAGTGCAAACCCCAAAACCCCAGCCCAGTGCAAACCCCAAAACCCCACCCAGAGCAAACCCCAAAACCCCAGCCCAGTGCAAACCCCAAAACCCCAGCCCAGTGCAAACCCCAAAACCCCACCCAGAGCAAACCCCAAAACCCCAGCCCAGTGCAAACCCCAAAATCCCAGCCCAGTGCAAACCCCAAAACCCCAACACAATCAAACCCCAAAACCCCAGCCTAGTGCAAACCTAAAACCCAAGCCCAGTCAAACCCCAAAACCCCAGCCCAGTGCAAACCCCAAAACACCAGCCCAGTGCAAACACCAAAACCCCACCCAGTCAAACCCCAAACCCCAAAACTCCCACCCAGTGCAAACCCCAAAAGTCCAGCCCAGTGCAAACCCCAAAACTCCAGCCCAGTGCAAACCCCAGAATCAGGTTCCAGTGTGAACACCAGGACCAGTAGGAATAAAGCCCAGGACCAACTGTCACGACTCACTGGGGATAGTGCTTTGTAATATCAAGCCCCTCTGTTTCCTGAGCCATGACAAATGTGAAATATGTGACCAAACCACCGGATTGCCCCAATTCTACCTAACTGTTTTATTTAGGTTATCAGAATACAAGCGCCAGGTTTGTAAACTTAATTAGTAAATAACTGTTTACTGGACAAATTGTCTTTAACTAGTGGCAAAAGAAAGAAATATGAACTGCTTAACTTCTGACTGAATAATTTAAACTCTACCTCTTCTTAAAACCCTATACACAAACACACACACACACACACACACACACACACACACATAAGACACACAAAACACGGATTTTAAGGGTGAGATAAGGCTAACACTAGCACCGTACAGGATTTGATGGGTTAATTTTGATTGATGTCTTCCAAATTCCTTGCAATTTGTTGTTGATGACTCGAGGTGGTCTCTCAGCACTTTCAGTCTGAGGTTCACTGGTTGAATACTTACTTTTCAAAGTCTCTACTGCTGATGTTTCCCCTTTTCCTCTTGACAGGGGTTTTCAGAGAAAGCAGGTTACGGAAATGTGAGGGATAGCGAGCTAACTATTATGGCAGGATTGCTGGAATCTTACAAACACAAGAGAGAGAGGTTTCAGGTCTTCCCTCTTTGCAGGCTAGGAGCTTTTCTGTCCACACTGTTACCACACAAGACCCTGGTCACCTGATCAAGAACCAATTAAAATGCTGTCATTAGGCAGTTCCCCCCTGGTCCAGAACTCCTTTCTGGCACCATCCTATTCTCTTATGGTACTCTATGTTCCAGGATAGCAAGATTATAGATATTCCTCATCCTGTTTCAGCAAACATGTCTTTCAACTGCAGCCATGGTAGCTTTTTAAAAGCCACAGTCCAAGAAAAATAACAAAAATAGGTTCTTTACATACCTCCACCCTTAAAAAGGATGAAATGCAATTTAAATAATGCATTTCATCACAAGGTATGCGGCACATAGGCAACAAAACACAAGACTTACATTCATTCATCCATCCTTCCCACTTATACTTATTTCAGTAATATACCCCCAGGACAATGCATCTGTGATCCCATTATCTTTACCAGCAATATTAATAACCTTTACATTCAATGAATGGTTGAAACCATAGATTCCATCTAAACAATCTTGCTTTTTGAGTTTGAAACTTTTCAATGAATGCCAAAAGATTATGGTCAGTGTAGATTAGTGTTTCTTTGTTATCGTGTCAGACATAAACTTCAAAGTGTCGAAGAGACAACGACAATACTAGAGTTTCTTTTTCTACGGTAGAGTATTTCCCCTGATATTGATTTAGTTTCTTAGAAAAGTACCACACCAGCTTCTCTATCCCTAATTCCCTAATTTATCATCCTTGTAACAGAACTGCACCTACCCCCAAATCACTAGCGTCAACCGCCATTTTAAAAGTTTTGGTAAAGTCAGGGGCGCCAACACTGGTTCATTTATGAAGACTCCCTTTAGCTTTTCAAAGGCTGCTTGGAATTCTGCTGACCATTCCACTTTTGCCTGTTTTCTTAACAAATTGTTGAGAGTTACAGCTATTGTGCTGAAATTAGGCACAGACTTCCTATAAAACCCACATATTCCCAAAACCCTCATAATTTCTCATTTGGTTTTAGCGATGCAAAATTCTATTAGAGCATTCACTTTTGCTGCTCTTGGCAACATCTGCCTTTGTCTGGCAATGTGACCTAGGTAAGTTACCCTTGCTTTTGCAAATTCGCTTTTGGCCAGCTTTATGACTAAGCCAGCCAACTGCAATTGCTAAAACAGGTCCTATAATTGCTTTACATGTCCTTCCCATGTGCTACTATATATGATGACATTATTTGGCATGTCTTCCTTAATTGAGGCTCAGAAAGGAGACTGAAGGAGTTCAGCTGGTGCTTCAGCTACAACTTGATTCATGAATCTCTGTAATGTATCTGGAGCATTTTTAAACCCAAATAGCAAGACTAGACATTGATACAGTCCACTTGGTGTAACAAAGGTGGATATTTCTTTAGCCCTTGATGTTAATGGCGCTTGCCAGTACCCCTTCAATAGATCAATTTTAGAAAGAAATGAGGTACAGCCCACCCTATTGATGCAATCTTCTAACCAAGGAATTGGGTACAAAACTGTCTTCGTTACTACATTCAATTTCCTATAGTCTATACAAAACTGAATGGATCCATCCAGCTTAGGAACCAACACGGCTGGTGAGCTCCAGCTGCTTTGGCTGGGATCGATCAATTTATTTTCCAGCATATATTTGATCCCTGTTTCTAACTGAGCTTGTTTTTCTGGGCTCAATCAATACAGATCAACATTGAGTCTCCTAATCCTCCTGTGATCCTCCCTCTAAATGCGAGAACAGTGTCTAACTGTACCTTTATTTTCGTATTGGCTAGTTGAGTTGTAGGAGGTTCGCTTTGTGCACTGTGTACTTCTCCTTCTACCTTGCCCTTACTGTCTCTGTCATCCTCCACATTATTAAATCCTCCTGTGATCCTCCCTCTAAATGCGAGAACAGTGTCTAACTGTACCTTTATTTTCATATTGGCTAGTCGAATTGTAGGAGGTTCGCTTTGTGCACTGTATACTTCTCCTTCCACCTTGCCCTTACTGTCTCTGTCATCCTACCACCTGGCACATTTGCTCTTTCTGATCATCTTCTCTGCAATGATATTGCTTCAACATATTTATGTGACATAACCGTTTCTTCTTCCCATGCTTAGGAGTATCTATCAGCTAAGTCACTGCACTAACTCGCCTAACTATCTTGCAGGGGTCACAGAATTGCGCTTTCAGGGGTTCAACCTGCAAAGGTAATAATAGCAATACTTCATCTCCTGCTAGGAACGTTCTAGTTGTAGCATGTTTGTCTGCCCATTCTTTCATTTTGGCTTGGGAAAATTTTTAATGCTCTCATGCCCCTTTGAGCGGTCTAGAAATATGGACATGTAATCCAACATGGAGGATTTGTCTTTTGGCTTCAGGAACTTTTCTCCAATCAATTTTAATGGATCTCTTATTTCATGACCACAGATCAATTCCAAAGGAGTAAATCCAGTAGATTCACTGGGACAATCTCTGGTAGCAAATAGTAAGAAATCTAATCCTTTGTTCCAACCCTTTGGGAATTCATGGCAATAGGACTTAATCATGGTTTTGAGAGTCTGATGGTATCTCTCTAAACCTCCCTGTGTCTGTTGGTGATGGGCAGTAGACTTTAGTTGTTTGATATTGAAATTGCTGATTATGTCCTAGAAAATCTTAGACATGAAGTTGGAACCTTGGTCAGGTTGTATTTCAATTGGTAGGCCATAACGAGTGAAAAACTGAATTAATGTTTCCACTACCACCCTAGCTGTAATTGGCCTTAAAGGAATATCTTCTTGAAACTGGGTGGTTTTGTAAGGATATACTGATGTCCTGCTTTCGTTTTGGGTAATGGTCCTATACAATCTACTAATACCCTGAATGGTACTTCAAAAACTGGTATGGGTATTAAAGGTGCTGGTTTGATTCCATGTTGGAGTATACATACTACCCGACATGTATGACATGTTTTACAAAATTGCACTACATCCTTATGAACTCTTGGCCAGATAAAATGCATGTATATCGATGCTTGTTTTTTCCATATTCCTACATGTCCTGCCATAGGAATTTCATATGCTTCTCACAATATTTCCTTATGATATTTGGGCAGTACCACTATTTCATGAACAAACATCCATTCCTCAACTGCAGGTCTGTGAGGGTGTCTCCACTTTTTCATCAGAACTCCGTTTTTAATGGAATAACACTCCGGAACTCCTTCAGCCATAGCTTCAGTGTGAGTTGACTGTGTTAACTTGTTTAACTCTGGATCTGGTTTCTGAGCCTCAACTAAGGAAGACATGCCAAACATTTCATTTGAATTATCCTCATCCTTAAAGAAAGTTTCAGCTACTCTAACATCTGCTGGCGGTATCCCTTTGACCTCTGGCGATGGGCTTTGTTTTGCCATTGCTCTGGTCACCACACACGATGGAAAAATACCAGGAACCTGTTCTTGTAACTGTTCCATCTCCTTAACTTCTCTCGGGCTTTCCTTAATTATGGGCGAAGCCATAACCTTCACTCCTGCCAAATCATTCCTCAGGAGTAAATCATCTCCATCCACGGGTAATTTCTTAACTACACCTACAACAACCGATACAGACACCAAATCACACTCCAATTGCACTTTGCACAATGGAACTGAGATATACTCTCCACTTATCCCGTTTACCAATACTTTAGCTTTCATTGAACTCTCTGGAGGTAAAACCAGGCCCTTCTCCAGCAAAAGAGTTTGAGTAGCTCCTGTGTCCTGAATATGGTTATGGGTTTAGCTGCATCATTTGATGAAAAAGGGGTTATTTTTCCTTTAGACAAAAACCCTTTATATCTCTCATTTACCTTATTCACTTCACCTGCATTCACAGCAGCATTTACTTCCAGACCCTCATTTGTAGCTAAAGTTACAATTTGATCCGTGACATTTTCTTTTGAGTTCCTTTTTCGGACTCACTCTTACGAACTCCAATAAGTCCCATGGATTTCCCTCACAACTTCTAGCATTCTGAACAAATGTGCCCCATTTTATTAAGTGGAAACACTTAGGCCTTTGTGTTTCACCTCCACCCTCACTCAGCACCTTCTTTCCTGACCTGGGGAGGAGATCTCAAGGTATTCCAAGCTATCCATTCTTTACCCTGGCTACTTGCCTTCCTTTCACTTTCCCACTTTCTATCCTTTTCAAATTTATTGGGGGGGGGGGGTGGAAAAAAGGTTTAGTTTTATGGATCAGCTCATAATCGTCAGCCATTACTCCTGCCTGTCTAGCAGTTGCGGCCCTTTGGTTTTCAACATGGGTTCTTATTACAGAAGCTAGGGAGTTTTGAAATTCTTCCAAGAGAATGGCCTCTCTGAGAACTTCATAGGTAGTTTCAACTCCTAATGCTTGTATCCACATGTTAAAACTATTTTGCTTAATTAATCCTTTCAAATTCAGTGTAAGGTTGCCAAGGCTGTTTCCTTAAATTTCAAAACTTTTGTCTATATGCTTCAGGGACCAACTCATATGCACTCAAAATGGACTTTGTCACCACATCATAATCCCTAGAAACCTCCTCTGACAGTGAAGCATAAATTTCCTGTGCTCTACCTGTCAATTTGCTCTGTATGGGCAATGTCCAGTTTTCTTTTGGCCAGTTCATCTGTTTAGCTATTTTCTCAAATGAAACAAAGAATGCTTCAACATCCCTTTTGTCAAATTTTGGAAGAGCTTGTACAAATTTAAACATCTCCCCACTGGATTCTGATTTGGACATAAGTCCTACCTCACCTCCTAGTGCCTCTTTTTTTAACTGCCAGCATTCTAATCTGGAATTCTCTCTGTCTTTTTCTCTTTCCTCCTTTTCTAACTTCGCCATTTCTAATTTGCTTTCTTCCTGTTTCCTTTGGAACAATGTGAACAAAGCCCAGGGCCAACACCCAGTGTGAACAAAGCTCAGAACCAGCTTGTTCTGCCACAGGTGATGCTCCAATCTTTGTCTGTCTTCTCCATCTTCTTTGTAATAATTCCATGGGCTCATTTCCAGGGCTGTTCCCAGCTCTCCATTTTGAAGCCAGTTTAGAAACAGGCCATTCGGCCCAACTGATCCTTGTTGGTGCTCATGCTCCACACAAGCCTACTCACACCCTACTTTTCATCCCATTGAGTTGAAACAAGTCTGGCTTTGTGTGGTACTCATGGATTGGTCTGTGTTGAATGGCAGTGGCAGAGACAGAAATCCCTTAATTGATCCTCCTATGTTGACTATGCCTTCAGCTCTGGCCCTAAGCTCTGGAATTCTCCCTCTAAATGTCTCTACGTCACAGCTGCCTTTCTCTACTCCTTTAAGGGGTTCATTAAAATCAACCACCTTGACCAAAGTTTTATTTACCTACCCTAATATCTTTCTATGTGGCTCTGTGCCAAAATTGGCTTGAAGACACTTCAATAAAAGACCAGACATTTTACAATGTCAAAAGTGCTATATAAATGTCAATTGTTGTTGTTGGATTGTATATTGCTGAAAATCAGCATGCTCAGCAATGATGATTCCCAGTAGCCTTCAACTAGTTCAATATCTGACAGGAAAGTTCACGTTCCTTCCATTCCTTTCCTCTTTACTACCTCCTCCTATAAAGCTTGATATGCGGTACAGTGTCAGGCACCCCCAGAAATCAGTCAGGGGTAATGGAAAATATCAGCTAGTTGTTCAAATGTGAGAAATGTTAGAACCAAAGCCTCATCCTGTTCTCATCATGCAAGCCACAGAAAGGTAAAAACAAAAGATAAAAACAAAAAAACTGCGGATGCTGGAAATCCAAAGCAAAACGGAATTACCTGGAAAAACTCAGCAAGTCTGGCAGCATCGGCGAAGAAGAAAAGAGTTGACGTTTCGAGTCCTCATAACCCTTCGACAGAACTTGAGTTCGAGTCCAAGAAAGAGTTGAAATATAAGCTAGTTTAAGGTGTTGGCGGGGGGGGAGAGAGAGAGAGAGAGAGAGAGAAGTGGAGGGGGGTGGTGTGGTTGTAGGCAAAAGCAGTGATAGAAGCAGATCATCAAAAGATGTCATTAACAACAGGACAAAAGAACACATAGGTGTTAAAGTTGGTGATATTATCTAAATGAATGTGCTAATTAAGAATGGATGGTAGGGCACTCAAGGTAAAGCTCTAGTGGGGGTGGGGGGAGCATAAAAGATTTAAGATATTTGAAAATAATGGAAATAGGTGGGAAAAGAAAAATCTATATAACTTATTAGAAAAAAACAAAAGGAAGGGGGAAACAGAAAGGGGATGGGGATGGAGGGGGGAGCTCAAGACCTAAAGTTGTTGAATTCAATATTCAGTCTGGAAGGCTGTAAAGTGCCTAGTCGGAAGATGAGGTGTTGTTCCTCTAGTTTGCGTTGGGCTTCACTGGAACAATGCAGCAAGCCAAGGACAGATATGTGGGCAAGAGAGCAGGGTGGAATGTTAAAATGGCAAGCGACAGGGAGGTTTGGGTCATTCTTGCGGACAGACCGCAGGTGTTCTGCAAAGCGGTCGCCCAGTTTACGTTTGGTCTCTCCAATGTAGAGGAGACCACATTGGGAGCAACGAATGCAGTAGACTAATTTGGAGGAGATGCAAGTGAAATGCTGCTTCACTTGAAAAGAGTGTTTGGGCCCTTGGACAGTGAGGAGAGAGGAAGTGAAGGGGCAGGTGTTGCATCTTTTGCGTGGGCATGGGGTGGTGCCATAGGAGGGGGTTGAGGAGTAGGGGGTGATGGAGGAGTGGACCAGGGTGTCCCGGAGGGAGTGATCCCTACGGAATGCCGATAGGGGGGGTGAAGGGAAGATGTGTTTGGTGGTGGCATCATGCTGGAGTTGGCGGAAATGGCGGAGGATGATCCTTTGAATGCGGAGGCTGGTGGGGTGATAAGTGAGGACAAGGGGGACCCTATCATGTTTCTGGGAGGGAGGAGAAGGCGTGAGGGCGGATGTGCGGGAGATGGGCCGGACACGGTTGAGGGCCCTGTCAACGACCGTGGGTGGAAAACCTTGGTTAAGGAAGAAGGAAGACATGTCAGAGGAACTGTTTTTGAAGGTAGCATCATCGGAACAGATTTGACGGAGGCGAAGGAACTGAGAGAATGGGATGGAGTCCTTACAGGAAGCGGGGTGTGAGGAGCTGTAGTCGAGGTAGCTGTAGGAGTCGGTGTGTTTGTAATGGATATTGGTGGACAGTCTATCACCAGAGATTGAGACAGAGAGGTCAAGGAAGGGAAGGGAAGTGTCAGAGATGGACCACGTGAAAATGATGGAGGGGTGGAGATTGGAAGCAAAATTAATAAATTTTTCCAAGTCCCGACAAGAGCATGAAGCAGCACCGACGTAATCATCAATGTACCGGAGAAAGAGTTGTGGAAGGGGGCCGGAGTAGGACTGGAACAAGGAATGTTCCACATACCCCATAAAGAGACAGGCATAGCTGGGGCCCATGCGGGTACCCATAGCCACACCTTTTATTTGGAGGAAGTCAGAGGAGTTGAAGGAGAAATTGTTCAGTGTGAGAACAAGTTCAGCCAGACGGAGGAGAATAGTGGTGGATGGGGATTGTTCTGGGCCCCAGCTATGCCGGTCTCTTTATGGGGTATGTGGAACATTCCTTGTTGCAGTCCTACTCCGGCCCCCTTCCACAACTCTTTCTCCGGTACATCGATGATTACTTTGGTGCTGCTTCATGCTCTCAGCGGGACTTGGAAAAATTTATTAATTTTGCTTCCAATCTCCACCCCTCCATCATTTTCACGTGGTCCATCTCTGACACTTCCCTTCCCTTCCTTGACTTCTCTGTCTCAATCTCTGGTGATAGACTGTCCACCAATATCCATTACAAACACACCGACTCCCACAGCTACCTCGACTACAGCTCCTCACACCCCGCTTCCTGTAAGGACTCCATCCCATTCTCTCAGTTCCTTCGCCTCCGTCGCATCTGTTCTGATGATGCTACCTTCAAAAACAGTTCCTCTGACATGTCCTCCTTCTTCCTTAACCGAGGTTTTCCACCCACGATGGTTGACAGGGCCCTCAACCGTGTCTGGCCCATCTCCCGCGCATCCGCCCTCCCGCCTTCTCCTCCCTCCCAGAAACATGATAGGGTCCCCCTTGTCCTCACTTATCACCCCACCAGCCGCCGCATTCAAAGGATCATCCTCCGCCATTTCCGTCAACTCCAGCATGATGCCACCACCAAACACATCTTCCCTTCACCCCCCCTATCGGCATTCCGTAGGGATCGCTCCCTCCGGGACACCCTGGTCCACTCCTCCATCACCCCCTACTCCTCAACCCCCTCCTATGGCACCAACCCATGCCCACGCAAAAGATGCAACACCTGCCCCTTCACTTCCTCTCTCCTCACTGTCCAAGGGCCCAAACACTCTTTTCAAGTGAAGCAGCATTTCACTTGCATCTCCCCCAATTTAGTCTACTGCATTCGTTGCTCCCAATGTGGTCTCCTCTACATTGGAGAGACCAAACATAAACTGGGTGACCGCTTTGCAGAACACCTGCGGCCTGTCCGCAAGAATGACCCAAACCTCCCTGTCGCTTGCCATTTTAACACTCCACCCTGCTCTCTTGCCCACATGTCTGTCCTTGGCTTGCTGCATAATTCCAGTGAAGCCCAACGCAAACTGGAGGAACAACACCTCATCTTCCGACTAGGCACTTTACAGCCTTCCAGACTGAATATTGAATTCAACAACTTTAAGTCTTGAGCTCCCCCCTCCATCCCCACCCTCTTTCTGTTTCCCCCTTCCTTTTGTTTTTTTCCAATAAATTATATAGATTTTTCTTTTCCCACCTATTTCCATTATTTTTAAATATTTTAAATCTTTTATGCTCCCCCCACCCCCAATAGAGCTATACCTTGAGTGCCCTACCATCCATTCTTAATTAGCACATTCGTTTAGATAATATCACCAACATTAACACCTATGTGTTGATGTTTCGAGTCCTCATGACCCTTCGACAGAACTTGAGTTCTGTCGAAGGGTCATGAGGACTCGAAACGTCAACTCTTTTCTTCTCCGCTGATGCTGCCAGACCTGCTGAGTTTTTCCAGGTAATTCTGTTTTTGTTTTGGATTTCCAGCATCCGCAGTTTTTTTGTTTTTAACACCTATGTGTTCTTTTGTCCTGTTGTTAATGACATCTTTTGATGATCTGCTTCTATCACTGCTTTTGCCTACAACCACACCACCCCCCTCCACTTCCCTCTCTCTCTCTCTCTCTCTCTCCCCCCACCCACCACCCCCCCCCCCCCCCCCCCCCCCACCCACCACAAACACCTTAAACCAGCTTATATTTCAACTCTTTCTTGGACAGAAAGGTATGTTCGAACAGTGGTTACTGATTAACAGTTAGAACGAGAAACCCTGAACAATACTTTGAATGTTTTTAAGTGAATAGTCACATCCTCTAGATGTGTAGAGTATACAGAGAAGTGAGGGGTGCAAATGAATCCCATTCACCCAGCATTCCACCTGAAATGTATAATTTGATTTAGTCAGTGAGAATTAGGCTCTAGGCAAGCACTGCATCCTACAAGCTCTGTTTCACTGTGATACACTGCATAATAGCTCAAGGTTCAGAAAAAAAAAGAAAGGAGTGCATTTGCAAAATGCTTTTCATGACCACTGACTATCTCAAAGCCAACTTTTTAGGTTTACTCTTTGTTGTATTTGTAGGAAGGACAACACACAGTGTCAAAACTCTCAAATTCCAATAAACACAGAGTGAGCACTCTGAATTCAGATAACAGAGCTAACACTCCCGAATTCAGATAACTCACAGAGTTAACACTCCTGAAAAAGATAGCACGCGGAGTTAGTGCTCCCAAGTTCAGATAATGCAAAGCGTTAAAATCCCGAATTCAGTTAACACACAGCGCTAACACTCCTGAATTCAGATAGCACACAGCACTAATGGTCCTGAATTCAGATAACACAGAGTGCTAACATTCCTGAGAAAGTTAACACACAGAGTTAACACTAGCGAATTCAGATAACATTGCACTAACACTCCTGAATTCAGATAACTCACAGAGTTAGTACTTACGAGTTCAGAAAACACACAGCTCTAACACTTCCGAATTCAGATAACACACAGCACTAACTTTCCTGAATTCAGGTAACACAGAACGTTAACCCTCATGAAAAAGATAACACACAGAGCTAACATTCCGAATTCAGGTAACACACAGCAGTAACACTCCCGAATTCAGATAATACACAGTGAATTCAAATAACACATTCACTAACGCTTCTGAATTCAGATAACTCACAGCACTAACATGCCCACATTCAGATAACACACAGAGTTAACACTCCCAAATTCAGAGAACTCACAGGGTTAACACTCCTGAATTCCGACAACAAAGAGCGCTAATGCTTCCGAATTCAGATAACAAACAGAGTTAACGCTCCAAAATTCAGATAACACATAGGACTAACACTCCTGAATTCTGATAAAACAACACTAATACTCCCGAATTCAGATCACTCACAGAGTTAACATTATCGAATTCAGATAACAAACAGCACTAACACTCCCAAATTCAGATAACACATAGGACTAACACTTCTGAATTCTGATAAAACAGCACTAACACTCCCAAATTCAGATAATACAGAGTTAACACTCCTGAGTTCAGATAATCCACAGAGTTAACACACCCGATTTCAAATAACACATAGCACTAACACTTCTGAATTCAGATAATACAGAGGTAGCATTCCTGTAACACATAGACTTAACACTCCCAAATTCAGATAACACAGAGAATTTAACACTCCCGAATTCAGATAATATATAGAGCTAACAGACCCGAGTTTAAATAACACACAGCACTAACACTTCCGAACTCTGAAAGTGCAGAAAGTTAACACTCCGAAATTCAGATAACCCACATTGCTAATACTCCTGAATTCAGATAATACACAGCACTAACACTCCTGAATTCAGGTAATACAGATTTAACATACAGCTGTAACACTCCCAAATTCAGATAACACACAGTTAACACTCCCGAATTCAGATAACTCACAGCATTAACACTCCCGAATTCATATAGCATACAGTGCTAACATTCCCAAATTCAAGGACTTTTCATCCTATGATGGGGTTTGAGTCCTTGTCCCCAGAACATTAGCTTAGCCCCCCTGGATTACTACAGCAGCGATGTTATCACTATGCCACTGTCTCCTCCTCTGTCTTTTGGCTGACATGTGGACCCTGAGATGCCCCATCTCCTTTTTCCCACGGACACCATTTTCAAAATAGAACAAGGTGTTTTCCCTGTGAGCTGGCCAACGTTCATCCCTCCAACAAGCAACACATTTTGTTGCTGTTTGTGGAACATCAATGTGAGCGTATTGGCTAACACATTTGCCTATGAAACCAATAATGAACACACTTCAGAAACTAATTGGCTGTGAATCACAATGGGATTACCTGGGACATTCCCTAAACATTATATAAAAGGAAGTCTTTCTTCCTCCTTCCTTTCATCAAACATGACTAAAGAGGTTATAGGTGGGGAATTTAATAAATTTAAATAAATCAAGAATTAAAAAGCTAGAATCCATAATAAAGTACCGTGAAATGACCAGATTTTTATAAAATCCCATTGGTTCATTAATGTCCTTTAGGGAAAGAAATCAGCCATCCTTACCTGTGTGGCCTACATGTGACTTCAAACTCTCACAATGCTGTTAACTCATAACTACCCTCTGAATTGGCAGAGCAAGCCTTCCAGTTATACCACACTGCTACATTTGCAGTAGCTCAAGGAGGGAGTTCACCACCTACTCGAGGGCAATTCAAGATGGAAAATAAACACAGGCCTTGCCAGCAAAACCCACACCTTGAGACTGAATGAAAATAATAATTGGGTTTGATCACTTGTCAGCTAATCTCAAGCTCACGCATCTTGATTGCACGCCAAAAAGCTTTGTAACATGTGGCACTGTTAACTGCATCCACACCTCAGCAGATCATCTTCTGAAATGCTATAGTTTTCACTGGTACACAGTGTAAATCAGATGTCACATAGTACAATGTGTTGGATAAAGTATCAGAGAGCAAAAAAGCACAAGATTTGTACCAGTGATTAGCAGACATTGAGCTCCCAACCTTAATTATGCCCCAGGTGAGCTGTTGAGTGGAGAATTGTTGCTTTCCTACTGGGAAGGAGACATGTCCTCAAGGTACAGTTAAGCAACTAAGTTGTCTGCTGTGGCTTAGTGAGTAATGCTCTTGTTTCTAAGTCAGGAGAATGTGGGTTTGAGTCATGTTGCAGATCCTTAAGCACAAAATTCAGGCCGATGCTCCCAGGGCGGTACTGAGGGAGTGTTGAAGGTGCTGTCTTTCAATATCAAATTTGGTAGTGGAGTTATATTTATACAGCCTCTTTAGGATTATAAAACATCCCAAGGATCTTCACAGGAGCATGAAACAACAAAATATGACATTGAGCCACATAAAGGAGATATTGGCCCAAATCTTCCGATTAGAGTTGGAACCGTTGCCTTCAACACCAATCAGACAGAAAACTGAGCACTCATTTGGATACGTGTAAAACTCTCCAACTTCTGATGCAGCAGCCAGAAGAATGCCCTTTTCACAGGAACCCACATGGAGAGCTGCAAAGAGACTCAGCGTAGAAGACATGCCCCCTTTTTACAGCATTAGCTACCATTAGGTAACTTTAAATATTGAGTGTGAACATAAGTGAATGGGTAATGGATGAATGAGCGAATGGGCAGGGTGGTAGAGTGGGTATGTGGGTGAGATAATTGGGTAAGGTGATAGGGTGTCAGGTGGGTAGCGTGGTAGGGTGTTGGGTGGGTAAGGTGGCTAGGTGTGGTCAGAAGGTAGTCGGTTCAGGTCAGGAAGGGTTGTCAGGTCGGGGGCTAGTCAGGTCAGGTCGGTGGGGGGGGGGGGGGGGTAGTCAGGTGGTGGGGGATAGCTAGGTCGGGTCAGGGGATATTATTGGGGCAAATCAGGTCAGGAGGGGTAGTTGGGGGTGTCAGGAGGGTAGTCAGGCGGTCATTGTGAGTGATTGGGGTTGGCGGGAGGGAGTCAGCTGTATAGTTACCCAGGAGTTAGACTAGGGCTTTTCTGAGTAACATTTTCTGGGTAACTATCTAGGTAAGTTAATCGGAACTATCTGAAGCAGAGTGGGAAATTTTTTTCAGAGGATGCTGGGGAGCAGGGGAATTGCCCATCAGAAGTTCAAACTTCCTAGGCAATTCCCATGGAGTCAGCACTTCAGGGCTTCCGGTGTTCCGACGTACATCTTGGGGTGTATGTCCAATCTCCGATGATGTTGAGACATGGAAGATCTGGGCTACTAGGTCAGATGACCAAAAACCTGGTCAAGAAGATTGGTTTTAAGGAGCACCTTAAAGGAGGAAAGAGGTGGAGAAGCAGAGAGATGTTGGGAGAGAATTCCAGGGCTTAGGGTCATGGCAACTGAAGTTGAGGCCAACAATGGTGAAGTGATTAAAATCAGGGATGCTCAGGAGGCCAGAGTTAGATGAGTGCAGGTATCTCAGAGGGTTGTGGGTCTGGAGGAGATTACAAAGATAGGGAAAGGTGAGACCATGGAGGGATTTGAAAACAAGGATGAGAGTTTTAAAATCAAGACGTTGCTTGACCAGGAGCCAGTGTGTGTCAGTGAGCACAAGGGTGATAGGGGGTTGGGACTAGCTGTGAGTTTCAGGGAAATTCCAGCACGTGCAGCCTAAGTTGCTAAAGGCAAGGCCACAGATTGTGAGAAAGGAGAAGGGTGCACAAGAGGCTGAAGCTACATTGGGGTACAAATTGACCCTGGGTGAAAGTGCAAAATGGGTGGGAAATGCAATGACTGCCTCTTATACATCCAATGCGTAATGTAGCTCCCTTGAAGGCAATATTGGCTGGGGGTGTAATGGGCCATTGATTAATTCAGCACTATTCCCCAAGGTGATTCTTCCCCACTTTCAACAATAATATTAAAAAATCAATGTAACAGTCAAAGGTTTCTTAAAAAATAACACACAGGATAGCAGAACATGCACCCCAGAAAATCGTTGGGGGGATTAATCCGCAGAAATGAACTAAGCTTTTTCGCTGTAACATTTTTGAGTTTGGGCCTGAGATGTCCAGTTTCAGAGTGACACCCTTGCACACTGCTGTGGAATGTCTGGATTTAACCTTCAGTTATTAGTTCAGAAAGAGCACTTGGCTTTCAGATCCTCACACATGCTGGCTGTATGTTTAAATGTGCTGCTAAGAATCAAGAGCATTCATCAAAATTTGCAGACAGCTGCCGATGATGCCTCCACTACCTAATTAGGCTTGAGTGTGATCATTGATAGTAACCACAGGAAGCATGGGTCTCTTTACTCAGAAGAAATCTAGACAGGTGGGGGGAGTGAAATTAAACATGATGATATTGTGCCTGTCAATTAACATGGCAATTTCTTAATAAATGCATTGTTTCAGAAATGAGACACTTGCTATGCATCCCACAATATTTTGTTAACTGAAGATTAGAATGAAGGAGAATGTGCTGACTGTTGTGCTGTGTTTGTAAAGAGGTTTCTGTTGTAATAAAAAAAACTGTTTTGAGGCATCCATGTTACAGAGGATAGTGGAAGTGTGTGTAATGAAAAGTAATTAATTATTTACCGTATTTCTTTGACAAAACAACAGTTTAGAAAGTATATACATCAAAAATGCATGCAGTTTTTATAAAACTGGATCTAGGTATGTAAAAGCTGAGTGTTGGAAAGAGGGACAACACATGTCTAATTGTGGGAGTGTTTATATAGTCACACTGGACACTGAAGGATATCTACAGAATTCTCCCAATCTGCTGCCTAGTTTCTAAGCTCTGGAATTCCCTCCCTGAACCTCTCAGCTCCTTCGAAATGCTCTTTAAAAGCCATCTCTTTGACAACAGAAAATGCTGGAAAAACTCAGCAGGTCTGACAGCATCTGTGGAGAGAGAAAAACAAATTTAACGTTTCGAGTCCGTATGATCCTTCTTCAGGAGGGACTCTGAAGAAGGGTCACACAGACTCGAAACGTTAACTCTGTTTCACTCTCCAAAGATGCTGCCAGACCTGCTGAGTTTTTCCAGCATTTTCTGTTTTAGTTTCAGGTTTTCAGCATCCGCAGTATTTTACTTCTATCTCTTTGACCAAGCATTGGCTGGACTGCTCTCATATCTCCTTATGTGATCCAGTGTCAAATATTGTCCAATAGTGAAGTGCCGTGGGATGTTTCATTATGTTAAGGTGCTATATTGAATACAAGTTGTTCTTGATCTCACATGGCATGTTCAATGGAAATTCGGAAGGAGGAGTATAAACTGCCCATTTATATTGGTTCTCTGTGGGTTTTGACAACCACCCAAACAAACTTCCCACAGAAAGTCAGGGCACATTCTTGAGAATTCTCAACAACTTGATGTGATTTGATTTGCAAAAGGACCTTATTCTAACCATACACCACTATGGGTTTCCTAAAATGTTAACCTGGCTGTGGAGAAAATTAAAAGCTTAAAAATAAAGGCATGCATCCACCTAGCACCTTTTGAGATGTCAGGGTGTTCCCAAAGCCAATGAAGTACTTTTGAAGCGTAGTTACTGCTGTGATGTGGGAAATGGGGTGGCCAATTTGTGTGCAGCAAGCACCCACAAACAGCAATTGGATAACAACAACAGCCTATATTTCTATAGCACCTTTAACATAATGAGATGTCCCAAGACACTTCACTGGAGCTTTATCAAACAAGGTTTGACACTGAGACATGTAAGGAGATCAGATGACCAAAAGCTTGATTACAACCAGATGATCTGTGTTTTTCTTGTTGATGTGGACTAACTTCTCTGATCGTCTTTGAATTATTGCCATCGGACAGCCATCAGAGAGGAGGCAGCTGGGTTCTCCATTTAACATCTCATCCAAAAGGCAGCACTCCCTCAAAACTGGTTACCGCATACTGCGCTGGACTCTGGAGAGGGACTTGAACCCATAACCTTGGAACTCAGAGGTGATGGTTCTACTTACTGGGACATGATCACACCATCTACAGCTAGTAAATCAGGAGAGAGTGTTCGATGGGGAGGATGTAGGTAGGGAGAATGAGGATTAGGTATGAGGCTGTTGCCACTTTTGATTGTTTCAGCCCCACCACTGGCCATGGGCTCAGCAATAGGCAGCCGAATAATGGCTTGTGATGTCTCTCCATGGGGGTCAGGACATGCAATTGTGCCTGTGCCCTTGCATTTAGCACCAGCTGCCTCTGTTTGTGCATTATCTTCTCCTGCAGGAGAGAGGGAAGTGTACCAATGTAAGGCAACGTGTTTGGGTTGTGGTTTAGATGGTTGAATAGCTGGCAGTGTGTGCAAACTGTGAGAAAAGGGCACGAGCAACGTGTTGGTGAGAGGGTGAGGTGAGCATCGTTCATGAGATTTTGGCATTGAGGTTAGGCCAGTCTTTGTATCCTAATTGCCCATGAGAAGGTGGTGGTGAGCTGCCTTCTTGAACCACTGCAGTCCATGTGGTGTAGGTACACCCACAGTGCTGTTTGGAAGGGAGTTCCAGGATTTTGCCCCAGCAACAGTGAAGGAACGATGATATATTTCCAAGGCTTTGTGGTTTAGAGGGAATCTTTCATGTGGTGCTGTTCCCATGTGTTTGCTGCCCTGATTCTTCAAAGCAGTAGAGGTCAGGGATCTGGCAGGTGCTGTCAAAGGAATCTTGAGTTGCTGCAGTGCAATGGTACACACTGCTGCCACTATGCGCTGGTGGTAAAGGGGATGAACTTTTAAGGTGTTGGATGAGGTGTCACTCAAGTGGGCTGCTTTCTCCTGGATGTTGTTGAGCTTCTTGAAGTGTTGTTGGAGCTGTATTCATCCAGACGAGTGGAGAGTATTCCATCACACTCCTGACTTGTGCCTTATCGATGGTGGTCAGGCTTTGAGGAGTCAGGAAGTGAGATGCTCTCTCAGGATTCCTAGCCTGTGACCTGTTCTTGTAGCCACAGTATTTATATGACTGGTCCAGTTCAGTTTCTGGTCAGTGGTAACCCCCAAGATGTTGATGATGGGGGATTCAGCGATGGTAATGCCATAGAATCATAGAGAAGTTACAGCACAGAAGGAGGCCATTTGGCCCATCTTGCCCATGCCAGCCCAAGGACACCCAGATGCCTTTTCTAATCCCACCTTCCTGTACCCGGCCCATAGCCCTGCAGTTTACAGCACTTAAGGTGCAGATCCAGGTACTTTTTAAAAGAGTTTAAAGTTTCTGCCTCAGCCACCAACTTGGGCAGCGAATTCCAGACGCTCACTACCCTTTGCGTAAAAAAGTTCATCCTCATGTCCCCCCTACATCTTTTGCTACTTATCTTGAATCTATGTCCCCTGGATCTAGAATTCTCCACCAAGGGAAACAATTTAATCCTGTCCACTTGATCTATTCCCCTCATAATTTTGTACACCTCAGTCAAGTCACCTCTCAGCCTTCTTTGTTCTAAGGAAAATAACCCCAAACCATCCAATCTCTCCTCATAACTACACTTTTCTAACCCTGGCAACATTCTTGTAAATCTCCTTTGCACTCTCTCCAGAGCTATTACGTCCTTCCTGTAATGTGGTGACCAGAACTGCACACAATACTCCAATTGTGGCCTCACCAGTGTTTTATACAATTCCAAAATTATATCCTTACTTTTATATTCTATACCTCTGCCAATGAAGGAGAGCATTCCATATGCCTTCTTTACAACCTTGTCTACTTGAACTCCCGCCTTCAGGGACCTGTGTACTTGTACGCCAAGATCTCTCACTTCATCTACCCCTCTTAGTATATTCCCATTTATTGTGTAATCCCTGTAACTGTTTGACCTCCCTAAATGTATGACCTTACACTTGTCTATGTTAAAATCCATCTGCCAGTTTACCGCCCACTCCACCAACCCATCTATATTGTTTTGGAGATTTTGGCTATCCTGTATACTATCCACTACTCGGCCAATCTTTGTATCATCTGCAAATTTCCCAATTGTGCCCCCCACGTTCAAGTCCAAATTGTTAATATGTAACACAAACAGCAAGGGTCCCAACACCGAGCCCTGTGGAACACCACTTGAGACAACTTTCCATTCGCAAGGGCATCCATCGACCATTACCCTTTGTTTCCTGTTACAAAGTCAACCTTTTATCCAGTTTGCCACGTTACCCTGAATCCCATGGGCTTTTACTTTCCTGACGAATCTGCCAAGTGGGACCTTGTCAAATGCCTTGCTAAAATCCATGTGCACAACATCCACTGCAGTACCTTCATCCATCTGGCCAACTGAGATAACCAGCCCCTCAGAGCTTCCGACTCTTCTTCAAATAGTGCCAAGAGACCTTAAACATTCATCTAAGGTGCTTAAAAAAGATAAGTGGAGCTTCCTTCAACATCTAATCGAAGGGTTGGAATCTATGACCAGGCAGCACTCTCTCATTCCTGCACTGCAGTGTTAAACTAGATTGATAAATATGTAAACAAAAACAGAATTACCTGGAAAAACTCAGCAGGTCTGGCAGCATCGGCAGAGAAGAAAAGACTTGACGTTTTGAGTACTCATGACCCTTCGACAGAACTTGAGTGAATCCAAGAAAGGGGTGAAATATAAGCTGGTTTAAGGTGTGTGTGGGTGGGTGGTGGGGGGGGGGGGAGGGTGGAGAGAAGTGGAGGGGGTTGGTGTGGTTGTAGGGATAAACAAGCAGTGATAGAAGCAGATCATCAAAAGATGTCACAGACAACAGAACAAAAGAACACATAGGTGTTAAAGTTGGTGATATTATCTAAACGAATGGGCTAATTAAGAATAGATGGTAGGGTACTCAAGGTATAGCTCCATTGGGGGTGGGGGGAGCATAAAAGATTTAAAAATATTTAAAAATAATGGAAATAGGTGGGAAAAGAAAAATCTATATAATTTATTGGAAAAAACAAAAGGAAGGGGGAAGAAACAGAAAGGGGGTGGGGATGGAGGAGGGAGCTCAAGACCTAAAGTTGTTGAATTCAATATTCAGTCCGGAAGGCTGTAAAGTGCCTAGTTGGAAGATGAGGTGTTGTTCCTCCAGTTTGTGTTGGGCTTCACTGGAATTATGCAGCAAGCCAAAGACAGGCATGTGGGCAAGAGAGCAGGGTGGAGTGTTATAATGGCAAGCGACAGGGAGGTTTGGGTCATTCTTGCGGACAGGCCGCAGGTGTTCTGCAAAGCGGTCGCCCAGTTTATGTTTGGTCTCTCCAACGTAGAGGAGACCACATTGGGAGCAACGAATGCAGTAGACTAAGTTGGGGGAAATGCAAGTGAAATGCTGCTTCACTTGAAAGGAGTGTTTGGGCCCTTGGACGGTGAGGAGAGAGGAAGTGAAGGGGCAGGTGTTACACCTTTTGTGTGGGCATGGGGTGGTGCCATAGGAGGGGGTTGAGGAGTAGGGGGTGATGGAGGAGTGGACCAGGGTGCCCCGGAGGGAGCGATCCCTACGGAATGCCGATAGGGGGGGTGAAGGGAAGATGTGTTTGGTGATGGCATCATGCTGGAGTTGGCGGAAATGGCGGAGGATGATCCTTTGAATGCGGAGGCTGGTGGGGTGATAAGTGAGGTCAAGGGGGACCCTATCATGTTTCTGGGAGGGAGGAGAATGCGTGAGGGCTGATGAGTGGGAGATGGGCCGGACACGGTTGAGGGCCCTGTCAACGACCGTGGGTGGAAAACCTCGGTTAAGGAAGAAGGAGGACATGTCAGAGGAACTGTTTTTGAAGGTAGCATCATCGGAACAGATGTGACGGAGGCGAAGGAACTGAGAGAATGGGATGGAGTCCTTACAGGAAGCGGGGTGTGAGGAGCTGTAGTCGAGGTAGCTGTGGGAGTCGGTGGGTTTGTAATGGATATTGGTGGACGGTCTATCACCAGACATTGAGACAGAGAGGTCAAGGAAGGGAAGGGAAGTGTCAGAGATGGACCACGTGAAAATGATGGAGGGGTGGAGATTGGAAGCAAAATTAATAAATTTTTCCAAGTCCCGACGAGAGCATGAAGCAGCACCGACGTAATCATCGATGTACCGGAGAAAGAGTTGTGGAAGGGGGCCGGAGTAGGACTGGAACAAGGAATGTTCCACATACCCCATAAAGAGACAGGCATAGCTGGGGCCCATGCGGGTACCCATAGCTACACCTTTTATTTGGAGGAAGTCAGAGGAGTTGAAGGAGAAATTGTTCAGTGTGAGAACAAGTTCAGCCAGACGGAGGAGAGTAGTGGTGGATGGGGATTGTTCGGGCCTCTGTTTGAGGAAGAAGCTAAGGGCCCTCAGACCATCCTGGTGGGGGATGGAGGTGTAGAGGGATTGGACGTCCATGGTGAAGAGGAAGCGGTTGGGGCCAGGGAACTGGAAATTGTTGATGTGACGTAAGGTGTCAGAGGAATCACGGATGTAGGTGGGAAGGGACTGGACAAGGGGAGAGAGAAGGGAGTCAAGATAACGAATCCTCAGGTAACTGATACCCCTGCCACTGGAAATAATTTCTCTCTATTTACCCTATCATAATCTTGAACACTCTTCTTCTCTGCTCTAAAGGGAACAACACTAGAAACTCCATATAATTGAAGTCATGGTTGCTGTTTATTATTAAATACAGTCCATTCTACAAACCTAACCATGCTTGACATTTAGTGGAAAAAGTTGAAGATCCTATTTACTGGGGCTTATATGGATCTTGATTAAAGTTTCAGCATCTTTCAACCACTTTCACAGCAATGGTTTTAATGCCTATGGCAGGTTGCACAGGAACAGAACTAATTAGTTGGGCCAGTAAATCAGGCTCAGAACTCTATGGTCTTGCTAAACTAAGTTGTACCTACATCATAATGTTATAATAAATTTATAATTTTTTTTAACCAGATGTGAGCGTCACTGGATAGGCCAGCATTTATTGCCCATCCCTAATTGCCCTTGAGCAGGCAGTGGTGAACTGCCTTCTTGAACTGCTGCAGTCCATGTGGTGTAAATTTGCCAACAGTATTGTTAGGGAGAAAGTTACAAGATTTTGGGTCTATGGCAGTGAAGGAACGCAGATTTATTTTCAAGTCAGGATGGTCTGTGACTTGGAGGCGCACTGGGGTGTCGTGGTGTTCTCCTGTTCTTCTAGATGGTAGAGGTCACAAGTTTGGAAGGTGCTGTCGAAACCTTGGTGTTTAAAGTAACAAATTGAAATAGAATAAGAAAGCAGTTTCAACACATGGCAGTCACTGAGGACAACTCTTATCTCAGCCCAATATTCAAGATAAGTGGGCATGTGCAGTTTGCAAGTGTCTAACCTGTAGGTTGCTGAACTCACTATTGGTTGAGTTCATTACAGCGCTAAGCTCTCTCTGACAGTGCTGTTGCTTTTCATGGCAGGCTTATAGTGTAAAAGGGGGCATGAAGGAAGTACATTGTCTGCCGAGCATGGGCTTTATGTTAGAGGCTGAAGGAACCATTTAGCATCCTAGGGATATTTCTAGGGATATTTCCGGGCTGATGTTTTAGGCATTGTCTTCTATGCACACTCTTCCATTGTGCACATTTTACTCATAGGCAGAGGGGGCTGCAAACAGGTCCTAGACATTTAGGCTATGACCAACCTCAGTCAGAGTGTTATTCAGTGCATCCGGCAGACATTGATGTAAAGGAAAAACCACCAAACCAGTATCTGTCATCCTTTAGAGTGTGGGCACCATGGACTGCCACTAAGGTGGTGGTTCAAATCCTACCTGCACATTAATTGAGTGCCAATCCTTTTTCTTTTACATTGCAGGGTGGGGAAGCCCCGATGCCAACATGAATTTAGGAAACAGGCATTGGAGATGTTTATTAGAGATCAGGGTCTTGGGGAATAAAACTCCATTAAATTTGAAAATTAGCACTTTGGGATGTTTTACTGTGTCAAAGACACGATATAAGTGTAGGTTTTTGAATGTGCTTGAATGGGACACAGCTGTCTCTGATATGGTTGCCAACTCTGCCTGAATGCTTTCCTGCAGGTTTCATCACATGACCCGTCCGCCCCCCTCCCCCACCGCTGCTTCCACCACTGGTCGCACAACGTGTCCAACATCACAGAGGCCAACCCCCACCTCCCCCAACAGCTGACTGGAAAGCGAAAAGATTGGACGATGCTTGGTTGCCAGTCAAACATTGCCAGCGCCAATATTTATGAACAGAAATATCCAAAGAAAATGGAAAAGGGCACAGTTTTTTATTTAATGGCACAATGATTTTTTGCCAGGATTGCACACAGCAGTGTCCTGGAGATTATAATCCAATTTCTGCAGAACTCTGGCCCAATCTGGAGGGTTGTCAACAGTAAAATTGAGATAAACTGATCGTTTTTTCCAATCATGGAGATTACAGAAGACCTGCATGCAACAGAAGGTAAATGAATGTTTACCACTAACATGAGGCAATTAGCACCCTGAATTACACTAAACTCTGTAAACAATACGATTAACACTCGTAAACCAGACAGGAGCCTCACCAAACAGAAAGTATTTACAAAATGGTAAAGACAACAAGACCTCAGACAGAATATCAGAGGAACCTAAGCCACAACAAGCTCAGTACAGTCGCTGAGGGACAACCCTTGGGTGCAATAAATAGGTCCCACTAGGCAGCACTCAAACTCATTTGCAATGTCTCCAGATGCCTTGGAGATAGCGTGAGGTTGCTCTTAATCCAGGGACGCCTTTCAGAGAAAAATAACAGGATGTCAAGCGTACAGGTGTCAAGGAGTGCACAGTGTCACTGCAAAAATGAAAGCAGAGACGCGAACAGTTCTTAGAGCAAATTTTTTTAAATTGTATTTATATGGGGCTTTTCATGACCATCAGGTGCCTCAGAGTGCTTTACAGTCAATGCAGTACTTTAGAAGTGTAGTCACTTTGTAGTGTGGGAAACACAGCAGCCAATTTGCGTACAGCAAGATCCCACACACGGCAATGTGATAATGACCAAATAATCTGTTTTTCATGATGTTGGATGAGGGATAAATATTGGCCAAGTCACAAGAACACAAGGAATAGGAGCAGGAGTAGACCATACAGCCCACTGAGCCTGCTCTGTCATTCAATCTGACTATGGCTGATCTTAGACTTCAGCTCTACTTTCCCACCCACTCCCCATATCCCTTAGAAATGAAGGGCAGAGCTTGGCATAAGGGGCATGAGGGGCCAGTGATGGGACAGAGTTTGGCATAAAGGGGCAGTGGTGGGACAGAGCTTGGCATAAGGGGCATGAGGGGCCAGTGGTTGGACAGAGTTTGGCATAAGGGGCATGAGGAGCCGGTGGTTGGACAGAGTTTGGCATAAGGGGCCAGTGGTGGGACAGAGCTTGGCATAAGGGCATGAGGGGCCAGTGGTTGGACAGAGTTTGGCATAAGGGGCCAGTGGTGGGACAGAGCTTGGCGCAAGGATAACTCCCCTGTTCTTCTTCAAACTAGTAGCCATGGGATCATCTACACCGACCTGAGCAGACAGCTGGGTCCTCAGTCTTATCCAAAAGGCAGCATTTCCACCAATGCAGTACTGCACTAGGCCTTCAGCCTTGATCTTTGCAAAATTCTGGAGTGGGATGTGAACCTAGATTTCCGATGCAAGAGAGCCAAAGCAAACTGCTTCCAGTGGTAGATGGGCTGGTAACCAGAGGACACAGGTTTAAGCTAATTGGCAAAATAATCCCCAGAGTCTACTTGAGTTAAAAAAAGCCACACAGTGATTTCACAGGGTTTACATGCAGGAACAGGAAACAACTAGGAAGGCAAATGGCATGTTATCGTTTTTTTACAAAGGAATTGGAGTATACGAGTAAAGAAGTCCTACTACAAATAGGATTTGACACAATCACACATGGAGTACAGTGTGCACTCTTGGTCTCCTTACCTGAGGAAGGGTATACTTGCTTTAGAGGGAGTGCAACCAAGATTCAACCGACTAATTCTTGGGCTGAGGCAACTGTCCTATTAGGAGAGATTGAGTAGATTAGGCCAATGCTTCCTGGTGATTTCACTGAGGTGTACAAAATGTGGGGTTTGACGAGATGGGTGGATGGATTGATTGATTGGCAAGTGGACTGGCCAACAATCAGCATTCTCTTCTCATGCAGTATAAATTATTATTCCCTTTACAATTGGTATTCTTGCAAATCTGTCCTGATGAGTGCAAGATGGAAAGCTTCAACAGCATGTCTCTTTTTTTCAGCAATACTCAAGTTCTGTGCTATCAAATGACTATTTGATTCTATAAATGCTGGGAACACTCAGCGTGCCAGACAGCACCAGTGAAGAAAGCAATTGCGTAAATATTACAGAGTCGACGACCTTTCATCAGAACTGGAAGAAGTTAGTGTTTTAACAGTTTATCATCAAGGGAATGGGATGGTAATTTGGGTGAGCATGCAAGGAGAGCAAAGAACAAAAGGAAAGCCTGTGGTTGACTGATGGGTAGGGAAAATTAAATAAGAACATAAAGAACATTAGAGCATAAGAAATAAGAGTGGGAGTAAGCCATTCAGACCCTTGAGCCTGCTCTGCCATTCAAGAAGATCATGGCTGATCTGGTTGTCGTCTTAATTCCGCTTTCCCATCTGCCCCCTTAACCCTTGACTCCCTTGTCGATCAAAAATCTGTCTAACTCAGCCTTGGATATATTCAATAACCCAGCCCCCGCTGCTCGCTGGGGAAGAGAGTTCCAAAGACTCTCTGAGAGAAGAAATTCCTCCTCATCCCCATCTCCAATGGAAGGCCCATTATTTTGAAACTGTGCCCTCTTGTCAGGGAGATGAAAGCTGTGATGGTGGAAGGCAAAAGGGGATAGTAATGAAGCAAATAAAGAAACAAAAGATGGGTCCAGAGGAGGTGTAAATGTAAAGAGCAGCATCATTAGCGGAAGGTGCTGTTCACAAAAATGGGCGTGGTCGCTATAACCCAGATCAGTGTTTCTCAAACTGGGGTCCGTGGAGCCCTGATGGTTTATGGAGACTTTCCAGGGGTTCGTGAAATAATGTGGAAGTGTGAACTGGAAGACAAGAGCTGAGTGTGGCTGTTAAGTGCGACGTAGGGTGACTGGCTGTCTCTCCTAGGAGAGGGAGGACAAGGAGGAGCACTGAGAGCTCTGTTTTCTTAAAAGCATTATCAAAACACTCTTTACAGGCAGCACTTTTGCATATTACAAGCAATACATAATTTAGGTGAGGGAATCCATGATTAATAATCCATTTGTAAAGAGGTACTTCAACTAAATAAGGCTGAGAATCACTGATTGAAAGTTGTTGACCTCAATGTGGGGGCCTAAGGCTGTAGAGGGCTTAATTGAATGGTTCCTCCAGCTTGCATTCCATGGCCTATGAACTTTGGGGTATCATGATAATCAAACATTGAATTGAACTGAAAATGCCTTGCTGTCCCTCAATGCATTCACAATAAGCACTGCTGTAGCAGCAAATGTCTATTGTTGGATAAGTAAATGTTCTGACATATCTAACAGTTTAAGCAGTGAGTGGTCTTGTGAAGAATAGAACAAAAGCCCAGAATCAGAAGCTATGACCAGAAACAGATAGCTTACATTTATTGCAATGCAGTCCATATTTTTCCACAGAATGCCGGCATGGACTCGATGGGCTGAATGGCCTCCTTCTGTGTTGTAATGACTCTATGATGTGTCTATGGATGGTGAGACTCTGAGATAGATTCTCAGTTGGTGCAGTCGGCTCTGATTCTACAGGAGGGAGATGAGTTGGTTCCTGACTGGGGAACAGAACGCAATGTATAGAAGGTAAAGTGTCTTTATAGATAAGACTTGGTCCTGGTGATCTCCAGAACTGGTTTCAATTGCCTGACAGGCTCAGAGTGGAATTTTCCCCGTGTGAAACTTTTAGCATATATATGAGATAAAATGGTATCCCACATATTCTGAGCGCTAAACAACATCAGCAAGAATTACGAATTTTGACAGAAGGAAATCGGAAACACAGGCCAGGATTTTCCGGTGGTCAGGCGGGCTCGGTGGGGGCAAGTGGGAGCGGCCGTGAAACGGACCACCCACCACCCGCAACCAGACTCAGATCGTAATTTAACGCTGACTGGCCAATTAACAGTCAGCCAGCATGAAATGCGCACTGCAGGTCTCAGCACTGCCGGGGTGGGAGCAGGAGGAGCACGAGCGTGGAGGTTCGTGCATGCACTCGGGTGTGCACGGTAAAGGCTCCCTGAGGCACAGAACTGCCTCAGGGAGCTGAAGGTTTTTAAAATAAAAAATAAAAGAATTTTGAAATGTCAAAAACATGTCCCCTCATGTGACTCATGTTAGAGATGAGATTGAAAAGTTTTAAATTTTTTTTTAAACACTGGTCGAAACGTCATCTGACCCTTGGATGAGGATTCGCCAAACCCTTTTCACCCGTCTGCCAACCGAACAGTTGGACGGGCAGCAAAAACTTTCAATCAATTAGTTAATTAAGGGCCAATAAGCCGCTTAATTGTCGGCGGACGCGCTGCCGACTCCCATGTGCGCCAGCTGATCGAAATACCACGTAATTGCGCGATGACATTGGGATCCTTGCGCGATGTCATCTTGTGTCATTTTATACTCATTCGGGTCCAGCACAAGCCCACCTATTGATCCAAAAATTCTGCCCATAGAAAGTTAAAGCTCAGAGAAGGCCATTCAGCCCATTATGTCTGTCCTAGCTGATAAAGAGCCATTCAGCCTAATCCTATTTTCCAGTTCTTGGTCTGTAGCTCTGTAGATTATCACATTTCAAGTACATATCCAAATAATTTTAAATATGATGAGGGGTTCTGCCTCTATCACCCTTTCAGGCAGTGAGTTCCAAACCACCCCCCCCAACCCCCGACCCTCCACCCTCCAGGGGAAAAAGCTCTTACCTCCTTTCTAATCCATCTACCAATTACCTTATGCCCCCTGGTCATTGACCTCTCTGCTAATGGAAATGGCTTCTTCCCATCCACCCTATCTAGGTCCCTCATAATTTTATGCACCTCAGTTAAATCTCGCCTTAGCCTCCTCTGTTCCAAAGTAAATAACCCCAGCCTATCCAATCTTTCTTCATGGCTCCACTCCTGGCAATATCCCTCTAATTTCCTCCATACCCTTTCTAGCGTGAACAAGTTCTTCCTGTTATGCAGTGAACAGAACTGCACCTAGTGTTGGAGGAAACGGTGGTGTAGTGGTTAATGTCATTGCACTAGTAACCCAGCAAACCAGGTTGATGCTCTGGGGAAATGAGTTTAAATCCCACTGCTATAGCTGGTGGAATTCAAATTCAATTAATTAATTCTGGCATGTAAAATTAATGTTAAAAACCTATCTGCTTCACTTTTACAGAAGGAAATCTACCATCCTTATGTGACCTGGCCTACAAGTGACTCCAGACCACAGCAATGTGGTTTACTTCTAATTAGCTCTCAGAAATGACGTAACCAAGTTAGGGATGGGTTACAAATGCTGGTCCTTGTCAGCAATGTCCACTTCCCATGAATGAATATTGAAAAACTCTAGCTTTTGCCTAATTACTGCTTTATACACTTCTAGCTTAATGTCTGTGCTCGTATATCCTATGTTCAACTTATTGTGGAAAGTATTCCATACGCTACCTTATCTACCTGCCCTTCAGGAATCTGTGGATATGCACTCCAAGCTTCCTCTGTACCTTGCCAAATCCTACCATTTGTTGTGCATTCCCCTATCTTGTTTGTCCTCCCCTAATGAATGATCTCAATTCCACTTCTCCAGATTCAATTTCATTTGTCACTTTTCTGTCCACCTGACTAGCCCATCGATATCTTCCTGCAGTCCACAGATTTTCTCCTCACTATCAACGTCATTTTTTGTATAATCAATATCTCAGAGCAGCAGGAAGAGGAAACCAGGCCCCTTTCAGTAATAATGTTTCACAATGGAACATTCACACAACCAGCAGGGTGAGTTTTACAAGTTTGTGTTTGGGTGAGTGCTCATCCACTCCCAGCACAAAACAGAACAAAAGGAGTTTACGTCTTCTGGGTGTTTTCTCTGTTCTTTTAATGTTGCTCCCAGGAGATTTCATAGCTGTGGGAGGACATTGACAGCGGGTAGGGCAATGAGGGCATGGGGAAAGACCTGCCTAGACAAGTGCTCCAACTGTCAAGGTGCTGGGAAGTCTTAATGGATTAGCTAATCCTCCCCACCCTTCAATTCTATATGCAATTCCATTGGAAACTGATTCATCATCAAGGTTAAGACGTAGGCAGCCTGATTTTGCTGAATTCTCAGAATGGTCTGGCCTGTACTTCCTTTAATGTGAGACTGAAGTGTCTAACAGTGGTTTGCAGCCTTTTCTTTTCTTGGTATCTATAAAGATACCGTGAAGTTCTGTGGAACCCTGACCCTCTCTCCCTCCTCCCCTCCCACTACATGTCTCTGCTTCACTTCCCTAAGAAGGTGTTGATGGCTATGGACCTCCATGTTAATCTTACTCAGGAGGCATGGACCATCTTCATTGGTAATATATTCATCCAGTTTGCAAGATTCTTTCAAAACAAAAATGAAAACAAAGTAAAACACCATTGAATGAATGAATGACTATTTTTCATTAAATGTAAGAAACCTGGAATAAGCAGAAAATTTGGTACAATTTTCAAATGACCTGGAAATTGCCCAGAACCTTTAAGTGATGCTTGGGGAACCCTGGTTGAAAAATACTGGTCTAAATTAGTTCCCAGGTCTTGCACACATCAGAGAATCCCGGCACAAACCGCTTGTGATTTTCTGTAAGGTCCTATGAGCACTGAGGCCCCAGAACAGAAGTACTGCAGCTTTCTAATGAAGCAAGAGTGATGGCAATGCTCAAATGATGTCATCTACAACGGCGAAACCATGTCGTTAGAATTGATGTTGTTCACCTATCAAAAAATGCACTGTACGGAGAGCTTGATGGTGCCAGTGGACCCATTCAACGGCCAAAAGCAAATAAGAACTCACGCAAGTGAGACATCATTTCACGTCAGAGTGACTTCAATAACTGGGAACAGTCCGCACTTGACTGAAGCACATGCATCAAAGTCTCCACGCTTGAGCACAGAAACTTGAAGAACTACGGCCTAGGTCATCCAGCCAGTGGTAGTGCTGCACGCAGTACCACTGCCATGAAGATTTTCCAGAATACACGCAATACCCATTTCGTCTGGGATCTTCAGCTCCTGGCTGACATGGAAATGGACAGTGTAGCGTCTCCCAGGAAAGTCCAGCAAGCGGAGTAGAGTCGAGGGAAGGAGAGGGCAAGCCCCCTTTTATGTCCGTAGTTGCCGTATTCTGGAATTTAAAGGTCCAGTCATTCAATGAACGTTAGTGAGTGGATGAGTGAATGGGTGAGTGGATGAACGGGTAGGTGGGTGAGGTGGGTGAATGGGAGGATGTGCGGGTGGTCGGAGGGCTAGTTGGGTCAATTTGGGGTAGTAATCGGGTCGGCTCAGTTTTGGGTAGTGAGGTGGGGCATAGTCGGGTTCGGGGGGGGGCTTAGTCAGGTTGGATCGCAGGGGCAGTCAGGTGGGGACTAGTCGGGTCGGTTCTGGGGGGTAGTCATGTGGGGGGTAGTCAAGTGGGGTCTGGGGTTTGGTTGGGTTGTATCTGGGGGTTAGTGAGGTGGGGGGGTAGTTGCGTTGAGTTGGTGGAGTTGTCGGGGGGGGTAGTGTGGCGGTCAGGAAGGGTAGTCGGGTCAAGTTGGGGGTAGTTAGGATGGGGTTGGTCTGGTGGTGGAGAGGTAGCTGGGTGGCCAGGGAAGTAATGGGAGAGGTGTTGGTTATGGAGTTACCCAGGTGTTAGACAAAGTTTTAAACTGGCCAACATTTCCTGGGTAACTATCAAGTTAAGTCGTGTGGTTCTGTCCCAAGTCTCTGCCCTAAACCCAGAATCAGAGACATTTGCACAGTGTGCTAGGCTGCAGGGAATTGCCCATCGAAAGTTTAAACCTTCCGCGCAATTCCCATGTAGGTCCGTATGTCAGGATTCCAATGATGATTTGGAGACTGGAAGATTTTGGCCTATATCTTCAGATTACCAGAGAGAAAGGAGCAGGTGACAGTAGCCCCTTCATCAGTGAATGACGTGCTACAACCCCCCCACTGTGACCTACAATATCTTGCTCAAACTGGACCATACTCCCACATGATACCTCACATGCCATGAATCATCAGCAATGATGCAAAGCCAAAGAGAGACCTGTAGCAGACGGAGACCCCACCTCAAGCACAAAGCCATAAAACTCATCCTGCTGATCGTGTGGCCTGGTGTAAAGCAGTATTATAGAAGAGGGCCTGGTTTATATTTCCTGCTGTGGTTTTGGCTGGCCTCAGACTGCACAGGGGCAAGGGCTTTCTTTATCATGTGTAAAAGCTGCCTGATTTTATATCAGTCAAAATTTGTAACCATTATTTTCAGTGTTTAGCAATGCTCAGGACACTGTTTTGTTTTATGTGCACGCTAAGTATTTTTTTCAGGCTCCAGTAGTGCATTGGACATGCAGCCCAGATCTTCACTGTTCAAACAAGTTGGCTTTATTCATCGATCACAGTTGTGTCTTGAAGTGTAGTGATGAATTAAACAGTAACAGGGATTACTTTCCAGCTTGCACCTTCTCCTCCTCAGTTCCTTCCTCTCCAAACTCCAGCTCCTCAACAAAATTAATTCACTGCCTTTGAACCTTACAGGCTGTGAGTCATTCTGATTAAAGGCAATTAGGCCAAAGGTTTCTTAATGTTAAACTGCCCAGCCTTGATCATTTGACACCAGGAAAACTAAAAAGAGAACCTCAAGAATAAAATTAAACTTCTCAAGTGAAAACAAAAAACAGAACAAAAAATGTTTCTTGTAGTATGTTTTCTCAACCATCCTGCAGTTTTAATACATAGTTGAACAGGCTGAACTACAGAATATAAGGAACAAAAAGAAGTTATTCCTATCAATCCACTCCTTTTGCTGATCATGTACAACCCAACTTTAGTGCACTATAAACCAATTAAGCTGCAGTACAAAAGCCTCAACATATTAAAAGACTGCAGGTGCAGGTTCTTATCATGGGGTGTATCTAGGGTTGCCAACTGTGCTTAAATGTATAACAAAAACAGAATTACCTGGAAAAACTCAGCAGGTCTGGCAGCATCGGCGGAGAAGAAAAGAGTTGACGTTTCGAGTCCTCATGACCCTTCGACAGAACTACTTCGAGTTCTGTCGAAGGGTCATGAGGACTCGAAACGTCAACTCTTTTCTTCTCCGCCGATGCTGCCAGACCTGCTGAGTTTTTCCAGGTAATTCTGTTTTTGTTTTGGATTTCCAACATCCGCAGTTTTTTTGTTTTTATCTCTGTGCTTAAATGTATATCCTGGAGGTTTCATCACATGACTTGCCCCCATGCTCCAGCCTTTAGTCGGCCAACACATCCATCCTCGTGATGTACTGCCCTCCTAAGCCAATTGGAAAGCAGAAAGACTCATTGCCCAATTGGATGATGCTTGACTGTTAGCCAAACAGCCATTTTTTTGCCACTTTCAATATTTTTATATCTGGTAAAGAGAAATGTTCAAAGAAAATGACAAAAAAGCAATCTTTTTTAACGTCCCGATGATATTTCTCCAGGGCTGTACATAGCAATGTCCCGGAGATTGATCTTCAATTCCTGGAGACTCCAGGCCAATCCTGGAGGGTTGGTCACCCTAACTGTACTGCAAAAAGGAGATAACCCAACTAATTCTTTTTACTTTCACTTTCCTCCTAAGCCATTGTTCATATATGTTGTATCCCCAGATATTTGGACATATGGCTATTCCTCACACTGATTATTTGGTCCAGGGAAGCATCTCATTCAATGAAACCTAGCCCATTACTGAGACTAGCTTTCAACTCCAGACTTTATTAATTGAATTTAAATCTCACTCAGTGAAAATGGGATTTGAACCCATGCTCTCAGAGCATCAGTTTCTGGATTACTAGGGCAGTGACATTATCACAATGCCACTGTCAGCCAGCATAGTACTGCTTGTGCCAAGTTCCTCTTATGCACTGATGTCAATTTGTCCCCTTTTTAATGAGGCATTCGGAGTGTCATTAAGACATTTTCTCAGTCCTGCTTGAGATCAGGCGCCATCCTTAAGTCGTGGAAAGAGGATCTGCTTCGGAAGCCAGACATTGTGTCGAAACTAATGGAGCTTATTTCACATGAACATGGTGGCAATGTTAGAGGAATTGTAAGGGGTAGGGTACCATCAACAAATGATTGTGACAGCAGAGGCCATTCACTCACAAAATTTACCCACTTCACTTGACGATCGTTCGAGCTAATTGGCAGCTTTGACAATAAAGTTGAATAAAACTATCCGATTGGGGACTGGAAAATTCTCAGTCTTTCTCACTCCTCAGACTAGGGACGTCATTAAGAAAGAAAGACTTGAATTTATAAAATGCCTTTCACGACCTCAAGATATCAAAGTGCTTTACAGCCAAAAGACTACAATCTTGAAGCATTACATCATAGGAAGCATAGCAGCCAATTTACCCACAGCAAGATCCCACCAACAGCAATGTGATGCTGACCAAATCTGTTTTAGTGATATTGGGTGAAGGATAAATATTGGCTTGGATACCTGGGGAGAGCTCCCCTGCTCTTCTTTGAAATAACGCTATGGGATCTTTGGAATCCACCTGAGAGGGCACCTAGGACCTCAATTTAACATCTCATCCAAAAAACACCGCCTCCAACAGTGTAGCACCCCCTCAGTAATGCACTCTGTTCCTGTAAAACAATGTTCAGTATATTTCACCTCCACAATGCCAATGTCAAAAAAGAATTGTATATCCAAATGGATGTCCAGAGACTAAAGCATGATCCCAACCCAACATACTAGGAAGTAACTCTAATATGTACATAGGTATATATTAGGGTTGGCAAACCAAATTAGCCATAAAGCCATGGTGGATGCATTCCTAGAGTGCGTATGAGATGGTTTTTTCAGACCAGTACATCAACGGACCAACTTGGGAACAGGCCATCCTAGATTCGGTATTGTCTAATGAGAAGGGGTTAATTACTAATTCTGTCGTGCGGCGTCCTTTAGGGAATAGTGATCATTAGGGTGGAAAATGAAGTAGCCCAATCCAAAAATAGAGTCCTAAATCTAAACAAAGGAAACTACAAAGATATGTGGCATGAGTTGGCTAAGATAGATTGGGGAACTTCATTAAAAGGCATGACGGTGGATAGGCAATGGCTAATATTTAAGGAACGAATGTAAGCTTTGCAAAAGTTATACATTCCTTTCTGGCACAAAAACACAACAGGAAAAGTGGCCCAACCATGGCTAACAAAAGAAATTAAGAATAGGATTAGATCCAAAGGAGAGTCATATAAAGTTGCTAAAAAAAAGTAGCGAGCCTGAGGATTGGGAACAGTTTAGAATTCAGCAAAGGAGGACCAAGAGCTTGATTAAGAGAGGAAAAATAAGAGTTTGAGAGTAAACTTGCAAGGAACATGAAAGCGGACTATAAAAGCTTCTATAAGTATGTAAAAAGCAAACGATTAGTGAAGACAAATGTAGGGCCCTTATAGTCTGAAACAGGAGAATTTATAATAGAGAACAAGGAAATGGGAGAGCAATTAAACAATTACTTTAGTCCTGTCTTCACGGAGGAAGACACAAATAACTTCTCAGAAATGTTAGAGAACCAAGGGCCTAGTGAGAAGGAGGAATTGAAGGAAATTTGTACTAGTAAAAAAATAGTGCTGGAGAAATTATTGGAGCTGAAAGCTGAATAAATCCCCAGGGCCTGATAGCATACATCCCAGGGTACTAAAGGATATGGCCCATGGATGCGTAGGTTGTCACCTTCTAAAATTCTGTAGATTCTGGAACAATCCCGGCAGATTGGAGGATGGCAAATGTAACCCCACTATTAGAAAAAAGGAGGGAGAAAATAGGGAATTACAGACCGGTTAGCCTAACATCAGTGGTAGGGAAAATGCTAGAATCTATTATAAAGGATGTGAGAACAGGACACTTAGAAAATATCAACGGGATTAGACAAGGTCAGCATGGATTTATGAAAGGGAAATCATGCTTGACAAACTTACTGGAGCTTTTTGAGGGTATAAGTAACAGAATAGATAAGGGAGAACCAGTGGATGTGGTGTATTTGGGTTTTCAGAAAGCTTTTGACAAAGTCCCACATAAGAGATTAGTGTGTAAATTAAAGCACATGGGATTGGGGTAATATATTGGCATGGATTGAGAATTGGTTAGCAGACAGGAAACCGAGAGTAGGAATAAATGGGTCTTTTTTGGAGTGGCAAGTGATGACTAGTGGGGTACTGCAGGGATCAGTGCTTGGGTCATAGCTATTCACAATATATATCAATGATTTAGATGAGGGAATCAAATGTAATATTTCCAAGTTTGCTGATGACACAAAACTAGGTGGGAATGTGAATGGTGAGGAATATGTTAAAAGACTTCAAATTGAGGAGTGGGAAAATTCATGGCAGATGCTGTATAATGTGGATAAGTGTGAAGTTATCCACTTCAGTAGGAAAAACAGAATGGCAGAGTATTACTTAAATGGTGATAGATTGAAAAATGTTGATGTATAGAGGGATGTCTTTGTTCACCAATCACTGAAAGCAATAATGCAGGTGCAGCAAGCAGTTAAGAAGGCAAATGGTATGTTGGCCTTCATTGCGAATGGACTTGAGTACAGGAGCAAGGATGTCTTACTCCAGCTGTACAGGGCCTTGGTGAGACCACACTTGGAGTAGTGTGTGTAGTTTTGGTCTCCTTACCTAAGAAAGGATGTACTTGCTATAGAGGGAGTGCAACAAAGGTTCACCAGACTGATTCCTGGGATGGCAGGATTGTCATATGAGGTAAGATTGGGTGGACTAGGCCTGTATTCACTGGAGTTTAGAAGAATGAGAGGGCATCTCATTGAAACATTTAAAATTCTGACATGGATGGACAGACTGGATGCAGGGAAGATGTTTCTTCTGGCTGAGAGAGGGTCTAGAACAAGGCGTCACATTCTCAGGATATGGGGTAGGCCATTTAGGACTGAGATGAAGAGAACCTTCTTCACTCAGAGGGTGGTGAACCTGTGGAATTCTCTAACACAGAGGGCTGTGGAAGCCAAGTCAATGGATATATTTAAGAAGAAAATCGATAGATTTCTGGACTCTAAAGGCTTCAAGGGGTATGGGGAGAGCGGAGGAGTATGGCGTTGAGATAGAGGATCAAGCATGATCATATCAAATGGTGGAGTAGGCTTGCAGGGCCGAATGAGCTACTCCTCTCCCTATTTTCTATGTTTCTTGAGAAGTCTTTGTCCTTTCAGGAAAATCTGAAGAAAGTAGCTACAAAAATCAAAACCAAAAACAATCTACTAACCAAACTTGTTGGCTCTACATGAGGTGCTGCTGCCAGAATACTCCAGACTTCAGAACTTGCCCTATCATGCTCTGCAACAGAACACTGTGCACTTGTTTGGCAAATGTCATCACACATCTTATTGACACTCAGCTGAATGCAATGATGCACATCATTACTGGAACCCTCCCTTCAACACCCTCCCCTGGCCTCCTGATCTTACAAACATCACTCCCCCGCACATCTGCCAACTGATGAGAACTCATATGATGGTTGAAATCATCCATGCTGCACCTCATTTGCCACTTCATAGAGTCGTAAAGTCGTGGAGTTTTACAGCGCAGAAAGTGGCCCTTCAGCCCATCGTGTCCACACCGGTCATCAAGCCCTTATCTACTCGAATCCCATTTTCCAGCACTTAGCCCGTAGCCCTGTATGCTATGGCATTTCAAGTGTTCATCTAAATACTTCTTAAATGTTGTGAGGGTTCCTGCTTCTACCACCCTTTCAGGCAGTGAGTTCCAGATAACTCCCACCCTCTGGGTGAAAAGTTTTTTCCTCAAATTCCCTCTAAACCTCCTGCCCCTTATCTTAAATCTATACCCCCTGGTTATTGGGTGCTAGATACTCACAGGAAATAGTTGAGTTTCTGCTCTAATGTGACTTTAGATAGTGTAGAAGGGGAGAAATTGTTTCCACTGGAAAGAGGGTCAGAAACCAAAGGGCACAGATTTAAAATAATTGACAAGAGAAACTAGAAGCGATATGAGCAGATTCCTTTTGATTCAATGAGTGATTGTGATTTGAAATGCGGCACAGGTGTGGCAGAAGCAGATTTAATAATAACTTTCAAAAGAGAATTGGATTAATGCTTGACAAAGAAACTAATGCAATGCTATATGGGAAAAGAGCAGGGGGATGGGACTATAGGGTAGCTCTTTCAAAGAGATGACATAAGCATAATGGGCTGAATGGTTTCTTTGTGCATTGAACTAAGCAAAATCTTTAATTTTGATGGGAGAAATAAATTTCTTTGGGGCTTTAACAATGGGCATGCGTAGAGTTTATAATAGTGGCCGTTGGGCACCAACAGAGAATGGGAGCCTGTTGCGTGTTCCCTCCTTAGCTTGAGTGTACTAATTGCTATTAGAAAAGCCAAGGGCTGAGGTCTACCAACTTATGCAGACCAGGGATTGAAGCAGGAACTGTCCTGGTCTCTATGCTTCTTTACCACACCAGTAGCTGTACTTAGCTAGACAGCAATCAGGGGTTTACCCCATTCAAACCAGGGATTACTCTTTGTCATGTTAGCGCATGTTTACTGCATTCCTATGGTCTTGCTCTGCGTGTCTATTTAACAGAGGTGTTAAACAGATTAACTCTATCATTAAAATAGCAGAAAGGGTGATGAAAGAAAGAAAAGAACATATGAGATAGGAGCAGGAGTAGGCCATTCGGCCTCTCGAGCCTGCTCTGCTATTTGATAAGATCATGGCTGATTTGATTGTAGCCTCTGCTTTCCTGTCTACCCTCTATACCTTTTGATCCCCCTATTAGTCAAGAATCTATCCAATTCAGCCTTCAAAATATCTAATCACCCTGCCTCTGCTGCTCTCTGGGGAAGAGAATTCCAATGACTCACAACGTTCAGAGAGAAAAAATTTCCCTTCATCTTTGCCTTAGATGGGAAGTCCCTTATTTGTAAACTGTGTCCCCTAGTTCTGGCTTCTTCCACAAGGGAAAACATCCTTTCAGCATCCACACTGTCAAGTCCCCCTCAGGATCTTATATGTTTCAATAAGATCACCTCTCAATCTTCTAAACTCCAATGGATACAGGCCCAACTTTTCCTCATAAGATAACCCCTTCATCCTAGGAATCAGTTGAGTGAACCTTCTCTGCACTGCTTCCAATGCAGTTATACCCTTTCTTAAATAAGGAGATCAAAACTATAAATAGCACCCTGGATGTGGTCTCACAAAAGCCCTCTACATTGTAGTAAAACGTTCCTACTTTTATATTCCATTCCAAGTGCAATAAACAACAACATTCCTTTTGCCTTCCTAATCACTTGCTGTACTTGCATAGTAGCTTTTTGTGAATCATATACCAGGACACCCAGATCGCTCTGTACCGAAAAGTCCTGCAATCTCTCTCCATTTAGATCATATCCTGCATTTCAAATCTTTCTGCCAAGATGGATAAGTTCACATTTCCCACATTATGCTCCATCTGCACATTTTGCCCACTCATTTAACCTATCTATATCTCTTTACAGATGCCTTATGTCCTCTTGACAACTTACTCTGCTACTTGTCTTTGTTTCATCAACAAATTTAGCAACCATACATTTAGTCCCTTCATTCAAATCATTGATATAGATTGTAAATAGTTAAGCCCCAGCACTGATGTCTGTGGCACTCCACTCATTACATCTTGCCAACCCGAAAATGACCCATTTATCCCGACTCTCTGTATCCTGTTAGCTAACCAAAAACTAGTGTTCTTGAAGAAAGAACAGAAAGAACTTACATTTATATACCATATTCCATGACCTCAGTACATCCCAAAGTGCTTTACAGCCAATGATGTACTTCTGAAGTGTAGTCACTATTATAGTGTAGCATTCCCGATGAATACTCTATCAATAAAGGAAGTACACTATGAATATTTTAACAGTACGCAGGCTAATAATTAAAAAAATTAATTTCTAGGCCTTTACTAACTGAAAGTGTGTTGTGTATAATTTCCTCATGACCTCCACAGGTAACCAAATGAAATTCCAGAATATTTATCCACCGCTTCACATCTTCGCTACCTCATTGCTTTCCACAGTTAATATTTCTCTGGTCCCAGCAGGACAGGAGCCATCATGCTACATGGATTACCTGTGTTCATGCTATTTTTATTTGTTCACAGCATGTGGGTGTCGCTGGCATTTATTGCCCATCCCTAATTGTCCTTGAGAAGGTGGTGGTGAGCTGCCTTCTTGAATTGCTGCAGTCCACATGGTGTAAGTACACCCACAGTGCTGTTAGAGGCGGGGGGGAGTTTCAAGATTTTGACATGGCGACAGTGAAAGGATAGTGATATATTTCCAAGTCGGGATGATGTGTGACTTGGAGGGTAACTTGCCAGTGGTTGTGTTCCCATTTGTTGCCCATCTTTCTGGATGGTAGAGTTTGCGGGTTTGGAATGTGTCGTTGGAGAAGTCTTGGTGAGCGTCTCTACAGTCTTTCTACAGGCATCAATACTGTAGTTGCCATAATCCCTGGTTCTATTTCTGAACCAGTTGTCTATCTACCTCTTCCTAATCTTTGCCACATTGCTTGCATGAGCACACTCTGCTTTGGGACTATCAATAAGTGCCTTGTTCATCAGATGCCAGATTCTGTTTGGTGCAGAATTGTGCACCAAAGATGAATTTAATCCCAACATGTTACTACAACCTTTGAACAAATGGAAAATCTTATTCCGCAGAAGAGTTAGGACTGACAAGAGAATGGCAAATGGAGAGATCTGGCAAATGGGAGTATAATGAGAGGAAAATGTGAAATTGTTCACTTTGGCAGGAAGAATAAAAAGAAGCATTTTATCTAAATGGCAAGAGATTGCAGGGCTCTGAGATGCAGAGGAATCTGGGTGTCCTATGAATTGCTAAAGGTTAGTATGCAGGTACAGCAAGTAATTCGGAAAGCTAATAGAATGTTATCATTTATTGTGAGGGGAATTGAATACAAAAGTAGGGAGGTTATGTTTTACTTATACAGAGCACTAGTGAGGCCACATCTGGAGTACTGTGTACAGTATTGGTCACCATATTTAAGGAAGGATGTAAATGTGTTGGAAGCAGTTCAGAGAACGTTTACTAGACTAATATCTGGAATGGGCAGGCTGTCTTATAAGGAAAGGTTTGACAGGGAAGGCTTGTATCTGCTGGAGTTTAGAAGACTTGATTGAAATATATAAGATCCTAAGGGGTCTTGACAGGGTGGATGTGGAAAGGATGTTTCCTCTTGTCAGAGAATTGATACTAGGGGTCAATGATTAAAAATAAAGGTTCACCCATTTAACTCAGAGATGAGGAAAAAAAATTTTCTTTCAGTGGGTCATGAATCTTGGGAACTCTCTTCCTCAAAAGGCAATGGAAGCAGAATTTTTGAATATTTTTAAGGAAGAGCTAGATAGATTCTTGATAAGCAAGAGGGCGAAAGGTTATCAGAGGAGATGGGAATGTGGAGTTAGGGTTATAGTCAGATCAGCCATGATCTTATTGAAAGGCTGAGCAGGTTCAAGGGGCCAAGCGGCCTACTCCAGTTCCTAATTTGTATGTTCATTTGTAATGATATGTCAAAGTGAGATTAATTTCCATGGGGTGTGTGGGTTATGATTCTTCTGGTCATTCATTAAAGAACAGCCCATTCTCTGGGAAAATGTGTCTGCCTCTTCATTGGGTTTCAAATTGACTTTTATGGCAAAATTACACTGGACAAGCAGGAGAACTCTCATGGATATGAATAACTCAATATGCCTCATTAGAAGGCCTGTTTACCTGCTCTGGCCCATTCAACAACACAGGCAATAACAGGATTCTTTGTATGAGGTATTTGGTATGCACCATTAATCTCATGGCCCGTGGGTTCTTCTTCTAGCATTATTTAAGTGTCAACTTGCTGGGCAGAAATTTCCTCTGTGTATTAGCAATAGCTGTGATTTTACGCGTTAATCTTACTGTTAATTGTTCATTGTTTCCCCCTATTAATCTCATGTCTTCACTCCCATATTAGTGTGCAGATCCAAAACTGACAGGATTTTCACTTGTGGAAATCCTTGCTAATGAGCAACTAGTGGGAAGTATGCTAATCTGCTCTGGATTTATTTCATCTACACAGATCATTAGTTTCCTCCAGTTGGATATGGCACAAAAGCGCAGGAGGTAGCCAAGCACAACCAAACATGAATTGAGACTGCCGGTCTTAATGTGCCAAAGGGGACAAGTGTGGCTCTCTCACACCATCAGCAATAATTTACTGGGCTTTCACGGTCAATAAATGTTCAAATTTCAACATGGCCCACCCAATGGTGAAGTGATGAGAATCAGGGCTGCATAAGGGGCCAGAATTAGAGGGATAACAGGTTTCGTGGAGAGTTGGAAGGCTGGGGCCACAACAAAAAGAAAACAATAACATTTTGAAGCACTCATAATTGAAATCTAATTAAAATGAATTGAAATATTTATGCCAATTTTACAATGTGATTTCTTCCTTCTATTGTAAAAGTTACAAATTGTATCTGTTGTTCCACCCAGAAACTTAGCTGCCTATAAAACGTTTAGCTGAGAACCCAGTTGGCTAGGAGCAATACAACTATTAACATGTTTCAATGTGTGGCTCTGGTGGATGAGCAACTATCGTGCAAGTAAATGCTTCACATTCTTTCTATAGTTCACCAGTCACAGGACTAAACCTGAGCCAGAATCAATTAATGTCAATTTAGCCTAGAGTGAATGGTCCATCAAACTCAATTCCTCTTCCTTTGATCTTCATTTGACTAAACCCAAATAGTTTCCCTTCTTATCGCTATCCCACATGTGTAGCTCAAAACCCTTTAGAATGAAAAGGCTATTTTTCAAAAATTTGCTCTTGGGGTGTTATCGAGTTTGGAATGGTCCATCGCTAGATATTCTGAGCTGCACATAGACTTTCTTCTCAAACCACTGCAGTCCTTGAGGTAATGGCACTCATACAATGGTGTTACTTAGAGAATTCGAGGATTTTGACCAGTGATGATGGACAAACAGTGGCATGTGTCCAAATAAGATGGTGCATGACTTGGAAAGGAATTCAAAGGCGATGACGTTCCCAATGGCTGTTCTTGACTTTTCCTGGTGTTAGAGGTTACATGGTTGTTGAAGTAAACAAAAGCAAAACACTGCAGTTAAATATAGAAAATGCTGGAAACTTTTCAGAAACAATTCAACAGACTGGGATTCTTTTTTCTGGGGAAAAGAAAGCCAAAGGGTAACCCGATAGAATCTTTAACATTATGAAAGGTTTCAATCAATTGGCATAGAGAAGAGGTTTCCACTTTTGTATGTGGGGTGGGGGGGTGGGGGATGTCCAGGACAAAGCAGCCCACTTGATTGACACCCCATCCACAAACGTTCACTCCCTCCACCATCAACGTACAGTACCAACAGTATGTACCATCTACAAGATGCACTGTAGGAATTCACCAAGGATCCTTAGACAGCACCTTCCAAACCCGCAACCATCTAGAAGGACGAGGACAGCAGATAGATGGGAACACCACCACCTGGACGTTCCCCTCCAAGTCACTCACCATCCTGACTTGGAAAATATATTGCAGTTCCTTCACTGTCACTGGATCAAAATCCTGGAACTCCCTCCCTAACAGCACTGTGGGTGTACCTACACCATATGGACTGCAGCGGTTCAAGAAGGCAGCTCACCACCACCTTCTCAAGGGCAACCAGGGATGGGCAATAAATGCTGCCCCAGCCAGGGAAGCCCACATCCAGTGAGCGAATAAAAAAAAACTAAGGGGCATACATGTAAGATAGTCACCAATAAATCCAATAGGGAATTCAGGAGAAACTTCTTTAACAATGGTCAGAATGTGAAACTTGCTACTTCATGGAATTTTTGGGGTGAATAGCATACCGGCAATTAAGAGGAAGCTAGATAAACACATGGGGGAGAAAGGAGTAAAAGTGTACATTGATAGGGTTAGATGAAGAGGTTTGGAAAAAGGTTCATGTAGAGCATAATCTCCAGCATAGACCAGTTGGGCTGAATGGCCTGATTCTATGTTGATTGTACCTCGATGTTGCTTTATGTTTAATCTAGTATGGTAATTGTTAAACATTAGACTATTAAACTCTGCAAGGGGAGATTGTTGAGCAAAGCCAAAGTTTTAAGGCATCAAAGTTTGTTGTGGAAACTTCGAGATAAATAGTCCTATAAAAAAATCAAACCAACTTCTATGTAAAGATTACTCAGTGGGAATGTTTCCAAGGAGCAAGTTGAAGAACAGACTAAGTATGAACCGGCAATGACTGAGAAACCACTAGACCATAATGTAAAGCCCTAATATTTCTCAGATTCCCTCACAATCATCAGTTCTTCACACTGACTCACAATACATTGGAGGCTCAGTCAATGTTTGCCGGCAAAAAATCAGCACAAAAATAAATCTCCTCTCCTCCCTTCCCTGTTTCCCTGCTCCTATCCAAGTCTAGTTGCTATTAAGTTCCACAAGCTGGTCTCCGAAATGGATACTGAATGGATGCTGTGAGTGAGATCACAGGAGGGAGTTCTGCATTGTTGGAGGTGCTGTCTTTCAGCTCGCCTGCCCTGTCTGGTGGATATTAAAGATCCCACATCCATACTTCAAAGGAGAACGGGTGGTTTTCTCTGGTCAACACTTATCCTTGCAACATGGTAACTAAAACAGGTTATCTAGTCATTATCATATTGCTGTTTAAGACTCTTTATTTTCTTTCCTTCCTGTTCTGGATTACATTCTCTCACCCCAATTCAATTATACCTCATGTGAGATGATTATGGGTTAGCCGTAACCATCATAGTAATTAAAGCAGACTACTGTTTTCCCAACTGGTTAACAATCCATCTCAGCCATGGTATGTCATAAGAAATAGGGAAAGAAGAGAGGGCTGGTATAAAGTTTTGCCAATCCTCAGGATTATATTGCATTTTCCCAAAGAATTTCTGGGATGTCTTGATGGCAATCATCTCGGTTTTTTTTTGTTACTCGTGGGTTCTGACTGTCGCCAGCAAGGACAGAATTTATTGTCCATCCTTATACAACTGAGTGGCTTGTTTGGCCATTTCAGAGGGCAATGAAAAGTTAACCACATAGCTGTGGATCTAGAGTCACACATAGGCCACACTGCATAAAGATGGGAGATTTCCTTCCCTAAAGGACATTAGTGAAGCAGATAGGTTTTTATGACAATCTAGAAGTTTCATGGTTACCATTACTCATACTAGCTTTTTATTTGATTACATTTAAATTTCCCAATTGAACTCACAAGTTTCAGTCTGTGGCTCCTTACCTCATGAGTTACCTCATGCATCATCTTTAGACGAGAATCTTTACTCTTGGAATTACAAATACTTTGAGTTTTTTTTACATTTTAAAACATTTTAAAACAACCCAAATGTATTGTCTTCAGCCACATGGAGAGACAGGAGAAGCTGTGTTTGAACTCCTTGGAATAGAGAAGGTTTACAGGAGATTTACTAGAGGTGTTCAAAATCATGAAGGGTGTTGGAACATAAGAACATAAGAAATAGGAGCAGGAGTAGGCTATTCGGCCTCTCAAGCCTGCCCCACCATTCAATAAGATCATGGATGATCTGCCCCAGGCCTCAACTCCTCTTTTGTGCCAGCTCCTCATAACCCTCAAACCCCCAATATTTCAAAAATCGATCTACCTCCTCTTCAAATGCTTTCAGTGATCTAACCTCCACAACTCTGAGGAGAAGAATTCCAGACATTCACTACTCTCTGAGAGAAGAAAGTCCTTTGGATCTCAGTTTTAAATGAGTGTCCCCTTATTCTGTAACTACGTCCCCTAGTTTGAAATTCCCCCACCAGTGGAAACATCTTCTCAACATCTACCCTGTCCAGTCCTCTCAGAATCTTGCATGTTTCAACAAGATCACCCCTCATTCTTCTAAACTCTAATGAATAAAGGCTAACCTGTTTAGCCGTTCTTGGTAAGTTAACCCCTTCATCCCAGGAATCAGTCTAGTGAATCGCTTTTGAAATGCCTCCAATGCCAGTATATCCTTTCTTAAATACGGGGACCAAAACTCTACACAGTAAGGCCTCATCAACACCCTGTACAGTTGTAACAAGACTTCCCTATTTTTAAACTCCAACCCCCTAGCAATACAGGCCAAAATTCCATTTGCTTTCTTAATTTCTTGCTACACTGCATGCTAACTTTTTGTGTTTCATGCACAAGAACACCCATCCCCCTATGCTGCCCTTTTTTGGTGTCTCTCTCCATTTAAATAAGTCTGCCTTTTGATTTTTCCTACCAAAGTGCCTAATCTCACACTTTCCTACATTAAACTCCATCTGCCAAGTTTTTACCCACTCACTCAATCTGTCTACATCCCCTTGAATCTTCCTTATGTTCTCATCACAACATGCCCTCTCACCTATTTTTGTATCATCAGCAAATTTGGATAAATTACACTCTGCTCTCTCCTCCAAGTCATTAATATAGATAGTAAATAATTGAGGCCCTAGGACTGATCCTTGAGGCACTCCACTAGTTACATCTTTCTAACCTGAAAAAGACCCATTAATCCCAACTCTCTGTCTTCTGTATGTTAACCAATCTTCAATCCTTGCTAATGCATTAACCCCGATACCATGAGCTCCTATCTTGTGCAATAACCTTTTATGTGGTACATTATCAAATGCCTTCTGGAAATCCAAATACACTACATCTACCGGTTCCCCTTTATTAACTCTGCTTGTTATATCCTCAAAGAACTCTAGCAAATTTGTCAACCATGATTTTCCTTTCACAAAACCATGTTGACTCTGTTTGATTGCGTTAAGCTTTTCTAAATGTCCTGTTATTTCTTCCTTAATAATGGACTCTAGCATTTTCCCAACGACAGATGTTAGCCTGACTGGCCTATAGTTTCCTGTTTTTTGTCTCCCTCCCTTCTTGAACAGGGCCATCACATTAGCGGTTTTCCAACCCGCTGAGACCCTTCCAGAATCCAATGAGTTCTGGAAGATTTCGACCAATGCCTGTGTTATCTCTGTAGCCACTTCCTTTGAAAGCCTTGGATGCAGGCCATCAGGTCCTGGTGACTTGTCTGCTTTTAGTCCCATTAGTTTCTCAAATACTTTGTCCCTCGTAATAAAGAGTGTTACAAGATCTTTCCTCCCATTAGCTCCCTGCTTATCTGATATCTTTGGATTATTTATGGTGTCCTCCACCATGAAGACCAATGCAAAATATTGATTTAACTTATCTGCCATTTCCCTGTTACCCATTATCAATTCTCCAGTCGCATCCTCCAAGGATCCCATGTTCACTTTAGCCACTCTTTTTTTGTATATATCCGTGGAAGCTCTTGCTGTTTGTTTTTATATTTCTTGCCAATTTACTCTCATAATCAATTTTCTCCCTCTTTATTAGCTTTTTAGTCATCCACCGCTGGTTCCTAAAAGATTCCCAATACTCTGGCCATCATTAGTTTTTGCCACTTTGCATGCCTTTGTTTTTGATTGGATTCTCTCCTTGACCGCCTTTGTTGGCCATGTGTGGTTCATCTGTCTCATAAAGTCCTTCTTTTTGACTTGGTTAAATTTTTGCTGAACATTATGAAATATCTGCTTAAATGTCTGTCACTATTCATCCACTGACCTTCCCTTTAATCTATTTTCCCAGCCTGCTTTAAAGTCCTATCTACAACCCTAATTATGCGATTTGCCAGGACACTGGTCCCAGCATGGTTCAAATGAAGCCCACCCCAACAGAACAGCTCTCTCCTTCCCCAGTACTGGTTCCAGTGCCCCATGAATTGGAACCCATTTCTCCCACATCAATCTTTGAGCCATGTATTTACCTCTCTAATCTTATTTACCCTACACCAATTTGCATATGGCTCAGGTAGTCATTGGAGATGATTACATTTGTGGTTCTGCTTTGTAATTTAGCCCTGAGCTGCTCATAATCCTTCAGCAGAGCCTCTTTCCTAGTCATACCTATGTCGTTGGTACCTCCATGGACCACAGCAACTGGATCCTTCACCTCCCACTCCAAGTTCCTCTCCAGCCCAGAAGAGATGTCCTTAACCTTGGCACCAGGTAGGCAACACAGCCTTTGGGACTCTCTGTCCTTGCTGCAGAGAACAGGATCTATTCCCCTAACTATGCTATCCCCTATTACTACGACATTTCTCTTTTCTCCCTCCACTTGATTGACGGTCTGTACCACGGTTCTCTAGACTTGATTGAGTAAATAAGGAGAAACCGTTTCCCATGACAGAAGAGACATTATCCAGAGGACACACGTTTAAAATAATCAAAAATAAAAGGAACAGAGGTGAAATAAAGATTTTACCCAGCAAGTGGTTATAATCTGAAATTCAAGGGTGGTGGAATCAGATTCAATAGTAACTTTCAAAAAGGAATTGGATACTTGGGGGAAAGGAAAAATGTGTAAGGCTATGGGGAAAGAAGAGGAGAGTGGAAAAATAGGGTAGCTCTTTCTAAGAGCCAGCACCGGCATGATAGGCCAAATGGCCTCTTTCTATTCTGTAAGATTCTATGATTCTATGAAGTGGCATAGACAAAATAAAGAAATATGTTGGATTGAGATTAATATCTCTCCTTGTCACATGTGGACTATATTAACCCAGTTGCCATTCATTGCCTTGGGGAAGTATTTGAATGAAAATTCACTCAGAGAGAGAAGGATTTCCAACTATTTTTGAAAATCACTTTTGATCTTTAGATTTTTTTTTCCTTTCAAGTTCTGCCAATAGTTAATGTTCACTTGTCTTTGTAGTGTGGTCATTTGGAGCAAGCTATTATTATTATTATTATTATTATTATTATTATTATATCTGATCTCTGGGAAAGTTGCAAAGTTTGGCAGTTATGCATCCAAGGAAACATTCATTTTTGGTAAAAACAAAAACAAAAAAACTGCGGATACTGGAAATCCAAAACAAAAACAAAAACAGAATTACCTGGAAAAACTCAGCAGGTCTGGCAGCATCGGTGGAGAAGAAAAGAGTTGACGTTTCGAGTCCTCATGACCCTTCAGCAGAACTTGAGTTCGAGTCCAAGAAAACTTGAGAGGGTGGTGGTGAGCTGCCTTCTTGAACTGCTGCAGTCCATGTGGTGTAGGTACACCCACAGTGCTGTTAGGGAGGGAGTTCCAGGATTTTGGCCCAGTGACAGCGAAGGAACGGCGATATAGTTCCAATTCAGGATGGTGTGTAGCTCGGAGAGGAACTTGCAGGTGGTGGTGCTCCCCATAAGTTGGCTACTCTTGATTCTATCTTCCTAAACTTAGAATTTAAATATGTGCTCTGTTACAAGTCAGTAAGTCAGGAAGGCAGAATGATAGGATGAGGACCATCATCCCAATACCCAAATGGCAGTCCTGGTCAGGTCACCAGTTGTATTACTGCAAAATCTGTCATAAAGGTAAATGGTGATTTTTTAAAAAATAATTATAAGCAAATAACCTAGAAATTTACATGGAAGGTGGGAAAGGCAAAGGGTGACCTGCTGAATGTAGGGGGCTGGTGGGGTGGAAAGTGAGGATGAGGAGGGTCTTGTTGTGGTTCTGGGAAAGAGTGGAGTAGTACAGGCAAGAGCCATGGGCAAGAGCCATGATGGGCAAGAACCATGTCAACCATAATAGAGGGGCTTCCTCGGTTGAAGTGCGGAAATTTGATCTGGTGGTCTCCCCAAGAATTGCCTGGAAATTGGTGTTCTTGTCTTTCTAAAAATGTTAAATGAAGTGCTAGCAAAATTCAAAACACATGCAGTGTAGGGAAGGGTAAATTTGGAGCAGGTTAAAACATTTTGTATTAACAGTTCAGTTCATTGATACAGGTTTTATCTGCGGCGTCAAAGGATCCGTGTAATGAAAGTACAAGTAATTTTAAAATTTGATTACATTCTGGCTTGAGTAAGGAATTTCATGGTGAGCTTTCTCTTAGAAATCTAACTTCCTATCCAAATTCTTCATTTCTTGCTTGCCATGGTTGTTTAACTCTCAGGCATTTGAACAAGTTTGGTAATTGTGCAATTTTGCTTAGAAAGGAAATTCCAATCGCCCACAAAAGAGTCTTTTGCACTCCTTTTTTTAGGACTCTGTTACATTTAAGAAAAAGTTTTAATCTTCCCCTTTTCCCTGATCTTGTTTTCTTTGCTTTTCTTTCATTTTTACTCAGCCGTTTGTGCTAAGAAGTTACTTCAAAAAATGCATGACAACAGCAGCCCCATATTCTTACCAGCTCCTACGTCATTAGAAAAATAAAATTTTAAAGGAGAATTCATGACTGGAGTGATATTAAATGTTAGTGGGCCTTTGAAGCTTGACCCAGTGAAGAAAACTTCAAACTGGATAGTTCTGTGTTTTACATTAACTCTGCGATGCTTTTGAAGTAACTATAATTTCAGTATATTTACAGTGGTCAGCGCTTTGGTCTCTCTCCGACTCTATTGGCGTTGTTTGGTGTCTTTTGCGATGTGGTGTCTTTAATGGAATCCTTTCCAACCATAATTATTTTAGCATGGTTATTGTGATTTAAAGGTGAAGCAGACACAAAAGTTTGCTTCTGATCCAGTGAGGTCTCTGTTGTGATATGGTAAGATAACAATTTTAGCTGAGCATTTTACTCTCAACATTTGCTGTAGATCGATGGCTTGGTTATCGGTGACACATGGTGTTGTCTATCAGAATGCAGGGGTGGCGGGGGATGGGTGGTGGGGGGAGATTTTTAATTGCACATTGCCGTACAATGCCTCCAAATGCAACCAGACATCTATTTTTGCAGTGTGCAAGGATGAGATTTTAACTCATTAGACCCATTCATTTGCACAGAGATAAAATCTGATCCATAGTGTTTACTGGGGTTATAAAAGGGCAAATTTGCCACACATATGAAAATGTCATCTAGAAATGTTCAGAGCTAATATTTTAAAAAAGCTACTGGATTCTGTTATGCTGATCAACAGCAATATCTTGCATCTCTTTGATGCAGAGAAGTAGCATTTTATGCACCACAGGAGCAGTGTATAGACACACATGATCAATAGCTCAATTGCTCCTACCTCTGAGTCAGATGGTTGCAGCTTCAAGCCCCACTCCAGACACTTGAAAACCAGGCTGATATTCCAGTGCAGCACTGAGGGAGTGCTGAAATGTTGGAGGTGACGTTTTTCAGTTGAGCTGCTAAACCAAGGCTCTGTCTGCTATCTCAGGTAAATGATCCAGTGGCACTATTTCACAATAAAGCAGAGGGGTTTTCCCCGATGGTCCTGGCCAATATTAGTCCCTCAAACAACTGAAAAAGTATTATCCCTTTGTTGCATTGCAGTGCAGACCTTGCTGTGTGTAAATTGGCTGCTGCATTTGCAGCAACAACAATTATACTTTGAAAATACTCTGAAGAAGGGTCATACAGACTCAAAATGTTAACTCTGTTTCTCTCTCTTTAGATGCTGCTAAACCTGCTGAGTTTTTTCGGCACTTTCTGTTTTTGTTTGAAAATACTTTGTTGGCTTCGGGACACTCTAAAGGTATGAAAGGTGTCATGTAGAATCATAGAAATTTGCCATGTAGAAGGAGGCCACTTGCAGAGGCACCGTGTCTGTGCAGCCAAAAAAAGCCTAACCACATTCTTGGTCCATAGCCCTTGTAGGTTATGACACCTTAAGTTCATTTCCTTCTGTTTTTTTAATGTGATCAGGGTTTCTGCCTCCTCCACTCTTTCAGGCAGTGAATTCCAGACCCCCACAATCCTCTGGGTGAAAATAATTCTCAGCTCCCAATTCCCTCCTAATCCTTCCATCAATTGATTTAAATCTATGCCCCCCTGCCACCTCCTCACCCTCCCAAATTATTAGACTCCCTGCAAATGGTAACAGGTCCTTCCTATTCACTCTATCCAGGCCCCTCATAATTTTATATGATTCAATTAAATCTCCTCTGTTCCAAAAGCAACAACCCCAGAATCTTTGCACTGGTAAAATTCTCCTGTCCCAGCAACATTCTGTGTAAATCTTCTCTGTACCCTCTCTAGTGTGGTAACATCCTTCCTGTAATGTGACCAGAATTGTCCACATTACTCTAGCTGTGGTCTAACTAGTGTTTTAAACAGTTCTAGCACAACCTCCTTGCTCTTAAATTCTATGCCTCAGCTACTAAATAATTATTACTTTTAAATAATTTAAATGCAAGTCCTTTTATCTGCATCATGGAAATGTCACATAACAACGTTTAGTGACAGTGTTAGCCATGCTGGAAAAATATTTTGGAAATCCTGAACTCTGGGTGCTTATCATTAACAATAAATAGGTCTATCTCTGTAACCTCTTCCAGACCCATGACCCTCTGCAATCTCTGCACTTTCCCAATTCTGGCCTCTTGCAGATCCCCAATTTTCATCACTCCACCACTGGCAGCAATCCTCAGCTACCAAAGACCCAAGTTCTGAAATTCCCTCTCTATGCCTGCCCACCTCGCCGAATTTTTCTCCCCTTTTAAGGCACTCCTTAAAACTTACCTCTTTGACCAAATTTTTGGTCACCTGCCCTAATTGTCTCTTTATGTGGCTCGGTGTCAATTGTCTAATAAGCTCCTGTGAAATTCTTTGGGACGTTTCACTACATTAGTGGCGCTGAATAAGTGCAAGTTGTCGTGGAGAATGTCGCAACTCCAATACCTCAGCCTTTTCCTGTTGAGCTCCTATTACCCAAACTGCCTGCTTCACCCTGAGATAATCTGTCAGGGCTGGTGACTGGGTTCATGACAGAGTGGGCTAATTTCCCCAGGCAGTTGGAGGCTTTAGCAGTGGTTCCTTATCCCACTACAGCATTCTTCCAACTATTAGAGAAATAATTAGAGAAATCTCCACTCCCTAATTTTTCCTTCCTTTTGGGTTTAAGTAATCCCATTACCTGACTAGCTGTGTTAAAGAGTAGAATAACGCATAAAGGCTGTTCTCCCTACACTGGAATGATTTTTTTTTAGGTAGTTTAAAAGTGCCTCGGGCTATGTAGGCCCAGAACTAGTTCTTGAACCAAAACCTTTGGATTTTAATTATATCCTGAGATGAGGAAGGCAGTGAACGATTGAAGGACTTTTGAACTTTGTTCCTTTCATTGTGAACATTAGCTATTTTCACATCCCACAGGACATTGTTAATATTTTGCAGTCACTGGTTAACTACCAAAAAGCACAGTGTCAACGCGGTGTCAGTTAAAAATTCATCAAATCTTCTTTAACTAAGCAGCCAAAATGCAGCAATTACAAGATACATTTAGGACACCATAACAGAACAGTGAATGAACACTAGGAATGCGAACTTAACTCACCAACTGTCCCAAACACCAGCTGCCACAAAGCAAGCTGTAGTTCTGGGATATTTAGGATGGAATTTTCCTCACCTGCCTGCGGCAGGTTTCATGGTGTTCCCGATATGGATCAGCGGGAAACCCCACCAGTGGGAAACAGTTTGGAATTTTACCCTCACCACTTTCATGGCGGGTCAGGTTTCCCATTCATCCATGTTGGGAAAGCCATTCACGTGCATTCATGTTGTGAATTCTCATTAAAAACGCTACTCACTGGAATCGTGTAGCCCCTCCCAATCTAGCGCCATGTCAGTGGGAAGTTAGGCTGGTCTAAATCATGTTTAGGTATAAGTGGTGTGCAGCTGTCGGCCCTCACTTCGCTCGTGACTTCGAGGTGAGTGCAACATTCAAAGCCTACCTGCAACAGCTCCGCTCTAGGTTCTCACTAATGGCTGTGAGATGCTACACTGGCAGGAGTGAAGAGTAGCTCTGCTCACTGGCTTCCTCCATTCTTCAGGAGGGTGTCTTCTGTGGGGCTCAGGCAGGGCTGCACACGAGTCAGAGATCAGCATTGCGACTGGGGGCAGGGTGGAGTGAAGGAACACAGAGACCTGGGGGACAATGGGCAATGGTGGGCCTGGATTGGAGTAGGGTGGGGGGGCGGAGAGACCATGACAAGCAGAGGGGAGATTGAGGGTAGGAAAGCTGGAGTCCAACATGGAAGACTAGAATGCAGACACAGAAGGGGCTGGATGCCCGAACTGTATGATGAGAGGGAATGCACACATACTCTGGCATACAAAGGGGGTTTCTGTTAATGTGGCACAAGAGGGACAGGTTGCACAAAGCCTCATGGAGGGGGTGGGGGTGGGAGTCTGTGTTGTTATCAGTGAAGAAGGAAAGCGAGAGCTCACTGAAAAACAGTCATAGTTCCTGGTCTGGGGCCATGAGGTCAGGGTGAATATTAAAGGCAGTCTTGGGGCTTAGTGGGCCTTATAGCCAGGGTAAGAGATTAAAGGTAGTCCTGGGGCTTTGCAGGCCATGCTACAGGGCTATACATGGCATACATGCCATAGTCCCACTCGAGGGAGGGGCAAGACCTGTGTACTCAATTGGGATAAGGCACAGCTTGGTATGCTGGGTGTGGTCATGGTTTTACAGTCGGTGGCTATGGGGTTGTCTGGCTTGGCACTAGGCTGCAGATGGGATGGTCAGGGTTATGGAAGGCATCTGCGGCCTGTAAAGGGGGAAATTCGTAATACAGGGATGGGCATTCTAAACTCTCCAGGGTGGGGGGGAGGGGGCTTCCTCTGTATGTAACCATGTAGGCAGCCTCGAGATGGGGAGGGCTGAGGTCCACAGTGGGCATGGGGACATCAACAGTGATGGGTTCAGGTAGGAAGGCTGGAATGTTGACCACAATGACAATGGGATCCAGGGTTACTGGGAGAGGCTGGAGAATAACCAGAGGAAGATTGGAGGGACCTGAACGCTCTCAGGGGGAGGGTTGAAGCTGGCCTCTATATAAAAGCGTATCACTACCATCTTGCAACCCCAAAGCTGTTGAAAAAGAATCTGCGTGGGCTGGCTCAGAGTCAGTGTGGGTGAAGTCCAGTCTGGACTCAGGGCCCCTTTGAGGAGCACCCTCAAACTGTTTAGAGTCTCAACATTGAAATAGAGTCAGAGCTGAGAGAAAAGAGGAAGGCTTCCTTGAGAAGGTGCAATTGGAGCCATTGCCTTTTGGTGCGCTTTAACCAGAGACTACAAGAGGCATTGGCTTCACAATACAGTTGCTCCATTTGAGCATTAGCAGAGAGGAACGTGAAAATGGAAAATGCAGGCATTGTGATGGAAGCACAGCTGCTGCATATCTGACAGATCATCAACGAAAATCTCTAATTTGCTTTCTCCAATTGACATGGATAATGGGCCAAAGGGCATTCAGCCATTGCTGAAGAGCAAGTTGAGCTTAATCAGCATACCAGATCACAGATTGCAAGAGTGCCTTTGGTAAGGTGGCACATTTCATGAATTTGTCCAAACATCTCCCAATCTCTGTGGGATTGAGATGTCAAGTATCAGGGTTGGCGTTGTGGTCACCTAGATCTGTGAGTTTGCGTCTCAGCCAAAAGGTTGCATCAATGAAAAGTTAGTAGTGCAATTGTAGCTCTGGAGAATGACATTGGCTTCCTGTGTGTGGGTGGCAGGTCTACTATATTTGCCCTGTGTTCATTAATCTCTTTTATCTGTCAGTCCCCAGGGAGAAGGAAGGTTGAATAATGGAACCTGTGCTTAACGCTGCCTTATTGATGGCAGTGATCGATTGAGGAGGAGGAGAAGGGCCCAGCGCTGTCTAGCCCAGCTTCGAGAGGAGGCCCAGCCTCAGGCCCATGGTCCAGAGGAGCCCCAGCAAGACCCAGAGGATGAGGTTAGACCCATCCAAAGGAGGCAACTTGCAAGACCAAGGGTCTACTGAAGAAGTATTTCCTATCTGGAGATAGGAAATGTTGTGCACGTCTGTGTTTGTCAAGAGATGTGATGGGTCATAGCTGTCACATTCTGCAGGAGTGTCTAATGCCCCATAGACTGGGAGGACATCCCTGCCAGTGCCCTTGAAGGTCACTGCGGTGCTCAATTTTTTTGCCTGTAGATCATTTCAGGGATCCACAGGGGCATCTCACAGTGCTCAACACATAAATGTATCAGATGCCCTCTATAATAAGGCTTATCATTGTGTGAAGTTCATACTCAATGAAGCTAGCCAGGCTGCTAGATTTCTGGGGTTTGCAGCTGTCTCAGGATTCCCTAGATTTCAGGGTGCAATCGATTGCACACATGTGGCTTTGAGAGCTCCATCGCTGAAGGGCTGATGTTCATTAGCAGAAAATGGTTCCACTCCATCCACATTCAACTGATATGCGATCATTGGAAGAACATCTTGCACATTTATGCCAGGTATTCAGTGAGTTCCCATGACTCAAACATCCTGAGTCACTCCCAGGTGCCTCACATATTTGAAGGATCTTAGTGAACATATGTACGGCTGCTTGGGGATAAGGGAGTACCTGCTCAAATGATGGCTCATGACACCCGTGCGTCGTTCTCTGAATCACTCGGAGGAGAGATACAATGTGGCGCATAAGGCAACATGATCCATCATTGAACAAATCATTGGCATCCTGAAGATGCACTTCCGATGCTTGGACCGCTCAGGTGGGGCTCTGCAGTACTCTCCACTGAGGGCATCCCATATCATCATGATCTGTCACACCCTTCAGAACTTGGCACTTCAAAGGGGGGGATCCCTTGCCAGAGGGAGACATGGAGGAGGCTGTGAGCTCCTCAGTTGATGAAGAGCAGGAGGGGCAAGAATCTGAATTGGGAGATGAAGATCAGGTGCACCCTCCTTGGCCTGTAAGCTGGAGGTGAGGTGGTCACAGGCAGAAGGGATTGGGTAAGGCTGGACATTTTTGGAGTTACTTGGATGGATACGGGGGTCTCCAGCTGCTGGTCCTCCTCCCTGTGGATGCCTGAGGGCTCCTGGCTGACTCCCTAAGGAGAAGGGGCTCCTGGAAGGAGGGCAAAATGCCCTCCCCACTCTCACTTAGCCACTGATGGATCCCGCCAATGTCTATAGTGACAGAGTGCGGCTCTGAGCACAAATCCAGCAGGATCTGCTGGACAAAGGTCTCCAAGGCAGTCACTACTCTTCCCGTGGGGACCTCGAGATGCTCGCATGTCAGAGTCACAATGTCGGGCTGCATACAGACGGATTCCTCCATCCTTTTCGCTAGCTTGATGACTGCCTCTCGCAACCCTACCTGACTTTCCGCTGCCTATTGTTGCATCTCTAGCATGTGTGACAGCCGTTTCCAGAGGCTCATCATCTGGCTCAGCGGGTGCTTGTTCTCTAGCAGTCCTCCGAGTGCCAGAGACCTGTTACTGCCTCTGATTGCTGTGGAGATGTGTCTGTGGTGTGTTTCCCAGAATGTGACCCTGACCCTGCTCTATAACTAGAACCCACTGGGATGTGTGTCTCTGAGCTGGAGGAGGGTGCAGGTGAATGCATTGATGGGTCTTCTTCCACTGTCTCCTCAGCTTCCTTGACTGAGGTGGCCTGGGGGCTGGGGCTTATGTTGAGCCTGGGGGTCTGCCAGGATGAGCTGGTGCCTATAAGAGAGAGCAGATAGAGTTAGTTCATAGCAGACTGAATACAACATTGCAAATCACTCCCTGAGAACGCCAGGTTGTGATCAACTCATGGAGGGCTCATCCATATTGGCTTTCTGGGAGAGGCTGTCCTTACCACCAATTTACCTCCTTGCATTTGGTCAGCTCCAGGATGTCGGCCATCCCTCCTCCAGTCTGGGATCTCTCATTCTTGTTGTGGGCCAGCTTCGAGACATGAGTGATGGAATTTCAGTTGGAATCCACATTGGGTAGGTCGGAGACGGAGACAGTCACTGAGGAAGGAGTTTTGGTAAACATCTTGTCAAACACTGGGAGGGAAATGGAAAGCAACGAAGGTGAACAGGGCAAAAAAAACAAACGGAAATCCTGTCGAAGGGAAGAGCAGTACTACTTCAAGGTAGGCATTCCTGGAAGAGAAGTGCCAGTGAACTAAACACTAAGATGCTGTGGATGCTGGAAATCTGAAATAAAATTATCATTATAGCAGAAACTCAATTTGCCCTGGATGTACCTTGTGCTTGAATTTCCTCGATCCTGGCTAACTCGACCTAGAACTCTACCCCAGTATCATTGAGAAGAACCTGGAAGTGTGTCGTCTCTTTATCCGGCCTCTGAAGTACACGTGATAACCTCCTTCCTTTTCTTGAATTCTCTGCCCAAAGACAGGTCCAATCTACAGTGCCACGACCTCCACCATGGGTGGGGCATGCAAGTCCCAAATCCACCAAAGCCAGAATGGGGATCAAACCCCATGCTTTTGGCGCCAATCTGATCCAGGCAACCGGCCCCCAAGAGGTCTGAGTTGTTGCAGCAACATATAATTTTACATGCATATGGATAGTGATGGTAGAGGCTCCAATTCCTTTCCATCACATGGCTGACCAGGAATCTCTCCTGCTCTTACCATCTGCCATTGGTGTATGTTGGAAGGATTTAGAGGTGGATAATCAACCTTTTTGGCCGCAGTATAAACACACCTTCCTTGGCCATCAAACCCTGGAGTAAGACTTGAACCTGGAGCTTCTGGTTCAGAGGCAGGGATGCTACCCACTGTGCCACACAACCTCCTTCATGTGGTACCTACACAAGGGGGAAAAAAAATTAAATGGGATGTTTATTGGTATGTTAAAACAAAAATGGAGACAATTTGTGCCCATGACTTTTCTTAATTACAGAGAAAACAGGCAGGAAATCAAATGTATGCTTTGGGGGAAAGATCTCATTAAGACTTGAACATTTTCTAAGGATTAAAAGAAAATGGAGGGTGTAATCATTCTGTCTGTGGCTGCTCGGTCTATTCCAGTAGATGCTGCAGGCGAAATTGTGTGCAGTTATAGAGCAGCTATTAGACTTCTATTTTGTGCATTGTAATTTGGGCCAAATAGCAAGTTAAACTCTCTGTGCAAGAAAACCTCTCTTAAATGGCTTAAAAATAATCCCCTGACCTTTGTAAATTACTACACTGTAGGGCTTCCATAATAACATTGCACATTCTGGCCTGCATCCCTGGCATCTACTTGTCTTTCTTCTCCTATTGAAGCCTTCTCCTCGGTCACGTTTTTCAATCTCCCCCTTCCCCCTCTGCCATTCTGCTGTAGCCGTTTTACACCTCCTCTGGGCCCACCTTTTGTTTCTGAGGGAATGTCATAAAACTGAAACGTTTTGAGGGTGATTTAATCTAACCCACCCACTGGGAAGTTGACACTTAATGTTAACTCTAGGTGCCGGCACCACCAGGAGCAAATCTCAGTTGCCCAGTTTCTTCAAGAGGCCACACAACCCCAATGGAGGTCTGAGCACCACCCTGGATGGCTACCATCAGTGTGATTTCTCTCTTCAGGGATTCATGCTGTAGTCTAAACCTAGACATCCAGATAAGCCTAGGTGAGGGGCCAGTCTCAATAGGCTACTAGTGGTTCCATTGGGCATATTATAGGTCATAGGTGCAAGGGCTATTAGCCCGAGAATCTCTCTCTTTGCTCAATCCTATATTACTGGCCTTCTTTGGGATGGGTTGAGATGAGCTCCTCTAGAACAATGTGTTAATCTCACATAAAAGTTGGTGGGAAGCGGGAAACAGTGCTATAGAACCTTTGTTCTGGGAAATCAGGAGATTTCCCATATGGACAATCTGCCCACGTTTGAAGCTCTGTAGGAGCTCTGGCAGAAGGCTGTATCCATGCCTAAAGAGCTACCCTCCCACCCCGAGTTGTAGCAAGAGTGCAGTGAAACGGCCATGGATTTTAAAGTTTTGTCGGTGTGTGCAAATCCTAGTAGGGCACAATACCCACTTTGTACCTTCCTTTTTCTGAGAGTCAAAATATCCGTCTATATACAACGCGCCAATGGCATTTAATCCTTTGGCTCTCTTCCTATGAAACTAAAAGGTTAGTTTCCTCTGCACATTTTCAAATGCTGAATATAAACTACGTCAAGCACACAGAAACTTGTTTGGCAGCGAGAGGTGGAAAGTCTAGTGTTGCTTTAAGGTTTGTTGATAAAAGAGGAACACATTGCTAATTTTTTTTTAAATTCTGAAGTGCTCCCCTCTTTTCCCAGTGTCACAATCTTTGGCTGGATGTTCAGTTGTTGAGAATACTCAAGACCGAGACTGAAAAAGTTTTGGGTGTTAAGTGAATCAAGGGATATGGAGACAGTGTGAGAAAGTAGAGTTGAGGTAGAGCATCAGCCATGATCTTATTGAATGGTGGAGCCGGCTCAAAGGGCTGAATAGCCTACTCCTGCTCCTATTTTGTATGTCCTTTTATACAAACAAAATTTTTAGCTTGGCAGGCACGTGCCTGACCCAACCGAGCTTAAAATGATGCACGATGACGTCAGGCAAGCGTCCCGATCTCAACGCAGTCGCACCATAGCTCGGTTGGCGGACGTGGGCTGCGGTCGGCAGCACACCCACCAACAATTAAAAGGCCTGTTAAGGCCATTAAAGAATCAATTAAGTTAAATTTTGTGCAGCGCGTCCAACCTTCCGGTTGGCAGGCAGGCGAAAAGGCCAAGCGGCCTTTGCCCACAAATAAAAATTAAAGTTTTAAAATTTAATTAATGACATGTCCCTGCTCATGTGACGGTGTCACATGAGGGGACATGTTTTATTATATTTTTCAATTCTTTATTTTTTTCTTACAAACTCTTCATCTCCCTGAGGCAGCTCTGTGCATGAAGATCGCGCTCGCCTCGGTCACCTTCCTCCCCACACCTGCACAGGCAGTGCTGATCGCTCCCACTTGCGTTTCACAGGCCAATTAAGGCCTGCCCAGCGTGAAGTCGCCTTCCGGCCTCGATCGTGGGCGGCAGTCAGCTTTCTGACCGCCCCCTTTGAGCCCGCCTAACAAGAGCTAAATTCTGCCTTATGTGGTTTGTTTGATAATCATTTCTGTGAATGCCTTGGAGATGTTTTACTGCAAAAAAGGTGTTACATATAAAAGATATAACACTATAATCATGGCGATCTAGACCAGCCACCATTGCATGAATCAGTATTCACTGAAGTTCTGAACTTGGCAATTCATGCAGTTGAGTTCAGCTTTATTGACCACATGTATGCCCAAATAGATGGTGTTGCCATGGGATCCCCTCTAGGCCCAGCTCTTGCGAACATCTTTGTTGGGTTCCATGAGAAACGTATCTTTGATGGAATGACATCTAACCTCCTACCCCTCAGATATTTCTGATTTGTGGATGATACATTTGCTATATTTAAATCTGATTGTAACAACTTTCTTAAGTGTCTTAATGGGCTCCATCCTGTGCTCAAATTCACCTTTGAAACGAAGCAGTCAAAAGAACTCCCTTTCCTTGATGTATTAGTTTCAGGGGATTCTCTACCGCAAGCCTACCTTCACTAGTCAATATACACATTGGGATTCTTACAGTTCCACGTGCTATAAGATTGGTCTAATCTGCAATCTTGTAAATAGGGCCTGAGCCATTTGCTCACCATGCAGGTTTGATGCTGAAATAGGGTGCATTAAAGGCATCGTACAGGATAATCGCTAACCTGATCAGATAATTTCGTGCTGTGTACCACGCAAACTCATTAAAGGACCTAAGGCCGTCACTTTTGGCCCTGAAAAGTGCCTAGTCTACCTCAGATACCTTGCAAGGGCTAGGTATCTCAAATATTTGAGCAACAGGTCTTTCAGCCCACTGTTTCATGCTGCTCCAGTGCAGTAGCAACACGAGTGGTATTCACCACTAACAGGATGCTGCCGTCAAGCCAAAAAAACGTTCTGCCTATCACAAATGAGTAATGTGGTTTATGAATTTCAGTGCCAGTGTAATGCTAGGTACGTGGGCCATACATCCCAAAGACTGGTGGATCATATCAAATAGTATGTCCCTTCTGCTGCTCGCAATGGGCAAGGTACAGACTGTACCCAACCAGCCCATCCTTGCAAAACTCAAAACAGTGTCCAACATTAAACGTGATTCCACAATTGGACAACATTTGCTAAATAATCCTCAATGTGCTGTTACGTTGACAACCAATTTAAGATTGTCAGTCAGGCTCACAATGTGGGGCAGTTGCATGTACAGGAAGCTACATATATTAAACATAGGGCCCTGTTCTTTGCAGACAGAAAGTACATGAACATACATTGTGCCTGTTTCAGCTAAACAAAATAAATGACAGTCATTCACTGACTCATTCCTCAGGGCAATGCCTTGACCAATCAAGGTCAAGCTACCTGGTTTAAATTTCAAATAATGCTTGGCAGTTAACTGTCAGTCACCATCAGTGGTGCATTCTCCATGGCAATGCCACTTGCCAACCAATTCGCGCTCTCTTCAAATATAGAATAAATTGTTTTCCCCCTTATATTGGTATTCTTGCAAGTGTCATGGAGTGCAAGACGAAAAGCTTAGACGCCTCTTTTTTCAGCAATACTGAAGTTGTCCTACCAAACTATTTGCTACATACAAATATGTATATAAAAATTGTTGCTGTATGTAGTATGAACATGCTTAAGACTTTCAGTTTGACAAACTTATGTGCAAAACACCCTCCATCCCAGCTGATAACTTCTGTTGCTGAGTTCGAACTCCCAACTTCTACAGCTTTACAACTGTTGCATTACTTTCTTGCAAGCTTCTTACTTTCCACTTTTCATTCTAGTCAGATCCAGCTTCCTCAATCTAAGTTTTGCTTACCTGCCTAGTTTAATCTCAATATCTGCTTGAATGTTCCTCGCATTTTTCTTTCATTGCTCCTTTGCTTAGCTGGAGCTCATCTCTCTTCTAGACAGGCATCAGCTGTGGCTCAGAGGTAGCACTCTAGTCTCTAAATCATGAGACTGTGGGTCCAAGGCCCTACTTCAAAGATTTGAGCACGCACAACATATAGATAAGCTCAGGATGGGTCTAACCAGAAAATAAGCTCCCCTTCAACTGTAGTAACTTACAGCCTGTGCAGTTTCAAACTGTGCCTTCATCTACAAAAATAACTTATTCCCTGAACAATTTGATGATGCTGCTTCCCTTTTAATTAAACCTGAGATTCTAAATTTGATTTTGTTCTGCCTAGTCTTTTGGATGAGATGTTGAACTGAGGTTCCATCTATCATCTCAAATGGCCATGAAAGATCCCAAGGTATTACTTCAAAAAGGAGCAGGAGCGTTTCCCCTGGTGCCCTGGCCAATATTTATCTCGAATCTTGTGTTGTTGGTTGTAGAAGCTTGCTGTGTGCAAATTGGTCACCGCATTTTGTACATCACTACAGTGATTACACTTCAAAAGCCATTCATGCGCTGAAAAATATTTTGGGACATCCTGGTAATTATTACTCTTGTTTGTGGGACCTTGTTACACATAACATTGATTGCTGCATTCCCTAAATTACAAGTGATTGCAATTCAAAAATTACTTCCGACTATAAAGCACTTTGGGATCCTGTATAGTGGGGTAGCGCACTGAATAAATGCAACTTTAAAAAATACACTCCCCATTATTTCTTCAACACCCCCCCCCCCACCCCCCGTCAATTGCTGTTGCCTCAGCTTCTATGCAAGGGATTTGGAGGGTGGGGCTCACCTAGAAGCACTGCAACTAACTACATAGCAAATTTGAAACCAGCATGGTTGAAAGCTGCCATTCTGTTCACAACTTATGTCCCCATCAATTCAGCAGCCTTGGGATGAAGATAGGCATGGATGGATATTACCTATAGGACACAACAGTTTGTACGCTAATGGGACCAAAGAAAGTAATCATGTAATTGGTTGATTTTAGTCTAGTTGGTTGAGAGGGCTGATTCATACTGTGGAGTTCCACTTGATTACTTTTGGAGGTCAAGAAGAAATTACACATGGCATTAAAGACATTTTCAGAAATATTACCTGGGTTGGCCACCTTCCCCCAGATTATTGGATTGGGTATTCACGATTCAGCCTATTTTCTTGAAATTGCAGAACTATTTAATTTCTTTTCTTACTCATTCATGGGATATTGATGTTATTGGCAAGGCCAACATTTATTTCCCATTCCTAATTTTCCTGGAGGTGGTGAGCTACCTTCTTGGCAATTGGCTTGCTAGACCACTTCAGAGGGTAGGTAAGAGTCAACCACATTGCTCCAGGTCAAGAGCCACAGATAGGCAGACCAGTCAAGGGCATCAGATTTCTCCCCTATAAAACATCAGTGAACCAGGCTTTTACGACAAGCCATTAGTTACATGGTCACCATTACTGAAATTTCCTGATTTACTAGCTGCCATAATGGGATTTGAATCTCTGGAGTCCAGACTTCTGGATGTTTAATTTAGGCAACAGCAATGGAGGAATGTTGAAGAATTAAATGGGGAGTGTATTTTTTTAAATTGCATTCATTAGTAACATAATCACTATGCTACCCTTCTCACAAATATTTACTAAGCAGCTGTAGAGTTATTAGATACTTAAGATTTTAAGGATTGCATCCCAACAAAAAGGCACAAAACAATTATTCACCACTTGATTTTTTAATAACAATTAAAACATGAATGCCATATGTTATATTCTATAACACTTCATAAAGCAGTGACAAATAACTCATACAAAAACTATTCACATTACAACTACATTCAAATCTGTTTTATTCAGTAAAAAGTTGAATGTACAATTGACATCTCTGAATATATAGTCTTCTGAAGCAAAATTTCACGGTTTAAGCGTTTAGTGGCAAAGTCTGGAACACAACACAAAGTTGACAATTAAATAAAGCACATTTGCATTTCAGTGCCTGCTTGTATGCATGGCAAGGTCAGTGTCACTTAGCAGTCTCAGATTTAAACCAACAAAGGACAAAACCGACACATTCTACATGACTGTAGTCATCGCGTATATGTCCTTGGAACGTATAATCGACATTAAGGCTCATTTTTAAACACCAACAAAGCCCACAGAGAGGCACAATCACTGGGACCGGTTTAGCACAGGATTGTTTTGACAGCTAAAGATACATCAGTGGAATTTTGCAACAGGCATTAGGGTCCCTGAATAATCCTGTACATCCAACTACAATTAATGCTGACATATCTCTTTGCACTTGTACTTGCAACCGATAAAAGTAAACAAATGGCTCAATAAAAGAAAGATATGAAAATCATGAGATCATGCTTTGGTGCCACTTCATTTACAGTTAAGCTAGTTTCAGCTGTGCCACATCCTGCTTTGTAACTAAGCAGAAGTGATTCAATTTCAATCACTTTCATTTTTTTTAACTTCACAGCTGAAATGTCATGGAAAAAAACCAGCAATGCATTAGGCTGCAAGTAGAATTCTCATTTCAGCACTGGCCAGGCTAACGAAAATTCATAAATAAAACAAAAATGAGTTATAAAAAAATTTCAGCACAACAACAGATAATGGTAAACAGCAAAGCTCGAATGACAAAACCTTAAAATTGGTGGATCACAACTAGACAGTTTTCGATAACACAGGACTTCCTCAGGATTCACCTGATTCATGCCAATGGATAGGAGAGGTGGGATCATACACACAAAATGTTATGCTTGAGCAGTGCAAAGGTTATACCGAGTAACCTTTCAAATCAATTAAATTATACCATAAGGACAAAATGTCAAAATAAAATGTGGCTTAACCAGTAGTGTAACGAATGGCAAATATTTTCTGAAACTTTCCAATTTCAATACAAGTATTCTGTGAATGGCTGACAGTAAAAGTACTTGTGAAAGTCAGCGAATTTAAAATGATTTACAAAAGATACATCAACAGCAATATTATAAGCTAAGATCTGTCTGGTCACAAGGTGAACCAGAATGTCTGAGCTTAAAGTGCATCATTCACCGCCATGCAGTTTCAAAAAAATTCATTATTGCTTACACCATGGATTTGACTGTCCAGCAGTGATTTGAGTAAACCAACCGTTTTTAAAAAAAGAACATTTTTAAGTCTAGGTGCTAGGTGTTGTTCAGAATGCAAACAATTTTACAAGTCACAGTTTATGAAATACACATTTAGTGGCCATTTCTAATGGCCACAAAACAAAGACAAATGCTGCACAATGTTCAGGCACAAAAATCTCTTTCGGTCCCATCTCTATAGACCCAAGCATACAAACAGTATTTTCAACCCCCTTTTAACAGATCCAGTTCACCACTGCAATTGGTTATAAGTTGTGACAATGAGCTCACTTAATCCAGCGCTTTTGAACACAAACATCAATACTTAGCCAGGGGTAAGTAGAAACTAGACTGCATGCATCAACAACTTCCAGCAAAATTTATCGAATTTCCACATGAATACCAAACTAGTTGTAATTAATGAAGACTAGATCAAAATAGTTTTACGGAAATAAAAACCATTGGCAGACCAGTTTGACAGTTTCTGAATTAGTTGCTGCAGTCGTAATTATAACCCCATATGTGCCCTCCCACTTATTAAACATTATTCAGTAATGCTGAAGGACATTTTAATATTTACAAGCTGTTTACACCCTTATTTCCAAACACTGAAAGTTATAACTTGAGGATGCCCGATAATAATAAAAAAACAAAAAACCTGGGAAATACTCAGGTCAGGCAGCACTTGTAGAGAGAGGAGCAGAATTGTTTCAGGTCAAGGATCTTTCCAGAGTTCTGATGAAAGGCCATCGACCCAAAATGTCAACTCTTTCTCTCTCCACAGATGCTGCCATACCAGCTGATTCTTTCCAGCATTTTCAATTTGCATTTCAGATTTCCAGCATCCACAGTATTTTGCTTTTGTATAAGGATGTCCAATTTCGCTTTGTCTTGAAATGTACGAATTATCATCCACTTAGCAGAGAAATATTACACAGCCAAGAGTAGCTTTGATCCTTTTTAAAAAAAAAGCTACTTGGCTGTTCAAAAGGCAACCAAAAAACAGAACTAAAAGCAAATACACATGCAGTGATTAATACTAAAGTTGTTCCAGAAGATTGCAGAAGATAAAACCATCAAACTTAAGCTAACTTTTGGTCATTGCTACATGAGGCCAAAAAAATTGCTGTTCGTCACCCTCCCCATTGAAGTATTATTTTTAAATTGTTTGCACTGGAGGAATAACAGTTATCCATCAGATGCTTTTATTCCTTTGGTAAGTAGTGCTGTACTGTTGAATTACCAGGGTATCCAAACCTAATGGTTAAAAGGAACAGCATTTCTTGCATCTGTTTTTAAAAACGAGTGGTGAGGTTAAAATATATTTTAAAAAATAAATTTCTAACCTACACCTTTGGATAGAGGGATAGAAAAACATGCTTTTTGGCCTCATTTATTCATTTTCTGCAAGTTTTTTTTATTTCAACTGCAAGTGCCAGGCAAATAAATTAACTCAGTACGAGGACACATGAGTAAAAACTATTGAAGGTAGAACAATTTAAAAGTCTTTGTACAAACATCATACATAATATTTTTCTTCATTTATACAGTCAGGACTGGGTGTTCATACATCAATGATCTCTTCAGCTGTGCCACCACAGCGTAGTCTGTAGCGACCTGTCCGCCACCTTATATTGGGATCCCAGATGGCAGACAAGAATATGTATATCGTCATAGATTCTCTGATAAACCAAGCTACTGCATAATCAAGTTTTGAGAAGCACAGAGGTCCACCCTGAATTGGAAGTTGGGGGAGGAAAAACAAATCATTAATACTAAATTCATGTGCCATAGGTTACAGCAGCAAGGCTGGTTAATTAATTATACTAGCAGAGTAAAGGCACCCTTAGATAGCAGTGACCATAATATGATTGAATTATTAATATTCCTATTATAATGAAAAATTCTAAGGGGAGGACCCACCATTCAGTGGTTAACTGAAGTATTTAAGCAAAGCATCAAACTTAAGGGAAAAGCATACAACTCCGCAAAGATGAGTAGCAGGACAGATGATTGGACAGAATATAGAGAACTGTAGAGAATGACTAAAAGGTTAATTAGGAGGAAGAAATTAGAGTATGAGAGGAAGCTAGCTAGAAAATGTAAAAGGGGATAGCAAGAGTTTCCACAGGTATTTAAAAAGGAAAAGAGTAAGTAAAGTGAGTGTTGGTCCTCTAGAGAGTGACAGTGGGGAGTTAATAGTAGATAATAAGGAAATGGCAGAAGAAATGAACAAATATTTTGTTTCCGTGTTCACTATAGAGGATACAAAAAACATTCCAGTAATAGGTCCAAACCAGGAGGTGAAAGGGAGATGGGAACTTGGTGAAATTGAAACCACTAGGAAAATGGTACTGAGCAAATTGATGGAGCTGCAGGCTGGCAAGTCTCCAGGTCCCGATGGATTACATCCTAAGGTCTCAAAAGGGGCGGCTATTGAGGTAGTTGATGCACTGGTGTTTTCCAAAATTCGCTAAGTTCTGGAAAGGTTCCATCAGACTGGAAAGTAGCAAATATAACCCCTCTATTCAAGAAGGGAGGGAGGCAGAAAGCAGGAAACCATAGGCCAGTTAGCTTAACATTTGCCAAGGGGAAGTTAGAATCAATTGTTAAGGAGGTTGTAGCTGGGCACTTAGAAGAGCTCAAGGTAATCGGAAAGAGTCAGCATGGTTTTGTGAAAGGAAAATCACGTTTAACCAATTTATTGGAGTTTTTGAAGGAGTAATATGCGCAGTGGACAAAGGGGAGCCTGTAGACATACTGTACTTAGATTTTCAGAAGGCATTTGATAAGGTGCCACATCAAAAGTTATTATGGAAAATAAAAGTGTAGGGGGTAACATATTAGCATGGACGGATGATTGACTGGCTGACAGAAAGCAGAGAGTATGCTTAAATGGGTCTTTTTCTGATTGGCAGGATGTGACGAGTGGAGTCCACAGGGGTCTGTGCTGGGGTCTCAACTTTTTACAATTTTCACCAGTGGCTTAGATGAGAGGAGTGACGACATGGTAGCTAAATTTGCAGATGACACAAAGATAGGTAGAAAAGCATATTGTGAAGAGGACATGAGGAGGTTGCAGATGGATAATAGATAGGTTGATTGAGTGGGCAAAGATCTGGCAAATGGAGTTTAATGTGGGAAAAGTGAAATTGTTCACTTTGGCAGGGAGAACAAAGAAAGCAGAGTATTACTTAAATGGAGAACGGCTGCATAATTCTGAGGTGCAGAGGGATCTAGGTGTTCTAGTATGAGTCACAAAAAGTTAGTATGCAGGCACAGCAAGTAATTAAGACTAATTCAATGCTATCCTTTATCACAAGAGGGATTGAACATAAAAGTAAGGATGTTATGCTTCAGTTATACTAGGCATTGGTGAAACTGCATCTCGAATACTGTGAAGTTTTGGTCTCCTTATTTAAGGAAGGATGTAAATGTGTTGGAGATGGTTCAAAGGAGCTTTACTAGACTGATATCTGGAATGAGCGGGCTGTCTTAGGAGGAAAGGTTGGACAGACTAGACTTGCTTCTATTGGAATTTAGAAGAGTGAGGGGTGATTTGATCATTGTATACAAAATCTTGAACGTCTTTGACAAGGAGGACGTCGAAAGGATGCCTCTTCCTGTGGGCGAGCCCAGGACTAGGCGCACTGTTTTAAAATTAGGGGTCGCCCTTTTAGGACAGAGATGAGGAGAAATTTTTTCTGAGGGTTGTACGACTTTGGAACTCTCTGCCTCAGAAGATGGTGGAAGCGGAGTCATTGAATATTTTTAAGGCAGAGGTAGATAGATTTTTGTTAGGCAAGGGAGTCAGAGGTTATTGGGGATTAGATGGCAATGTGGAAATCAAAACACAAGATGATCATGATCTTATTGAATGGCAGAACAGGCTCAAGGGGCGAAATTATCTACTCTTTTTCCTATTTCTTATGTTCTTATGTACTAGCAGGCTTATAATTCAAATATAACAAGATGAAAGTCACAAAGTTAAAAAGATTTATTGCTGCCTAAATTGAAAGAAACAAAACCACGCAAAAGATCGCTTAGCTTCATTTCTAAATAACTATCTAAAGGACTTTAGGACTGACCAGATTTGTTTAAAAGAAATGTTTCTTAGATACATATTGCCAATATACATTTCTCAGTCAACATCACAAACAGATGATCTGGCCATTTATCTCGTAGATATTTATGGGGCCTTGCTGTGCATAAACTGACTGCCATGCGTCCCTCTATTGCAACAGTTACTACACTTCAAAAAGTAGATTATTGGCTTTAAAACATTCTGAGGTCTTAAAAGGTGCTAGCTAGATAAATCCAAGGTCTTTCTTTTCTTTCATCAGTTTTAGCTGCATGTACCCTGAAGTCATTGAAGTGCCTGGTAACTAAAAGCACACACCCAACAAGCAGCTGATTTAGAACTTAGTTGCTGGAAAGTTGTAAAGTTTCCCTACACAATCACTCCAAGCTACCTGGATAAGCTGGAGATCAAATCCAAGACACGACTAGTGAGCACACAACTAACAAATGAACAGCATGTGTATGTGTGTGTGTGCATGCATGATCCACAAAGCCAGTTTTACACCCAGGGTAGCAGGTCAGCATATTGAAAGACCATTCCCTTATGTTTTTGAAACAAAGCCATTTCCTTCCTGAAAGTTTTATCACAAGTTTTGCAAAGAAATTTGCTAATTTGACCAGTTTATCCATTCTATATCTGAATTGGTTCCAGGCTGAATTGTCTGAACTGATTAAAAGTGTAACCGTACTGCTTCAATAACACCACTTGACAGAGTATTACAGAAAAAGTATATAGCATGGCTCGTCATCCACCTTCCAACTAGATATAGTGGAATTCGTATGCACTATTCTGATAGCAAAGGTTTTATTTTAAGGGCACAGTATCCTGGATGGCTCTGCACACGATTGTCACGTTTTGGTTTGTAGGGAAGCAGAAGCTCAAGTTTCTGCATTGGGCATGAAGAAAAGCTATCGGAAGTGAGGTGCAAACACAAGCAGCATTTTCTCCCAAATCACCCCAACAGGTACTCAAGGCTTAGTGATATAGACAACTGCATAACGCAAAGGAAATTCCAAATGAAAAAGTAATCAAAGAAAAATCGCCACAATCACGCAAGAGATTCTGGTATTTACAATTCCCCTATGATTAGATGCTTGTATGATTCATCCTAACCATATTTTGGTCCATGTTAAATGTCTATGGAAATTGTAGGTGAATATTTTGTTTCTTTCCCTCAGATTTTGCCTTCTCCTACCCAAGGTGATAGCTTCACTGATAGCTAAATCAAGTAAATAACTGGCTATTGGAATGAAGAAGCCATCACAGACAAATCTGAGCCAAGCAGTTGCTGAAACATAATCAGGAATATCGATCCTGGATAGTTGCCCCTTCCCACCCCAATCCAAAAATGCTAAGACCCGTAGCATAATGATAGCTTAGAATGAGACTACTGTAATCGCTGACTGATTACTAATCAAGCATTTGGATTTTGTGCAATTAGTTTTCTGAAGATTTTGTTGCATTATATACAGAAATGTTGCGTGATTGATAAAAGTGACTACGCTGCCATGACATACTAGGTTGCAGGTTTCTGCCCATGATTCTTTACAAGGAAGGTTGTGTTACTGATGGTTGCTATGAATGGAAATAAACATTGAAATCACATCTCAGCCTATCCTGGTGGCTGGTTTTGTGTTTCAAAAACAACATCGGTAGAGGCATCAGAATAGATGGCTGGTGTGGGGCAGAGTTTCCGTTATAAAGAAAGCAAATACATAGTTAAACAGACTAATTCAACAAAAACAAATGGCTTGAAATAAACATTCTCAATGCTTGAAATACTACACTAGGCTTCCAAGCCTGATTTATCATTATGAGTCAACCATTTACACGTACCTGAACTCCTCTGAGTTGGATGTAATCAGATATAAACCAGGCCAAGCAATGACACATAAAAAACACCATAATATCCCATTTGAAAACATGGTGAGCAGCCCATCCAATTATCAAACTTGCAACAAAGCACTCAGAGATTGGTTCACATATAATTGTAGCAGGCAACATGTTGATACGCAATTTTGACCACCTTATTAAAGAACAAAGAAAAAAAAGTTAAATAACTTTCAAAACAATTCACTATGTCACTTGTGTGTTATTCTACTTAAAGTGGCACTCAGTGAATGGCATTCTAAATTCTGAGTCAGAAATTTGTGGATTGCTGACACTCGCAGTATAGTACCGAGGGAGTGCTGCTCTGTTGAAAGTTTTTTTGATGTGACACTAAACCAAAGTCCCATCTGCCCCCTCAGGTGGACGTAAAAATATCCCAAGGCACTATTTCAAAGAGCAGGGAAGCAGTCCCTGGTGTCCTGGACAACATTTACCCCTCAGCCAATATCACTCAAAGATGATTTGGTTATTATCTCATTGCTGTTTGTGGGACCTTGCTATGTACAAATTGGCTGCCTTGTTTCCTATATTACAATAGTGGCTGTACTCCATTGGCTAAAAAGCAAATGGGTGCATCTCGAGGTCGTGAAGGACAATATACAAATGCAAGTCTTTCTTTTCAGTTCTACAACTGAAAGCTTTCATGGCATAATATAACTCCCTAATCTTTCTCCTCTGAAAAGAAAACATTAAACATTCAGATACATGGAATACAACTTTTAATCCTTTCATATCCTCTAATTTCCCAACAAAGAAGAGTTTGGCTCAGGCACAAACCAACAATGACATCTGTGATTACAATCTGAACCCATGCCCATTAATCTACTACTACTTCCACCAGTCCTAAAATAATTTGACAACAAATTCCATGACCACTTTCCTAATATATCAGACACAAAAGCTGACTAGGTCCAATTCACAGAGATTTTGAATGTGTTGCAGGAGCCTGGAAGAGAAGTAGAGTTGTTTGACTATTGCAATACTGCAACATTATTTAAGGCAATTAAAATTTTAAACTAACTGTCATGGGGCTTTCTGGATAAATCTCTGAAAATTGATCTGCTAAAAGATGACTTATGGACAATTGACAACAACCCCATTTTCACCATAACAGAGACTGCTTGCTTCCACCTCAACAACATTTCCTTCCCCACACCTGCCTTGGCTCATATACTGCTGAAATTCATGCCTTTGCTACCTCCAGAATCATTCCACTTCTCTGCTGCTTCCCCCTTTCCCTTGTTCACCCAATCCTCTCTCCAAGCTCATTTTGTAAACATGCATGACCCGCATACTGCTGCAATTAATCCCATTCCCATTAAACAACTGATCATTCACTTTTCTTTCTTGGCTGGCCCCAGCTAACCAACATTGTAAATGGTTCACTCTTTGATGCTATCCCTCCCTTCTTTTATCGCTTTCTCAGGAAACTCACCTTCGTCCCTCTTCTCTCGCAAACCACCGTCCATTCTCCTGCTCCCCTAAGTTCTTGGAACATGCTGACTCTCAAATCTATGTCCCACCACCCCCAACTCTATTTGAAATTTCTTCTATCAGGTTTTCAAGCTCTGTGACAACGCCAAAATACCTCTAACCAAAGTCATAATTGTTGGCCTCCATGATGCACTTATTGTTCCTCAACACCAAGAATCTCTCCATGTCCACAACTGTTGACCACATCATTCACCCCCAAAGCTCCATGGGTTTGTTTATTTGGTTCCATCCTTATCTATCCAATCAAGGTTAAAGCTTCATCAAACTTGGCTATTCTTCCCGACTGTATCATTATCTCCAATGTCAGCCAACGATCCACCTTTGATGCGCTCCTCTTCTTCATCTACATGCTGCTCTCTTGGTGACATCATCAACAAACACAGGGTCAACTTCCACATGTTTGCTGATGACACCCAGCTACCCCTCTGCCACCTCCATCAACCCTTCCACTATATCTGGGTTGCCAGGCTGCTTCCTTAATATCCAATTGTGGATAAGCTGCAATTGCCTCCAGTTAACCATTGGGAAGACTGAAGCAATCATCCTTGTTTTCAAAAGCAAAACACCACCGATGCTGGAAATCAGAAACAAAAACAGAAAATGCTGGAAAAACTCAGCTGGTCTAGCAGCATCTGTTGGAGAGAGAAACAGAGTTAACGTTTCGAGTCCGTATGACTGAAGGGCTCTGAAGGGTCATACGGACTCGAAACGTTAACTCTGTTTCTCTCTCCACAGATACTGCCAGACCTGCTGAGTTTTTCCAGCATTTTCTACCTTTGTTTTCAATCCTGGTCGTCCATTCAAACTCTACATCATCACCTCTGCCTCAGACTACTTTCTGCTGGAACCCTCATCCACTCCTTTACTGCCAAGAGTGGACTATCCCCAATTCTCTCCCAGCCAGCTTGCATTCTCCACCCTTTGCAATCCAGCTTATTCTAAACCCTGCTGTCTATAGCCTAACACTCATCATTGTCCTACATTGGTTCCCAGAACCCCAATTTAAAGTCTCCAATTTAAAATTCTCACCTCTGGTTCAAATGATATAAAGCCTCAATTTAATCACCTTAAGCCCTATAACTCTAGGGGCAGAATACTGTGCTTAACGGACGGGCGCACGCCCAACCCAAATGAGCGTAAAATGACACGTGATGACGTCAGGCAAGCGCTCCAATGTCATCGCACACTCTCACAATATTTCGATCGGCAGGCTTGCACAGGAATCAGCAGCTCGTCCGCCAACAATTAACGGGCCTATCAAGGTCATTAAGGTTCTAATTAAATGAAAATTTTCACTGCCCATCCAATCTTACAATGGCGGGCAGGCAAAAAGGACAAGCGGCCTTTGGATTTTTTTGCGAAACCTCATCCATGGGTAGGATGAGGTTTCGATCAGAGATTAAAAAAGAAATAAAAATTTTTCAAATTAATTTTTCTGCTGTCCCTGCTAATTTGACAGAATCACGAGGGGACATGTTATTAACATTTTTAAATTCTTTATTTTTTATTTTCAAAATACTTCAGCTCCTTGAGGCAGCTCTTTGACTCGGAGTTTTTACTCCCTGGTGCACTCCCATGCATGCGCACACTTCCGTGTTCGTGCTCCTCTAGCCCCCACCCCAAAAGCGCTGAGGGGTGCAGTGCGCGCTGAGGGGTCCAACTGCGAGCGTCAGGCAACTTCATGACCGCTCTTGGGGGCGCCAAGGGCATAATTCCACCTCAAGAGTTCTATGTGGCCCCCCAACTCTGACCTCCTGTGCATCCCCCACTCCTTTTGCCCACCATGGGCAGATATGTCCTCAGCTTTCTCAGTCCCACATTCTGGAATTCCGTCCCTAAACTTCTCCACTTCTCCACCTCTCCTTTAAGAACCTCGTTTGACCAAGATTTGGTCTCCCCTTCTAATATCTTCTTCAACTTTATTAACTTTCTTCTGATTATACTTCTGCAAAGTGACTTAGGATCTTTTCCCATGTTAAAGATGATATATAAAAGCAAACTGTTGCTCTAATAACTACACAAGGTTGAAGAGTGATGCAGAGGAAGAGTCATAAATTCTTTGACAGCAATTAAAATACAGAATAGCCTGGAACATCACATTAACCAGCTCACCGGATCATTCGTGACTGGAACAGAGAAATGGAATAGCTGCCAGAATTCTGCATTGCTACTTGACTTGCCATGGCAAATTTCCATCCCCTAAAAACGAAAACATAATTAATCATGTTCAGATCACATCTTCAAAAACATTGAGTTATTTTTTATTTTTGAACAAAGTAATACCAGCCACATCCGTCTCAGCTGCTCATTATTACATGCAGATGTGCCACATTGGAATACATCATACGCCAAACGTATCAACCCACTGGTAGCTACAAAGATTTCCACTGCCAGAAGGTATAGAAAACAAAATGAAAGAAAAGTGTAAACTCCTTTTGGATTTCGATGAGTGATAAATTTCTCAAGGCCATTCATTCTAAATAACTTGAACATTGGGTATTGTCTTATAAGATAGTCTTCAGGAAGGATATATTGATATTAGAAGGAATACCACAGATTTTGATAGGTTTAAAATTTTGAAAGGAATTGATGGGGTAGATAGAAGAAACGTTTCTCTCTGGAGGGCAAACCTAGAACAAGGAAACATAAATTCAGACCCAAGCCATTCAGAAGAAAGTCAGAGTGGCAGAAGTGTAAAATTCTCCCACAAAAAGCAGTAGATACTAGCTCAATAGACAATTTTAAATCTGACTTTGATGGAATTTTGCTAGCTAAGGTGAGGTAAATGGAGTAAGATCAGCCATTAACTGGTGGAACATAATGGTCATACTGCTATTCCCATGTTCATAGATAATCATTTGATTCAACATATTTTCATTCCAAAGTGGAGCCCACAAATTGCCTGAACACACAATTCTAACCAAAGTCATACTTGGGCTACTGCAAAAGCAAACGACCAGAAGAAGTGCTCCAAAATGCCAAAAGGGTATTCCTTCCCAGTTGGCAATAACCTTGTGCTTGTTTGGTGGACCACCGTGGCTGAAATCTGCACCATGAAGTGAAACACAGAAGAATGTGCACCCTACCACATTCTTCAATTAGCCAATGGTGCTACCAAAAGAAACAAACATTCTTTAAAAAACTAATACAGACCAGAAAATAATCAATGACAGAATAGTGAAACGCCAGAAATGGTTTCTTAACTAAAGGTTAAGTGTTTTTTGGCACGTAGAGATTTGCATAATCATGAATTTCCAAATGCTTACCTGTCTGCTATTGCCTTAGACATAAAATAATCTTCAGCAATATATTGGGCGAAAGCAATAAGTCCTCCAGCTTGATCCAATACATCTTTTCTCATCAGACATGACATTCCTGTTACACATTTGAAGCCAGTCACATTGGCCGAAATATATGTTCTTGGATGTGATGTGCCAAAGTACACCTACAATGTAATGAGGTTGTCCAAGTTTAGAACTATACGGTTCCCAATAAATTCTGTCAAGTTTCCAAATCTGGGTTACGTTTTATATAAGTAATGTTAAAATGCAGTACAAATGCCTTCTATGCAATTGAGAAATATATATACATGTACTAAAACTGCTTAAAAAGCATAGGCATACCAGGTCAAATGTGTGCCACAAATTGTACACAGCCAGCAACTGGACAGAATATCTGCATAAACAATGTCATCAGCATTCAATAATGAAAATTACAACAATCAGGAATCGATACTAATTCCTTAAAATTGTTTAAGCGAAGTACGCAACAAGAGCTTGTTGATATCAGTTTAGGTTTTGGATAACAGCCCAGAATGAACAGGATTCTGCTCTCCACCATTCTGATGCCGAGGTCACATTACTGCCAACAAACCAACACCCAGTGTACATCAGGTCTCTCCTCATCGGTTCCATGAACTAACTAAAAATCTTCATTCTTCTAAGTTTTAGATGGGGGATAAACAAGGGAAAATACATTTTATTAAAACTTTTGCTTCAATCATTTTTACACAAAATATTTTTAATGTCATGTTAAACGAAAGTAGTTTGAATATGCTGGAAGAAGTTACTGTTTTTAATTGATGAGGAGGGATCCATAACAGCTTGCACCTATGGTAATTTAATAGCTTCAAGTTTATAAAAGGAGAGAACTGTGCAGTTTGAAAGACATTTATAGCAAACTGACAACACAAATTGTCAGCTTTCATTAAGGTCCATAATAAGCACTCTTTTTTATGATCTAGGGTCTGGTTAAAATATTCCACATTAGGTTATGCAGAACATCTCAAAACACAACTCAGATTTTTGAAGAAACTACAACCACTTAATTTTTTAAGGGATTACAAATTTAGTCATATACATTGTTCTTCCTCAGTACTGCATTTACACTGAAACCCTGTGATTATGAGCAATAAAAACAAAAGCAACATAAGAGACTGCAGCAACCACAAGGACAACTCACTCCTTAGGGTCAGGGGGAACATCTTTGCTAGGGTCATACTTAAAAGACTCCATCTACTTGCAGACTTAGTGCATCAGGAAGCACAGTGTGGCTTCCGTGCTGGCAGATCTATTGTGGACTTGATCTTCTCCATACACCAGCGAAAAGAGAAGTGTATGGAACAGGGTATAATTCTACCTTAGTTTCGTAGATCTCAGTGAAGAGCCAATGCTGTCAGCAGAGCAGGGCTCTGCAAAATTTTGGAGATATGCCTGCCCACGAAAGCTCCACAGTCTCATCCACTCCTTCTATGACAACATGCACAGCACTGTATATTTTGATGGCTCCATCTCAGACAGTGTTAGTGAAAAATGGAGTGAAACAGGACTGTATCCAGCCCCACTCTGTTTGACATCATTTTCTCAATGGTCTTAACTTATACCTTCCCTGCAGATATGGAAGGAGTCTACTTGCACACTAGGTCAGATGGCTAGCTCGACAATCTGTCAAGACTGAAAGTGAAGACAAAAACACATTGTGCTCTGTTCAGAGAACTCCTCCAAACTGATGATGCTATGCTAGTCCCTCGCATGGAAACTCAGCTACACAGACTCACGGACTGTCTCTCCCACACCTGTAACTTGTTCTTCCTGATTATAAGCATCAAGAAAAATGCGGTCTTGGGACAGGGTTTTGCATCTTCGGTAATAAAAACACAAAAACTGCGGATGCTGGAAATCCAAAACAAAAACAGAATTACCTGGAAAAACTCAGCAGGTCTGGCAGCATCGGCGGAGAAGAAAAGAGTTGACGTTTCGAGTCCTCATGACCCTTCAACAGAACTTGAGTGAGTCCAAGAAAGAGTTGAAATATAAGCTGGTTTAAGGTGTGTGTGTGTGTGTGTGGTGGGGGGGGGGGGGGAAAGAGAGAGAGAGAGAGACCAGCTTATATTTCAACTCTATCTTGGACTCACTCAAGTTCTGTTGAAGGGTCGTGAGGACTCGAAACGTCAACTCTTTTCTTCTCCGCCGATGCTGCCAGACCTGCTGAGTTTTTCCAGGTAATTCTGTTTTGTTTTGCATCTTTGGCCCTGGTCACACTAAATAACACCCTGCTGGAAGTGGTTTGCAAATTCTGCTATCATGGATTCAGAGGGACAGACAATCTGTTCCTTGATGCAGAACTTGATACACGCAAAGGGAAAGCAGTTAGCGCCTTTAGCCGACACACTAAACATGCATGGAATATCAAGCTGACCCTTAGGACCAAGCTGATAGTTTATAAGACCTGTGTTCTTGGCACCTTGCTGTGTGGCTGTGAAATATGGGTGAGTTTTGGCTATCAAGGGAAGAAGCTCAACAATTTCTATCTTTGCCACCTGTGGCACATTATGAATATATCCTGGCAGGATGAAGCCATGAATGCAGCAGTCCTCTCAAAGGCAAAGCTCCCAAGTTAGTTGGTACTTATTAAACAGAGGAGGTTTTATTGGCTCAGGCATGCCTGCAGGATGATGGATGGTCACATACTCAAAGACATTTGTGTGGTGAGGCAGCTGGAGCCAGATGATCAGTAGGACACCCAAAGCTCCGCTTCAAGGATGCTTGTAAACATGACATAAAGGCTCTAGACATTGATTATCGCAACTAGGAGTTATGAGCTGATGACGGAAGAAAATGGTGACACCTCTGTGGGCTGGCACACACCACCACAATGACCAGTGGCTAGGCAATGATGCCAGTGCAGAAAACAGCCACCCACAACAACACTTGGTAGCTTAATGCAGAACTTGTCCCTCAAGAATTGGCCTCTTCAGCCATCAAAGGTGCACATATGATGACATCTAAAATGAACTTGTTTGCTGTACTCCATCATCTTTTGTAGATGGAAGGATGTCGATGATGCCATGAGCAATAAAAGCATGTCCTTTTTGGTTATTATGCAATAGTTTCACCATCAGGAAGACAATAATAGCCAAGGTATGGTGGCAGGACTCATGTCCTGTTATGGCACAGCTGATGGTAAATGCTGAGCTGTTCAAATCCCAAAGGGAAACTTGAAACAACTGCCGCAACTTGTTTTGCAATTTGTATAAATTTCAACATGCATGCCTTGAATTCATTAGTAATAAGACCACCAAGTCTTATAGGTTTTTACAAAACAAGATTAACAGTTATTAATAAGAGAGATGATTTTAAACACACATATGTCTACAAATTACTACTATAATAAATTAATTAGAGGATTTAGAAGTTAACTCCCAGTTATACTTTCGTTAAGGCAACAATAAGACAGATTTTAAAAGGCCCAGGCAAAGTGACACACAATACCCTGAACCAGTCAAATTCAAAGTGAGTTTTCTTAACTTCAATTCTCTGAAGACAGCAGCTTCAGGCATAGATGAAGAAGGATTTTCACACATGTTAAATCTTAAAATGCCTACCCTTACACACAGCCTTCACTCCTTTATACATATTTTCCCCCTTTGAATGCAAATTCCCATTCTTTCACTATATCTTTAGACTTTACTTTTCTGATAATAAAAATCTCTCTGTGCCAAGTTTTACCAGTAATCTTTGGAAAAATAAATCCACTGTTTCTAACCTTCACCTGGCTAGGTGACACATTTCAGTCCTCCTTTGAAAACAATCTAGTCTGTCTTATTTAAAAATGTAAATGTCCTTTTACACCTTGCATTCTAAACTTTCCACGTTTATCGCATTTACATCAAAGCCTTCAGACCAATTCCCTTTAATCCAATTAAGTCTCTCACACACACAGAGACACATATCCCACCATCTTACAATAAATTCCACTAACATTATGAGAATTATTATATCTTCCTGACAGCTCCCACATTTTTTTTTAAAAATGTTTCCATGGGATCAATTTTCAGGGAAGTTGAGAGCTGACAACAAAGTCAAGAGCTTTGAAGAAGAGAGGAGATGGAGACTGGAGATGAGGTAATAGCTTGCAAGGAGATCAGGTCTACATACAAGGGGATGGAAGTATTTACAAAGTTAGTTAGCATAGTGGTCAGAAAGAGAAATTGAGTGGTCAGTTATTTAATGGGAATGAGATCACCAGAGCAGGCAGTGGAACTCATACACAAGGTAAGCTTAGTGTGTTAGGGAAAGTGGGAAAGAAACCAGGGGAAGGTTTTCCTTGCTGGCTGGAGCATTAAGAGTGTGAAATGAGGAGGGAGCAGCAGAGGCAGCTGGAAAAGAACTCCACAAGCTCCTCTCTTCGTTGTTGAAGGTGAGGGCAAGAGAGAGGAGTTCAAAGAAATTATTAGTAGTCATAATTACTTTGGCTCTCTAGGATGATTCTGAAGTAGTGCGTTGGTTTTGGCAGAGGACGGCGATGCTCAATAGCACTCGACACTGTCTAGCCAGATTTTGAAATGGATGACTGAAGCAGCCACATGCCATATATACCCAAGTCTGTGGCCTGGAACTTGAGGTGAAAAGGAGCACCGTACCAGGGGTATCAACTGGAATAGGTAAAAATAAAGGTTTAGCCAGTGACAAAGGCATCAAAAGTGGCAGTGAGGGAATGATTCAGCAAATTGCAGAAGCAACATGTCAGGTAAAAGGCCATAAAACACTTGGAAGTTCGGAGTTTTCAAGCACAGCTGTAAATTACGTTGTTAAAGTGGGTGGTTCATCTCCAACAACCCCGCTCCCACCAGAACAGATACAGAAAGGAATGGGGTTGGAAGAAAGTTAGAAGGGTACAGGTTGCAAAGGAAACAAAGTAATTGGAGATGAAGCTTTAATACCAAGGAAGTGGTTTCAACTAATACGTCCAGATATCATTATTATAAAGGTACAAGTTTATATTATTCCACATAATGCTTTGGATTTGTGCATGTTGAACAGCCAGAGGACTGGATCTTCCCCAGTACTTTCAAAATATTAATGAACCGTAGTCTATGCCTTCACTTTATTTTGATTTTTAAAAAAATACAAACATTGTACATAACTATTTCCATTCTTACCTGTTCTAAAGTAGCAGCAAATCCCTGTCTGTCAGCAACATATGGTAATCCGTGCACCAGGCCTACTTTCTCAGTCATCATGTTGGCCATGTCTGTTAGAGTGTCCTGTTTCACTAAAGATTAGGAAGTAATGTGGAAGAAGTTTAAAAGTTAATCCATACTCAGCATTTATTAATTATACATTAGCCATTCTGTTAGTACAAGCTTTTCAGCTCTCTGAAAGATCAAGTTTTTCTTAAAAAAAAAGTTATAGCTTTAAGAAATTAGGGTTGGTTTATTCAAAACATCCAAACAAAGATGGGCCTCTCCCAAAAAAATTTGACAAGTTGATAAGTAAATGCAGACAGTATGACCAGAAATCATGCTCATATGTGCCATCAACACAATTTCAGTGCTTGTGCTCTTAGACAAAATTTTTTTAAAAAGCACTTAAATACGTATTCATAAAATGGTGAAAGGCAATAAACCAGGAAATCTTACAGCCAATACAAAATGTTGCTTACCTCGAATTCCACTGTCACAGATCCATACAAGTTCATATTTGGCTACCTCATAACCTGGCATCAAATTGTTTATCTTGGGATTAATACCAACCTTTTTGCCACCTGGAAGTTACAAGAATTTCCCATTAATATTATTTTACAAGTAATTAACCAAAGACACATATTTAACCATTAAAACATTTTTTGACAATTTAACCTGACAACACATCTTTTACTGGTCTGCTCTATACAGGTTAGCCTAGCCAAGAAATCCAGAAAAAAGCAGAAAGAAAGATTATTTACCTATGTGAAAACATTTCAAAGTAGACTGTGGCTGCATATTTCATTTTAATTATATTACAAGTGATCTGAAGGTTATTTTGGAAAATAAAAAAATCCTGGGAGTCTGGATTAAGCCCTTGCCCAATGAATGCATCCACAGATACATGGTCAACATTAAATACAAGCATATACTCCAACATCATTGCTCACTAGGTTTGAAAATATAAACCAATTTAATTACAAAAATTGCAAAGTATGTAGAAGAATAACAGAATTCACAGCACAGAAACAGGCCATTCAACCTAATATTGGTTTTATACCTCACACTCCCAATACTTACTTCATCTTTCTATTCTTTTCTCTCTCGTGTGTTTATCCAGCTTCCTCTTAAATGCATCTATGCTATTCATCTCAACCGCTCCACATGGTATCGAGTTTCATGATCTCACTGTTCTTTTAAAGGACCATCAACTTAACTGTGTCTTTAATTCAATCTCTCTCAATAATCTAAGCCAGGTCCCATGATTTTTGGGGAATAGTTTAATTTTAAAACAAATCAACAGAAGAATTGTAACTAAGTTAATCCAATCACATTGATTTCAAAATTAGAACATCAACAAAACAGAAGTAATGTGTTAACTAATGTGCAATAACAACCTCTACATTGATGAACATCAACACTGAATAATTAAACCTGTCACATTAACATGATTTTTGATTTGATGTGGATGAGGAGGGGGGTCGTGGGGGTGGGGGGGATTGGGAGTTCAACTTAGTTAAAAACAAAAACTCACACAAAACATAACTTTCAATTTATAATCTTGAAAAGCTTTAGCTTGGTGAAATTTGAGAAATGATGCCAAACATTTACAATCTTGCAAATACAGCTAACCACCAATTTCTGCCAATACAAGGAAAATTGCATACATTAAAGCTACTTACCACTAAACAATCTGGCATCCACGTTTGGGTATTTGCCCAGCAGCTTTTTACAGACATCGACTGCAGGATCATCATGGTCTTGTACGCAAAGGAGTATTTCAAACTGGTCAAAAATGGGGAAGGGAAGGAAAGAGGTCACAACCATGCAGTGGAGTATTGGAAAAGTATGGTGCAGCTCTCAAAGGAGTCTTGACATGGATTCACAGATAAACTTATCATCCCTATAAAGTGAGTTAATTGTGTCATTTCAAGTGCCAGACATGGGCTCTCTCCTAACTCTTTTTTCCCCACATCCCTCATGCAGTAACTGGCAAAGGAAAGATGTTTCCTCATCATTAAAGGCAGAAAGTAAGGAAAGCTGGAGACACAACTCTTGTGAACTTTTAGAAGCCAGCTCAACATTGGCAGACCCTGAATAGGTGCTTGATGATCCAGGAGAATGGGGAGAAAAGAACTTAAAATAAATCATTCAACAAAATTAGTCACTTTTAGAGTCTCTCAGATTTCTTCAGTGCCATAACACTCAGCCCTGAAAGCTTATGTGAAATCTTTCACAGAGGTTTGTTATAACGCACAAAGAGCTATTTAGCCCATGGTACCAGATGGTTCCAGGATATCCTAGTAATAAGTTAGACCATTTTGTTAAACTAGAACTGCACTGCAAACATCTGATGCCTTTGTGCAAGCATGATTGTCCGGCATTAGAGGCATATGCAGAGAGCTGGTACCTCATGACTCACTGTTAGAACAAAAATGGAACAGATTCAGTATAAAGATTTACATACCAAGGAGTCATTTAAAGGCTATACTTTAGATTCAGATTACAATGAAAGTAAAACTGCTCAAGTTTCATTTCTTCAGTTAAGCAAATCTTTTAAACCTTGATCTGATTACAGCTTTGAAATTCCTGACTTTGTTTTATATATAAATAAATGGGACCACATTATACTTGCAGTGTCCATTGGCACCTATGCATTCAAATCTTATCCAAGGTCCCTTCTATGCTTATTCACTTCATTCATATTTAAAAGTAATTGTTAAGATGCATTTACGGTGCCCAAGCTTGGTCTGAAGTTCCAGAACTCAGACTAACGTAGAGCGAACCAGTAGCAATAACTTAAAAAAGGAAAAGAATCCACTAGTCAGCACCTTAACTAAAGATATGCCAAGAACATCAATATGTTGCAAACGTTTGGAGGGGAAGGAAGCATAAATCAGGCGCAATTTGACAGCAAGCCACATGAGGAGACATTAGGACCGAAAAGCTTTTTCAAATAGACAGTAGGGAGATGCTTAAAGGTGGTGGGTGATAGATAAGAATTTAAGAAATAAGAGTAGGTCGTTCGGCCCTTCAAGTCTCCTCTACGCTCAACACAATAACGGCTGATCTTCTACCTCAACTCCATTTGCCTGCACTATCCAATATCCCTTCATTTCCTTAGTATTCAAAATCTATTGACCTCTGTCTGGAATATGTTCAATCACTGCATGTCCACAGCCCTCTGGGGCCACAGAATTCTGAAGATCCACAACCACATGTGTGAAGAAATTTCTCCTCATCTCAGTTCAAAATGGCAGACCTCTTCTTTATGTTGCAGTCAACGCATGGGTGCAGTTTTTGAAGGTTCCACCTTTCAGTTTTACGACCATCCCAGAGGAGGTAATATCTAGAGTTAGGCCCTAGCAGCTGAAGCCAAATAAATAGACCGTGAGCTTGTCAGTAGCTTTATAAAGCTCAGAGTAAAGATAAAAACAAAAGGAGCGAACCAGTGCCAGTTGCCTCACTTGAGAGGTCATTCTTCATATGCAAATGAGCATTGCCAGCCTACTTGACACCATAGCAACACATGGGTTTGCTCTCGCTCAAAAACCATATGCAGAATTTCTAGGAAACCTGGCTGATTTTCCCCTACCTAACTCAGGGATGATGCCAGCCAACTGTGACACCCTACCTACTGCCTCAGCTAGCTCAGGAAATAAACTTAGGATTTTCTGGTTCAAATGTGCAATTAAATGCTATTTTACCCAGCTGGCTGAATTGATATTCAACTACAACATAAATTCAGGTAAAAATACAATTACATTCAGAGCCACTCCTCCCCAAAACTTATAAAATTTAATTCCTTCTTAATTAAACTGCTTTGTAAAAACATTTCTCATATTCTGAATTATATGAGAAACCATGCAAGTAGATTAAAAATTCTTGAAAACATTCCTTCAAATCAGTTACTTGCTAATCAACAGCAAATTGGACAAATTGCAGCTGAAAGTTGTGAGGACACAGGTCAAAACTGGGTACGGATAAGAAATTGGTAAAACAGTAGAAAGCAAAGGTATGAACTAAAGGAGCAGATGAGAGATGTTATTGAGAGGGGCGTTCACTACTGTTTCCAATTTAGATCAATGACAAACTGAAGCAACCTATACAAATTGAGTGTAAAAGTTGCAGTCAATACCAGAACTAGAAGGGGAAGTGAAATTGGAGGAAGCAACTCGGAAATTGTAGAACGAATTGGGATAGAGGATGGTTCGGCAGTACAAATGAAATTCAATGCTGGCCAACATAAAGCTTTGCATACCTTAACACCTTAATCTCAAATAGATTTAATGCTCACCATGCCCAATTATTGCAGACAGGCAAACAAAGTCCATAGAATGTTGAATGACGTAGTCAAAACAGTATCAGTCAGTAGAAGTTATGAGACTTTACAGTATTGTTCTAACCAACAAGTTCTGACCAACTAATCTCAAAGGAAAAATTCAAGGCAATGCAAATTAAGAGCCACAATATTCCTAGTGTAAAAGTGTTAAGAGGATCTTGTAGGTGCATACAAGACTGGGGAAACTTGGAATTTTCAAAAGAGGCATCAGAGAGTGGATCTCATAGATACATACAAGGTGGTAAGTGGCATGCAAAAAAGCAAATCTAGAAAATTAAACCATAAAGGTTGGACAAGAGGTCACAGGTTTAACCTAGTAAAGGGCATTTTCAAGACTTGTATCCAAATGTTTTACTTCACATGTGGAATGATCAACACATAGGTTAATTCATGGATACATGGATACAGTATAAAGGCAAAAATGTGGTAGTTGGACGTATAAACAATGATGGTCTGAGTGACTTCCTCTAAGGTAATTGTAAAGATCTTGTTAATTACAAAGACAACCAATGTAATGGGTTTATTACAAAAATCTTCCTTTAGCTCGCTTACCACTAAGACCACCTTAAAACAATTAGGTCTCTGTAATCTATACTTTTCCCCCTATATTATCTACTAGGTACCATAGCTCCATGAAATGTTTATACATACTTTAGGATAATCAAGCTCAAAGAAAGTTTCCAAGTTGTTTATGAGATTTGGATCCACTCCCTTCAGGGGTTTAAGCAGGGACACACCAGGAAGCTTGCTGTAAGGTTGCTTGTCTGTTGTCTTCTTGTTTAGGCGAAGGCGTCTGAGAGGAAGATGTAAAATCATCTTGTTAATTATAAGTTACTTTGTTATTAAATGTGATTAAAAACAGGCACAGGACTGAACATGAACACATCACAATTTTTAAAATTTGTTTACAGGACATGGGCTTCAGTGGTTAGGCTAACATTTATTGCCAGTTCCTAATTGCCCTTGAGGTAGTTTTGGTGAGCTGCCTACTTGAACCGCTGCAGTCCCTGTGGTGGAAGTACATGCACAAAGTGCTGTTAGGCAGGGAGTTCCAGGATTTTGACCCAGTGACGGTGAAGGAACAACAATATAATTCCAAGTCAGGATGGCGAGTGGCTGGAAGGGGAAATTCCAGGTGGTGGTGTTCCCATGTGTCTGCTGTCTTTGTCCTTCTAGATGGACGTGGTCATGGGTTTGGAAGGTGCTGTCTAAAGGAGGCTTGGTGAGTTTCTGCAGTACATCTTGTAGATGGTACACACTGCTGCCACCGTTTGTCGGTGGTGGAGGGAGTGAAAGTTCGTGGAAGGGGTGTCAAACAGGCTGCTTTGTCCCGGATGGTGTCAAGTTCCTTGAATGTTGTTGGAGCTGCACCCATCCAGGCAAGTGGAGACTATTCCATCACACTCCTGACTTGTACTTTACTGTTGGCGGATAGGCTTTGGGGAGTCAGGTGAATAGTTATGCACTGCAGGGTTCCTAGCTCTGACCAGCTCTTGTAGCCACAGTGTTTATATGGTTAGCTCAGTTCTGTTTCTGGTCACTGGTAACCCCCAGGAAGTTGGTAGTGGGAGGATTCAGTGATGGTAATGCCATTGAATGTCATGGGGTGATGGTTAGATTCTCTCATGTTGGAGATTGTCATTGCCTGGCACTTGTTTGTGAATGTTACTTGCCACTTGTCAGCCCAAGCCTGGATATTGTCTAGGTCTCGCTGCATTTGGACATGCACTGCTTTAGTGTCTGAGTAGTCGCCAATGGTGAACGTTGTGCAATCAACAGCGAACATCCCTACTTTTGACTTTATAATGGAAGGAAGAAGGTCATAGATGAAGCAGCTGAAGATGGTTGGGCCTAGAATATTACCCAGAGGAATTCCTGCAGTGATGTCCTGGAACTGAGATGATTAGCCTCCCAACAACCACAACCATGTTCCTTTGTGCTAGGCATAACTCCAACCAGTGGAGAGTTTTCCTCTGATTTCCATTGACTCCAAGTTTGCTAGGGCCCCTCGATGCCACACTCAGTCAAATGCTGCCTTGATGTCAAGAATAGTCACTCTCACCTCACCTCCGGAGTTCAGCTCTATTGTCCATGTTTGAACCAAGGTTGTTATGAGGTTAGAAGCTGAATGACCCTGGCAGAACCCAAACTGAGTGTCAGTGAGCAGGTTATTGCTAACTAAGTGCCGCTTGATAGCACTGTTGATGACCCCTTCCATCATTTACTGATGATCGAGAAAAGCTGATGGGGTGGTAATTGGCTTGGTTGGTTTTGTCCTGCTTTTTTTCACATAACCGGGTAGATACCAGTATTGTAGCTGTACTGGAACAGCTTGGCTAGGGTAGCGGCAAGTTCTGGAGCACAAGTCTTCAGTACTACTGCCGGAATATTGTCAGGGCCCATCGCCTTTGCAGTATTCAGTGCCTTCAGCTGTTTCTTGATATCACATGGAGTGAATCAAATTTGCTAAAGACTGCCATCTGTGATGCTGGGGATCTCTGGAGGAGGCTGAGATGGATCATCCACTTGGCACTTCTGGCTGAAGATTATTGCAAATACTTCAGCCTTATCTTTTGCATTGATGTGCTGGGCTCCTCCATCATTGAGGAAGAGGGTATTTGTGGAGCCTCTTCCTCCAGTTGAGTTATTTAATTGTCCACCATTCACGACCGGATGTGGCAGGACTGCAGAGCTTAGCTCTGATCCATCGGTTGTGGAATCACTAAGCTCTGACTATCACTTGCTGCTTATGCTGTTTGGTATGCAAGTAGTCCTGTGTTGTAGCTTCACCAGGTTGACCCCTCATTTTTAGGCATGCCTGGTGCTGTTCCTGGCATACCCTCCTGCACTCTTAGTTGAACCAGGGTTGATCCCCTGGCTTGACTGTAACAGTAGAGCGGAGGATATGTCAGACCATGAGGTTACAGATTGTGGCTGAATATAATTCTGCTGCTGCTGACAGCCCACAGCGCCTCATGGATGTCCAGTCTCGAGTTGCCAGGGCTGTTCGAAATCTATCCCATTTAGCACTGTGGTAATGCTACACAACACAGAGGGCATCCTCAATGTGAAGACTTCATCTCCATAAGGACTGTGCACTGATCACTCCTACCGATGCTGTCATGGACATGCATCTGCAGCAGGTAGGTTGGTGAGGATGAGGTCAAGTATGTTTTTCCCTCTTGTTGGTTCCCTCACCACCTGTCGCAGACCCAGTCTAGCAGCTATGTCCTTTAGGACTGGGCCAACTCGGTCTTTGTTGATGCTACCGAGCCACTCTTGGTGATGGACATTGAAGACCCCCACCCAGAGTACATTCTGTGCCCTTGCCACAATAAGTGCTTCCTCCAAGTGGTGTTCAACATGGAGGAGTACTGATTCATCAGATTGTTTGGGGGGGGGGGGGGGAGGAGAAAGAGAGTGGCGGTACATGGCAATCGGTAGAATTCCGATGACTGAATAAACAGCCTAGTGGATGGTGATGGGTGCCCTTAACAGGTGAACTTTGCATTGAAAAATGTGCTGGTATAACTTCATACTTGTACAGTGTTAGAATGCTGCAAGAGGTATTAACATCTCTTTGGCCTGAGTTTTGCCAGATGTCCAATTCAGTTGAAGAAAAGTGGATTGCACTCTTATTACAAAATTAACAAGGGTGCCAACATCAAGAACCTTCAAATTTATTCTGAACAAATCTATTCTTTAGAAATATTTAATCCATTTCCAGTGTAGCATACAAGAGCGGGAAACAAATGCCAGCTTGAACCCAGGAGATAACAGGCAATGGGACGGCATCCTTCAAGAAAACTGAATAAACATCCATTAAAAACATGGAACAATGCAGAACATAAAAATTGAGAGAATTGCAATATATAAAGCAGACTTGCACACTTACATTGCACTTACATAGTCAAAAGGCTTAAAAAGGTCTTAGTTCTGTCATAATTCTGCCAAAAATTACAGAAATTCACTCTCTATTGTAAGTAAAGTAGTATTTTGGGTGTTAAGCAGCACAATACGAATGAATTTATTTGTACTTTGGGTGCATTCTGCTTGAATACTGTGACTGAAGATGTGTGGCAAGGTGTGGCATGAGCTCTCAGATTCAGAAGTATCTGGGTGCATGAATCACAAAAGATTAGTATGTAGGTACATCAAATAATTAGGAAAGCTAATAGAATATTATGATTTATTGCGAGGGGAATTGAATACAAAAGTAGGAGATTATGCTTCAGCTGCACAGGGCACTGGTGAGACCACAGTATTGGTCTCCTTATTTAAGGAAGGATGTAAATACGTTAGAAGCAGTTCAGAGAAAACAAAAACAGAATTACCTGGAAAAACTCAGCAGGTCTGGCTGCATCGGCGGAGAAGAAAAGAGTTGACGTTTCAAGTTCTCATGACCCTTCAACAGAACTGAGTGAATCTTAGGAAAGGGGTGAAATATAAGCTGGTTTAAGGTGGTGTTGGTGGTGGTGGTGGTGGGGGGAAGGTTTATTTGGCTAATAACTGAAATGGGCAGGGTTTTTTTATTTGTTCATGGGATTGGGGTGTCGCTGGGTAGGCCCATCCCTAATTGCCCTTGAGAACTTAATGACTAACTGGGGCATGTAAGAGTCAACCACATTGCTGTGGGTCTGGAGTCACATGTAGGCCAAACCACGTAAGGACGGCAGATTTCCTTCCCTAAAGGAGATTATTGAATCAGGTGGGTTTTTACAACAATCAACAATGGCTTAATGGTCATCATTTGACTTCTTAATTACTGATTTTTTTTTTCTTGAATTCAAATTTCACCATCTGCCGTGGTGGGATTCGAACCCCGGTCCCCAGAGCATTACCCTAGGTCTCTGGATTAGCATTGGACTTGTCCAGTGACAATATCATTACACCACCACTTCACTATTTGAGGAAAGGTTGGACAGGTAAGGCTTGTTTAGAAGAGTAAGAGGTGACTTGATCGAAAACTTTAAGACCCCGAGGGGTCTTGACAGAGTGGATGTGGAGAGGATGTTTCCTCTTGTGGGAGAATCTAGAATTAGGGGTCACTGATTAAAATTAAGGGGTCGTTCATTTAAGACAGACCTGAGTAGAAATTTTTTTCTGAGGGTCATGAGTCTTAGGAATTCTCTTCCTCAAAATATTTTTAAAGCAAAGCTAGATAGATTCCTGATTAACAAGAGGATGAAAGGTTATTGGGGGTAGGTGGGAGGTTACATTTAGATTAGCCATGATCTTATTGAATGACAGAGTAAGCTTGAAGGACTCCTGCTCCGAGTTTGTATGTTCGTATACAAACATGAATACTGCTGTGAAATCCAAGCCAAGTACAGTGAATTGCTGTCTAACTCTGTTAAACAGTGTCTAAACATCGTTCTGTGTGGTTGGCAGAACATGGTAGCAGTTGGCCGTAAAACAGCAAAGCCTGAACTACCTGCAGTAAACTGATGGAAAACCCACAATCAACTTGTTTGCTAACTTTCCAAATCTCTGTGCTCCCAGCAACCACATGGCCCAATTCGTGGCTCTGACCAGTTGCCTGACTGCCAAGTGTTATGTAAAAATGTAACCTGTGTCAATAGGTCTGATGATAAAACCACCTTTACTGGAAGTCTGTTGAGTGATTTAAAAAAAATGTTGATCAGGGATTTAAAAAAAACAAGGAGTTACTGGTAGACAGTTCTACAAACTCAATCATCCCAAAAAATGTGGGCATATTTGCTTGTCGTACCAACTGTGTATGCAAGAATGGTTTTATATGTTGATTTATATCAAATGTACATCAAATTTGACGTACAATGCAGAAACTGACTTATGGTTTAGAAGTTCAGACACCTGGAAATCGTTAAGCAACAGTTACTTGAAATTTGGAAAACTAAGCAATGCCTGGGTATGCTGCCATAAAGAGCTGGTTTTCTATTTAAACATTTAGAAATATTGAATAAATTTTACAGGAATTCAGTTTTACAAATGGTCTCACTTTTAAACGATCTGGGCAAAAACGTGAGTCTGAAACGAAATCTGGATAGAACTTAAGCTTCAATGGTATGGCATTCAAAGCAAAATATTAGGGATTCATTTTTAGGCGACTTTAGACATAGAGTCTCTATGGGGCACTTTAATCTATTTACATTTCTGTTGCCACTTCCCAGTGAGCCTCCATAGAGAAGAAACTGGGAATCAACACAATGACGCACAAAGACGTCAGGTCCACAGAAGATGAACAGAAAACATTAGTGGCCTGAGAGAACCCAGATGCCAAAAGATAAATGCCATTATACTTTTCCATTAATGACAACGGGAAAAGGAGGTCTGCACTTCCCTATTGCAATTAGCTAAGAGCACAATTTGCATTTAGTTACAATATACAGAATTGGCTTGATACAATCAGCAGGAAACATGAAATCACAATTATGATGTTTGCAGCAGTTTAACCTCAATTTAAAGGGCGATGAAAAAAAGCTTTAGCTCTATGAACTAACTCATAATCATCAGCTATCTCTGCTGATTGTCTTACTCTTTCAATCCTCTGTTCCTCCACGAGTTCTCACTACTGAAGGAATTGAATCTTTAAATTCTTGCAAAAAAATTACCTCTCTAAGGGCTGCATATATGGTCTCTATCTTTAATGTCCGTATCCACCAATCAAAATTACTTTGTTTAACTCTTTCAAACACAATATAGGTTTGATGATGCTGTTTTCTCACATTCCTAAATTTCTGCCTATAAGCCTCAGGAACCAATCCATATGCACTCAAAATACCCTTTTGTGCCACATCATAGTTTACCAACATTTCTTCTGGCAGTGAAGCATAAACCTCATGTGCCCTACCCGCCAACCTGGATTGTAACAACAATGTCCAGTTTTCCTGTGGCCATTTCATTTGTTTAGCTACCTTCTCAAATGAAATGAAGAATGCTCCCACATTGTTTTCCTCAAACTTTGGAAGAGCTTGTACAAATTTAAACATCTCCCAACTGGGTTCTGATCTGGAAGTCCTTCCTCACCTACTGGCATCTCTTTTTTAAGCTGTCTGCATTTTAAGCTGGAATTCTCTCTCTCACTTTTTCTCTTTCCTTCTTTTCTAACTTCGCCATTTCTAAGTCCCTTTCTTGTTTTCTTTCTCTCGCTCCTGCTTTTCTGTCTGTTCCCTTTGAAATGCTCTTCCTTTTGCTTCTGTCTCTAGTTCCAGTTTTTTTCATTTCCAATTCTTTTTCCTTTTCATTTGCCTCCAATTCAAAGTTCCTTTGCATGTTCAAATTCAAGCCTCTTCATTTCTAACTGAAATCTCACTACCTCCAGCTGTGACTCACTAGTGTCAGGTGTCATTTCCAACCTTAAATGCGGTGCTATACCTTCAATTATATCTGCTGTGCTGTACCTTCAATTATATTGCCTTGCAGGTAGCCCCAATTGTAATTTATTCACCAATTCCATTAACTTAACTTTAGTTACCTTTTGTAAACCAGCCAAAGTTATAACTTCAACTCCCAGACAAGTCTGATCAACTGCCAAAGCCATATTGCAGCCTCACCACTTCAAAAAAAGCCTCACACCAATTTCTGAATTCAAACTTGTAACCTTAAGATTCACCAACTCCAAACCATTCAAAGAATTTCAAATATATCCTGCAAAGTGCCCGCAACTATGTTATGGCACAGCCGATGGTAAATGCTGAGTTCTTCAAATCCTAAAGGGAAAGTTGAAATAACTGCTACAACTTGTTTGGTAATTTGTATAAATTTTGAGATGCGTGCCTTGAATTCAGTAGTAATAAGACCAAGTCTTATAGGTTTTTACAAAACCAGGTTAAATTTATTAATAAGAAAAATGATTTTAAACACATACATAGATCTACAAATTACTGCCATGGTAAGTTAATTAGGGGATTTAGAAGCTAACTCCCATTTACACTTTCGTTAAGGCACACAGGTTTTAAAAGACCCAGACAAGGTGACACACAAATACTTTGAAGTCGACTGGTTCAGGGTGAGTTTTCTTAACTTCAGTTCTCTGAAAACAGCAGCTTGAGGCATAGAAGCTGAAGGCTTTTCACACTTGATAGACCTTAAAAATTGCCTACTTTTACACACAGCCTTCGCTCCTTTATACATATTTTCCCCTTCGAATGCAAATTCCCATTGTTTCACTATGTCTTTGGACTTTACCTTTCTGATAATAAAAATCTTCATTGTGCCAAGTTTTACCAGTAATCTTTGGGGAAAACAAACACACTCTGGCTGTTAATTTCCGGCCCCGTGGATTTCCCTCATCGCAGGCGAGGCTGCGCCCCAGCCAAAAGTCCATTGACTAGCAGTGGGACCGGAACATCCCGCCGGCGGGTGGTTGCAGAAAATCCCACCCACTGTTTCTAAACTTCACCTGGCTTAGATGACACATTTCACTCCTCCTTTGAAAACAATCTAGTCTGCTTTATTTAAAAATGCAAATGTCCTCTTACACCTTATAATCTAAATTTCCACGTTTATCACGTTTACATCAAAGCCTTCAGGCCAGCTGCCTTTAATCCAATTAAAACATAGAGACACACACAACTATTTTACAATAAATTCCAATAACATTATGAGAATTGTAATGGTGACAAAAACACAAGCAAAAAGGGTTTGTGGTTTTCTCAGTAGCAGCAACATCAACTTATATTTATATAGTACCTCTTACATAGCAAAATATTTCAAGATGTTTCACAACAATATTATCAAACAAAAATTGGAGATGTAAAGAGTCCAGGATTGGAGAATCACAAAGATCTTGGAGGGTTATAGGACTAGAGAAATGACAGGCAGGGGAGGAGGGGGGCCTTGGAGGGGCTGGGAAACAAGGATGATGATTTTAAAATCGAGGCTTTGCCAGCCTAGAACCAATGTTGGTCAATGAACACAGAGATGCTGGGTGTAAAGCATCTGGTGCAAATTAGGATTTTAGGCTTTTGGATGAGCTCGTACTTATGGAGGGTGTTTTTCTTTCACCATTACAATTTTACTATTATCAATTCCATAAGATTATCTATTCTTCTAAGGTTACTCCCTGCCCTAGCCCTGAACTTGTATCTTTTTCTATTTTCTTTCTTTTCTCTCTTCACGCCCTCTCCAAGCTCATCTTGTTCAGGAAGCCCCCCTCTACTGCTCCCTCAAACTTTTAACTACTAAATTGTTAAGCACCAAGTTTCTTTCCTTGGTCACTATGTTAGCTGATATGAATGATTTTCTTTCGACTACCTCCCATTTTTCTTCAATTCTGCCATCATTGCCCCCTCCTCAAATAACCAATCTTGATCAATCTCTCTCTTTCTCTCCCCCACCCTTCCTTTTGTAAACTACTGTCTAACTATCCTCTCCTCTCCATGAAAATGCTGTTGCCTCTCAAATCCATGCCCATCTTTCCTGGAACTCCATGTTCAAACCTCTCAAATCTGATTTATAGAGGCTGACTAGGAGTGCACAAGGTAGCAATGGTAATAGCAGTAAGAGACACAATTTCTAACCATGTCTAACTGGTCTGACAATCTACACCCAGGGTTTCGGTGGCCAGCTGCAAAGCAACTTTGCTAGATGACTACAAGAGGGGTCAACTTGACTTGCCTTCAGAATCTTGGCCACTCAGCCAACCTCTGTAAGCACCACACCAGCTGGTCCTAGTGGAATCCAGGAACACACTGCATTAACAAGAATGTTCTGCAACACATTCCTTCATCCAAAATAAAAAAAGCAGGTTGCATAACTTTATTAATTTTAAGTAACAACATAATTTCCTTTTACTGTATGAAGTGCGTGTGAAGAGGATCAAAACAGTTTTATTTCAATTCTGAAAGTTATTCTTATCCTTTACAAAACTTCAGCAATAGTACCAGAATATTCTCCCTTCAAAAGCTTATTTACAAATTAGAAAGCTAATGAAATGTGCAAATGAGCTTACTCAAAATATACATTCTTGAATTAGCAAGTTATGTTGTGAGATTTGTAGCATACCAGCAAGGTCAGCTTTGAAATAGCAAAGAGTAGTAATTTATTTACTTTCTAAAGTCTGCAAAACCCATGGTTCATAACTTACATTGTCAAATATCCAGAATTTCAATGCCTGAATGTTAAGATTGCTGCTTTATAAAAACAAGTTGACATGGAATCTTGAAATTTGTGCTTTGAAAAATAACAGAAGGAAACATTACTAACTTATTAAATCTAAAGGTCAAACAAGATAGGAAAAAAGCAAGAATGTTAGGCGAAGGGGATACGCAGTGAAATTCTGGCTCCAAAATGCCCATTACCTTGCTTTCTGCAGTGATAGTGCATTGCAGAGTTTCAAACATGCAAAGCACAAAAGCTGAAGTCATCATCCTTACATCTGCAATGAAACTATTCCCTATGTGGGAATTCATTCCAGCCATACAGATTATGCCAGATTTTCAGCTTTAAATCAAAACATTTTCAAGGCAAAACAGCAATTATAATTTAACAATATCTATTTAGCAATTTTTAACAATAGATGAATGTCCTTTTTGACATATCTTTAATTTATCTAAAATACTAACTAAAGAACAATCACCTTGATTTTAAACATACATAACTTTGGTGAGGTTAAATTATACACTTCTCATGGTCCTTTTATTGAACGAAAGCTAGCATTTACTATACTTTTCATTCAACAAAGATTAGTATTTAGCTACATTCAGAACCACACTAGCACCAGAAAGATCAGAATGATCATGCCTGTACAATCTACTTTTATTTGAAGAAAGTTACCACAATGAAGGTATACTTCTTCCGTCTCTTATGCCCCCTTCTCGCCTTCACACACAGACACACAAACTACAAGGATAAATGTAAATACAGTGGTAACAAATTTTAGACAGGGAGGGGAAAATGGGAATGCCAAGGCTAGACAAAAAAAAAAATCCTTGTACCAGTTTCATTCTCATACAGGCAAATAGGATTTTTACATTATGTTCTGTTGAAGGGTCATGAGGACTCGAAACGTCAACTCTTTTCTTCTCCTCCGATGCTGCCAGACCTGCTGAGTTTTTCTAGGTAATTGTTTTTGTTTTGGATTTCCAGCATCCGCAGTTTTTTGTTTTTATTTTTACATTATGTGTTGTCTTTTCAGTAAATACATGGCCAGATACTCTGGGATTACCCTGTTTTAAATACTGAAAAAGGCTTTCAAAACAGGTTTTTTTTGTATAATTCCATACAAATATTTTTGCATATTTCAAGTAGAATTAGCAGAATCTGAGGCAGTAAAAACAAAAGTCACTTAATTCATCTGACCTTTATTCTGCTATTTAACACCTATTCTGGACCAATGCTTTAGTCTTTAATACTATTGTTTCCGCTCCCATTGTCTTGTTTTCCATGACATTTTTGTTATTTAATCTTCCCCACCCTCTAACCTGTCCCTGATCTATTTTGTTCCACCTGCTCCTTCCCCATTTTCAACAGCATAAAAACCAGTTACATTTCTGCCTCTCTCCAGTTCTAAAGAGTCACATTGGACTCAAAACATTAACTTGGTTTCTCTCACCACAGATGCTGTTAGACCTGCTGAGTTTTTCCAGCATTTTCTGCTTTTACTTCAGATTTCCAGCATCTGCAGTATTTTGCTTTTACATTGTTCACCTTGTTCTAGTACCTGAATTGTTAATGATCCCACATGCACAATTCCAATTCTTTAGAATGAGGCTATGATCGATTATAAAAACTACTAACATGGTCATTGTTTATGACCACAGTAGACAAACTCAGATCTTTTGTGGCAGTGTTATACTGCAACAACTACAGATTTCTTTCTTTTTGAACTTCATCTTTGTGTTTTCCTGAGCTTTGAATATTTGATTTTGGATAACAAACTACCAACTTCACGCAAAACAGATGAAATTCCAAAGCAGTACACCATCATGTCAGCTGCTAGTTAGCCGAATCCAAAATGCCTGACAGAATTTCTACAAATGCTACATAAACTAAAATGTAACTTGTGCAATTGTTGTCCAATCACAAATTCTCACATAAATCCATGAAGGTTATTCAACAACACACTGTAATACTTCCAGATTTTTTAAAACAAAACTCTATCATATAAAGTTCCATACAAGAAATGGACACAAGGCTCAAATTACAAAAAAAGGGTCTCTAACGTTCATAACACATTTGAACTTTGCCATCAATTGATAAATTTCTTCTGAACCCTCTCAATTAGGTTAAAACCTTGTAACACATGCTCAGATGTCCACAGACAAATACAATATAATATGGGCAGACTGAATATCAATGTTATTTGTAGATTACTTCTGAAAGAAAAAAAGTGTGACACTGAACAAACATTTAGACACCTATGTCATAAAAAGGCATTCAGCCCTCTATAATTATCTAAAACTACTTTGGTTACCATGTCCTCCACATTTCCCTGCCAAACTCTTCACTGCTATTTCCTTGCCTCGTTTGGCATTTGCACTGGGTGACTCCTCATCCTCATCTCTCCTTTCATTCTTTTTAATTCACACTCCTGAACCCTCCCCTCTATATACATCTCCTATCCATATTCATGACCACCTCCATCAACTATAATTGCAAACACTGTAGTGGGTGGGGTGGGGGGAGCCGGGCATGGGGACGCTGGGCGCAGGGGGGGGACCGGGCGCGGGGGGGAGCCGGGCACGGGGACAGAGCGCGGGGGGGAGCCGGGTGCGGGGACAGGGGGAGCCAGGAATGCGCGCAGCGGTGGCGGGAGTTTAAAAACCAGCAGCAGAGAGCCCCTTCAACTTGTTTCTACTTGTCAGAGCTGAAGTGTGATGCCAAAGGAAAATAGGTAGGCGATTGTTGAGTATCTCTTTCGTGTCTCTTTTGATTGGCCAAGTGGCTTAAATCAGGAAACGTTATTACAGTTGAACAATACAGTTAAGAAATTCACTTTTGATATAATTAACATCTAAATTAATTAGTTAAATAGAATAAAGATGGCTGGGCAGGGGCTGTATTGGAGCTGTAGCATGTGGGGGCTGGTGGATGCTGTTGCGATCCATGGTGACCATATCTGCAGCAAGTGTTGGCTGCTCGAGGAACTTCTGCTCAGAGCTGGTGAGCTGCAGACACTGTGACACATTAGGGAGGGGGAGAGTTACCTTGACACTGTTTCAGGAGACAGTCACACCCCTTGGATTAATTAGATCAAATCTGGACAATGGTCAGGGACAGGAGGGTGTGATTGCGAGTGAGGCAGGTATGGGGATGCAGAATTTAGCTTTGGAGGCGCCTCAGCCAGTGCCCTTGTCCAACAGGTACAAAGTTCCTGCTCCTGGTGTGGACAAGGGCACAGGCTGCAGGGAGGATGAGCGAATTGACCACAGGACCATGGTACAAAGCATCATTCAAGTGGGGGAAGAAAAGCAAAACGTAGTAGTCATCGACAACAGCGTAGGTAGGGGAATAGATACTGTTCTCGGTGCAGTAAAGACAGAGCCCCACAGGCTGTGTTGCCTACTTGGTGCCAAGGTTAAGGACATCTCTTCTGGATTGAGAGGAGCATGGAGTGGGCGGGGAAGGATCCAGTTGTCGTATTTCACGTAGGTACCAATGACATAGGTAGGACTGGGAAAGAGGTTCTGCTGAGGGACCACAAGTGGTTCAGGAGTAAATTAAAAAGCAGAACCACAAAGGTAACAATCCCCTGATTACTACCTGAGCCACGTGCCAATTGGCGTAGGGTAAATAAGATTAGAGAGATAAATGCATGGCTCAAAGGTTAATGTGGAAGAAATGGGTTTCGATTCATGGGACATTGGCACCAGTACCAGGGAATGAGACAGCTGTTCTGTTGGGACAGGCTTCATCTGAACCATGCTGGGATCAGTGTCCTGGCAAATCGTACAACTAGGGTTGCAGATAGAGCTTTAAACCAATTAGTGGGGGCTGGGTTCAATTGAAGGGTAGTTTAAAAAATCAAAAAGGAACAAGAGAGCAGCAGCGCAGGGCAGTGAAGAGGCGAACGATAATCAAAGTGTGACAGGGATGGGCAGAAAATATAAGCAGGAGAATGCAGCAGAAGAACCAGAATGAGCAGTAATGGTAAAAAGTCAAAGTTTAAGGCTCTTTATCTGAATGCACATAGCATTCGTAACAAGATAGATGAGTTGATGGCATAAATAGAAATAAATGAATATGACTTGTTAGCTATTACAGTGATGTGGTTGCAGGGTGGCCAAGACTGGGAACTCAATATTCAAGGGTATTCAGCATTCTGGAAAAATAAACAAAAAGGAAAAGGAGGTGAGGTAGCTTTGTTAATAAAGGAAGGATTCAGTTCGGCGGTGAGTAGTGATATAGGTGCAATAGATTGTGATGTGGAATCAGTTTGAGTGGAAATAAGGAACAGCAAGGGGAAGGAGTCACAGTTGGGAGTCATCTATAGGCCCCTGAAAAGTTGCCTCACTGCAGGACAAAGTATAAATCAGGAAATAATGGACATGTGTAACAAGAGCATCAAAATTGTCATCGCTGATTTTAATCAACTGGACAAATTAATTAATTAACTGGACAAATTTAATTAACTGGACAAATCAGACTGGCAGGGATAACATGGAAGGCAAATTGTACAGTGCATCAGGGTTTGTTCCTTAGAGCAATATGTTGCAGAACCTACCCAGGAACAGGCTATTTTAGATCTAGCAATGTGTAATGAGGTAGGATTAATAAGAGATATTGTAGTTAAGGATCCTAGGGGGTAGCACTAACGTGGTAGAATTTCAAATTTGTTTTGAGGGTGAGCAACTTGGGTCTCAACCCAGTGTCCTCAACCTAAATTAGGGCAATTACAGACGAAGAAAGAGTTGTCTAAAACAGGCTGGGAAAATAGGCTAAGGAGAAAGTCATTGGATGAGCAGTGGCAGGCATTTAAGCAGGTATTTCATAACGTTCAGCAAAAATTTAACCAGGTCACAAAAGAGAACTCGATGAGAAAGATGAACCACCCGTGGCTAACAAAGGTGGCCAAGGAGTGTATCCAATCAAAAACTATGGCATACAAAGTGGTGAAAGCTGGTGGTAGGCCAGAGAATTGGGAATTTTTTTTTTAGGAACCAGCAGCAGATGACTAAAAGCTAATAAAGAGGGAGAAAATTGATTATGAAAGTAAATTGGCAAGAAGTATAAAAACAAACAGCAAGAGCTTCTAAGGGTATATAAAAAGAAAGAGTATGCGATGGAGGATGAGATTGGAGAATTGATAACTGGGTCAGGGAAATGGCAGATAATTAAAACCTATGATTTGCATCGGTCTTCACGGTGGAGGACACCATAAACATCCCAAAGATATTAGAGAAGGAAGAAGTTAATGGGAGGAGAGATTTTGTAACAGTCTCTATCATGAGGGACAAAGTATTTGAGGACAAAGTATTTGAGAAACTAATGGGACTAAACACAGACAAGTCACCAGGACCTGATGGCCTGCATCCAAGGGTTTTAAAGGAAGTGGCTGCAGAGATACTAGTGGCATTGGCTGAAATATTCCAGAACTCATTGGATTCCAGGAGAGTCCCAGCGGATTAGAAAACTGCTAATGTGATGTCCCTGTTCAAGAAGGGAGGAAGACAAATTGCAGGAAACTATAGGCCAGTCAGCCTAACATCTGTCATTGGGAAAATGCTAGACTTCATAATTAAGGAAGAAATAGCAGGACATTTAGAAAAGCTTAATGTAATCAAACAGGGTCAACATGGTTTTGTGAAAGAGAAATCATGTTTGACAAATTTGCTAGAGTTCTTTGAGGATATAACAAACAGAGCTGATAAAAGGGGAACCAGCAGTTTATCTAGATTTCCAGAAGGCATCTGATAAGGCACCACATAAAAGTTTATTGCACAAGATAGGAGCTCACAGTGTTGCGGGTAATGTATTAGCACACACTGAGGATTGGTTAACACGCAGAAGACAGCGAGTTGGGATTAATGGGTCTTTTTCAGGTTGGAAAGATGTAACTAGTGGAGTGCCACGAGGATCAGTCCTAGGGCCTCAGTTATTCATTATCTATATGAATCGCTTGGAGGAGGGGGTGGAGTGTAACATACCCAAATTTGGTGAAGATACAAAAACAGGTGGGAGGGCATGTTGTAATGAGGGTATAAGGGAATCTGCTTGGGGATATAGACAGGCTGAGCGAGTGGGCAAAACTTGGCAGATGGAGCTTAATGTAGGAAAATGTGAGGTCATGCACTTTGGTAGGAAAAATCAAAAGGTAGATTATTTTTTAAATGAAGAGACACTCAAAAAAAGTGCAGCACAGAAGGATCTGGGTTTTCTTGTGCAAGAAACATAAAAAGTTAGCATGCAGGCGCAGCAAGTAAGTAAAGGCAACAAACTGAATTTTGGCCTGTATTGCTAGGGGGTTGGAGTTTAAAAACAGAAAAATCTTGTTACAACTGTACAGTATTGGTGAGGCCACACCTGGAGTACAGTATACAGTTTTGGTCCTCGTATTTAAGAAAGGATATATTGGCATTGGGGGCAGTTCAAAAGAGATTCACTAGGCTGATTCCTGGGATGACTTATCAAGAACAACCAGGCCTTTATTCGTTAGAGTTTGGAACAATGAGGGATGATCTTATTGAAACGTACAAGATTCTGAGGGGACCGGACAGGGTAGACGTTGAGAAGATGTTTCCACTAGTGGGGGAATCTCAAACTAGGGAACATAGTTACAGAATAAGGAGACACTCATTGCATGAGATGCAAAGGAATTTCTTCTCTGTGGGTAGTGAATGTCTGAAATTCTCTACCCCGGAGAGTTGTGCAGCCTAGATCACTGAAAGTATTTAAAGAGATGGAGGACAGATTTTTGAAATATCAGGGAGTTGAGGGCTATGAGGAGCTGGCATGATAGAGGAGTTGTGGCCTGGGGCAGATCAACCATGATCTTATTCAATGGAGGGGCAGGCTTGAGCAGCCGAATGGACTATTCCTGCTCCTATTTCTTATGTTGTGTTGTATCTTTCATCATCATCCATATCTCTCGATTTCAAACCATTTCCTTTTGCATCTGTTTCTGGAAACAACTCTCCCCTGCTCCAAATTAAATTCATTTACAGCTGCACTCTAAACTCCCAATTTCAGTCTTTAGCCTTTTTGCCACAATTGTCCAGCTTCAGAACTGCTGAGCCACTCCCTCACCTCCACTTTTATTTCCCTTGACCCCAGCAAAACCTTTACTCTCTCCAATTCTTGTTATTTCCTGATATATTCTAATCTACACTTTAAACCCAAGATTGCCAACTTGGGTGCAACCGGCCCACAACTAGTTTAATCATTCATTATAGCTGTCATTAGATTCACACTGCTAACAAAACAATTCTACCATCAAAGGGTCATCCAGGAAGGCATCAAAAACACCAACTTCTTTTCTCCACCACCAACCATCAACTTAATCGTATGTCTCTGCTCCTCAACCTTTGTGGACTTTGTCATTATGGTGGACACCATCAATTCAGCTAATTCTGCTGACTTTCCCATGATGCCAAACAACCCCCCTGCCCATCCCATCAGTCCTATGCCCTTTCAGGGCTCATCTCAATGAGGCTGCCAACACACCCCCCCAAAAACGTGACAACAGGAAGTAACATTTTGTAGATTAAAAATCTTATGCTGACGTGCAGGTTCAAATATAACCAATGGATTTATATGGTGCCCTTAATGCAAGAACATAAAAACAGAAGAAATAGGTGCTGGTGTGGGCTATTTGGCTCTTCAACTTCCTCAGCCATTCAATAAGATCATGGCTGATCTTCTACCTCAACTCTACTTTCCTGCAGCCACATATCCCCTGAATCGCTTAATATCCAAAAATGTATAAATCTCTGCCTTGAATATTCTCAACTAAGCATCTGCAACCCACATAGTCATAGAGGTCTTCAGTACAGAAAAAGGCCCTTCAGCCCATCAAGTCTGCGCCAGTCAAATAAGTACCTCACTATTCTAATCCCATTTTCCAGCACTAGGCCCATAGCCTTGTATGCCATGGCATCGCAAGTGCACATCCAAATACTTCTTAAATGTTATGAGGGTTTCTGCCTCCATCACCCTTTCAGACAGTGAGTTCCAGATTCCCACCACCCTCTGGGTGAAAAAATTCTTCCTCACATCCCGTCTAAATCTCCTGCCCCTTACCATAAATGTATGCTCCCTGGTTAATGATCCCTCCATCAAGGGGAAAAGTTTCTTCCTGTCTAGACTATCTATGCTCCTCATACTTTTATACACCTCAATCATGTCCCCCCTCAATCTCCTCTGCTCCAAGGAAAATAACCCCAGTTTATCCAATCTCTTATAACTAAAACTCTCCAGCCCAGGCAACATCCTGGTAAATCTCCTCTGCACTCTCTCTAGTGCAATCAATCCTTCCTATAATGCAGATTCCAGAACTGCACGCAATGCTCTAGCTGTGGCTGAACCAATGTTTTATACAGTTCCAGCATAACCTCCCTGCTCTTATATTCTATGCCTTGGCTAACACCCTCCGAGGTAGGGAATTCCAAAATTCATACCCTTTGAGTGAAGACATTTCTTATTTCAGTACTAAAATGGTCAAATCCTTATTCTGGGACTGAGACTAATTCTAGTCTCCCAGCCAGGGGAACAGCTTCTCAGTGTCTAATACCCTGAGAATTTTATACATTTCAAAGAGATCACCTTTCATTCTTCTAAATTCCTAAAAATATAAATCTAATCTACTCTGTCTTTCCTCAGGGAAAGCACCTCTTCCTAGGAATTAACCTAGTAAACTTCCGTTGCACTTCCTCTAAGACAAGTATATTCTTCCCTCTTAACTATTCCACTAGTTACAACCTCAAAAATATCTAACATTTATTAAACATGACTTCCCTTTCATATATCTGTGTTGTGATAAAATGTCCCTCAGCTCATCATAGCAGTGTTATCAAAGAAAATTTGACACCAATTCATACAAGAAAATATTAGGGCAATGACCAAAAGCTATGCCAAAGAGGTAGATCTTAGGGTGCTTCTTAAAAGAGGAAAGAGGTGTAGAGTGGAGGAGATTTAGGGCAAAGATTTCCAGAGCTTAGGCCTTGGCAGCTGATGGCAAAGTCACCAATGGTGGAGTGATTAAAGATACATATTGGTGAATTTCCCATGAGGTTGCTCATGGCAAGTCAGAAAAGGACAGGACTGTTGCATGGTGAGCAGAAGCAGGAGCACTGCTCCTGAATGCTGAAATGACGTCCAGCATCCAATGGTGTACAGGTGTCTTCCCATACCATTTAGAGTGGGTGAGGCTCTTCAGCCTTGGTCACAGCTCACATAGGCAAATGCACACCAAAGAGTTTCCAAAGAGAATTCTTATGGGGCTCAGCTGGGTAGATGCAGGAAAGAGGTTTCCCATGGCTGAGGGCTCTAGAGCAGGTCAGATAGTCTCAGAATAAGAGGTATGCCATTTAGAACTGAGATGAGGAGGAATTTCTTCTCTCAAAGGGTGGTGAACCTTTGGAATTCCCTCCCCCGGAGAGCTGTGGAGGCGCAGTGGTTGAGTATATACAAGACAGAGAACGATAGATACCTATCTCACATGTGGGATTTGCATTAGGAATTGTCCCAGGGCAGAACACAGCTGACAAAATCATGATCACCTCCCTATTGTTTTTGAGCAACGCCATTCAAAAAATTCCTTTCACCATTGATTGGTCTGTTGCTCATTAGCCCCTTCCAGTCGGTCTCAAAATAGATGAAATGACAATGTAATATCACAGAGCAATTTCCGCTGATTGTCAGACTTCTTTTTGAACAATTAGACTATCAAATGGAAGAAATATAAATTGGGAGGAAAGCTGACATGTGCTTCAAGTAAGAAATACACCCTATGGAAATCTAGGTAATTGTAGATGCATAGCCACATTGGGCTAAATGTTGTTGAATCATCCTGTGCTTGTTAGGTGATAGTTATTTTCAGTTTGAGTGTAAATAACCGGATATAGATATGTAAATGGTTTGCAGCTGTATCCAGATGTGACACCATGTGACTACAAAACACAAAATGCAACACTGCATGTAGAAGGCACAACATAAGAAACATACTTTAAAAAAATCTAATCCAAGAGGTAGCCCATTTGAAATCAAACAGTTGAAAATGAAGAACTGCTAACAGGAAAGAAGTAATATTATAACTATACTGAAGGTTGAGCGGTTGCTACTACCACAGAATTAAACTGTTACGAGTCACAAATGCGCTAAACTAAGTTGCAGTGAGAAACATTAGAAAGAGATACTAGGACATAGTTCATTTTACAAATGTTGCTCCCAGATACTTCACTGGCTGAATCATTTCACCTCCGCTCTATTCCGTTGTATTACCATATAATTCAGAACCAACAGCATGAATATTTGCCTTTCATTTTAATAAGCATCATTGGGACAGCATTGTTTATGGGCTTTGAAGCATGGACACAGCCTGACAGATGGTCAGTATGCAAAAGCATGTCTCTTGAAGGATTGCACACGTTTAAGTCACGGACTGTCACCATTTTAGAATCTACGTTTTTAAGCATATCTCGAATTACCATAATCCTGGTTACCTACCTACAAACATGAAACTATGTCTTTTAAAAAAAAAATCAAATCTTGTGCTTTAATCTATAAGCAAAACAGAACAAATACAAGTACACACACAATAAGAGCTTAATATAAAATTCAGCCTTTGAGGAAGTTAAACCTGCCACCTGCTCTCCATTAAAGGTTGTGCCTGCTCCCAGGAGGGCAATGGAGCAACAGTACCTCAGGGGAGAGGAAACAGACACTCTGCATAGCAAGGGCAACCACATGGATTATGATCAGATGCCAAACAGAATAATGAAGTAGTATTATTCACGCAAGGCTATTTAGTTGCAGAATTCTAAACAACAATATGGAGAAGGAGTTATGATTTTAATGAAAAATTTTCGCAGTCCAGTTAAAAAAAGAGATTTTGGTTGTTCTAGTTCTCACAAAACACAGATGAAGCAAATCCCTCGGTTGCTCGTGAAAAAGAAAAACCCAATCCTATTTCCCACATTAACTATTTTACAATATCGTAGGATAAGTCATGTGGAAGATTCAAAAGCATGAATGGATCTACAGGAGTTTGGCTGAAAGCTTATCCCTCATTACCCTGAGCAGTATAATTTGAGACATTACAAATTAAGCTTAGAATTTAAGGCAGGAGCTCTTTTGACTGCAGAAACTTTGAGATTTTCTGCTAAGATGCAAGTCAAGTCAGAGTTGCTAAAACAGGACTGATTCTGTAAGCACAATGCCCAATCATTTTTATCCAAGAAAACTGCCGAGTTTCAAATAACATTTGAAAAATGGAAACAAAAAGATCTGGCTTGGAAATCCTTGAATAAAGCTGGTTTCGGTTTGCTGACCTGATGTAACACAAAATTTACACTTAGTCACATAGCCTTGAAAAATATCAGATCTCAACACAGTTTTCATAAAAATAATCATTCAACATTAGCTTGGAAGGTTAAGTACTTATGCCAAATTTCCTTCTTAAATTTGCTATTTAGTACACTAGAGCCACAGCCATTTGGACCAAACGATTAAAGATCAGCTGAATTCACATGACTAGTACAAAGCCACAACTGATGACAAAGGTTACCCAAGGTTCAGATAAAAGAAATGAAAATAATGTGCTGAAAAGCCTACTTTACAAATGAAAGGAGTTAGCAAGGTATTATTTATCCAAACTTTACACCATCAAGTAGCAGCACCTCAATAAAACCCTACATACCAAATATAACATTTAGCAGTATTTTCACAACATTAAAACTTTGGCACACATCTTGGGACAATTAAATACGATCACTGCACTTCTACCAGCATTCTTCCACTAATGGAGTTCAGTCACAGCAATGCAGGAGAGTCGAAGTCATCCATGAGCTTCCAGGGCGTCTCTACCAGGCCAAGAGGTGGCTTTTGGTGGCCCTACTAGTGAAGAACAAATGGTAGAGCAGGTTTTTTTCTGGCCCGGTGTGGGAACCTTAGGAAAGCGACAAAGCCAGAAAGCTAATAAGTTATTATTCTGACATTTCAACTATTGCACATGTACTGCTTTGTTATTACAGTTGGGTGCCTGCAGTGTAAATAACGCAAATACCAGAGCCACAAGGGGCACAACACATTGTAGAAGAGTGGGAAGTATCCATGAATGGGGCACTGACTTGTTTGGGCACATCCCCTTAATTAAGCTCCCTCCAGTCAAATTCCTTCCCTGCTGATGGGCGGTAACTCCTTTCTACCAGGAGCACTGGTCCTCCCCCTCAGGTATTTCACCTGCATATCAAATACCAACAAGTTATTCATTTGCGGCACATTGCTGCCAAGCCCAATCCACATGTTCACTTCCAACACAGTTTGCCGAATACAAAATAAACAGGAGTTGAAACGCTGCAGTTCTCCTTGAGTTAATGAGAGACTCCTAGTTCCCTTCTACCCATCCAGTTAAGACAGCTCCTTCAGCACGGATTGAGAATTGAAGCCGGTCTGACCCAAGCAACTATATTGCACGCCAAGTAAATTATTCCAAAAAAACTATTCTCCATCTCACGTTCCTGTGGGAACTTAACTTGGGGTAATTTAAGGTTTTTTTATAATGAGGGCATGTTTACAGATTAAACGTTCCAACCAGTTAAAGATCTCCTCCTCCGCCGCACCACAGAATGGGAGAATTTCCTCTTAAAAAAAGTTACACATTGAGAGAGGGTGCTAGATATGACCTTTTCCACAGGGCCAACAGTGGAAGAGGATTTCCTGCACTGTATCCTTTTGGATCACAGGAACAAGCCATCATTCAAAAGTAATTCTCAAAACTAAATTTCATTTTATGCTTTGCCAACTACTTACAAACAGGAAAAGGACCAATGCTGTTTCCTAAAAGGCACTGGCGATCACGAAAGGAAATATAAAACTTAAACTGCTTTATGATGGGGATTGGTGGGTGGGGGGTGGGGTGGGGGAGGGCGAAGAGTTTGCATCATTCCCATCATAATATTAATACACGTAAGGACGTATTTTAATAGTTTATGACACCAGGCTGTCTCCCTCTCTCTCGGGGTAAAAGGGTTTTGCACACCATCATTCCGGCAATGTTTTTATTAAAAGGTTTTTAAATAAGTTCGCTTTAAACGGGCCAGCAAAAAGACTCTACATATACGTTCCGCTTAATTATTCGGTATATGTTTAAATCTAAATGTTAAATTTGGACAGTCATAATTTGTAAAACAAAAGACTGGGAACAGGACATAGAAACACTTATTTTCCAATGTCGCAATGTCTCTGAGGCACCAGTGAGTTCAAATAATTCAACGAAAAACATCGAAAGATTTTTTTTTTTAAAAGAGCTGGGGGACTGTTGATTTTGTTAAAATAAATAACCAACATACAATCGAAGGCTCGCTTCAAATGCAGTGCAGACTAGTATTAGGAGACAATATACAATAGTTCATAAATAAAACACAATGTCTACCCAGCCAAGGAGAGGCATTAAAAAGGTAGAGGGCCCAAAGTGACCCAGATGCGCACTAGGCCCCAAATCAGCCAGGACACCGAAATTAAAGTTAAATATTTCTATATAAAAGCAGAGAGGCCGAGAGCGGACTCGCGCCGGATCCTCAACAGTCAAACTAACCCTAACCCACAGGTAAACGGTGAGAAATAGGGATAATGCCCCCCAAAAATCGCCCAACAAATAATCGCCCCTCAATCCTCCCTTTCCCCTTCTTACCCATATACAATGGACATGAAGTGCATCAGCCACAGGATGACGAACAGGATTAGGCCGACAATGGAGAGACCCTGCAGAGCGAGCTCCAGCACCGCCATTCTGCACCGACCCGACTCTCTCACTCTCACTTTCTTTAGGGACGGTGAGTCAATCTACTCGGCTCCTCTCTCCGACCGACTGACCCACCGATCTCTCTCTCTCTCGGTGCCGGTGGCTCTGACTCACCCACTGTCACAGGATCTACTCTGGAGCCCCAGACTCCACCCACTCCCAGCAGACCGCGCCCCCTAGGGAACTAGACCCCGCCTCCTCAGGGACGCGCACAGACTCCACCCCTTCCCAAAGACTAGCAAACCCCGCCCCCTGAGGAACTAGACCCCGCCTCCTGAGGGACAGCCACAGACCCCTCTCCTTCCCCAACGCCAGTAGACCCTGCCCCCTGGGGAACTAGACTCCAACCTCCTGAGAGACAGACGCCCACAGGTTCCAGCTGCTGAAGTACTCAATTTCCAGCTCATGAGGGTGTCCCTCACAGACTCCAACTCCCTGAGGGGGTCCCTCACAGTCTTCAACCCCTGGTGGAGGAACCAGACTCTTTTCTGCACCCCCCCCCACCCCAAATTGGCTGCCAATTTTCCAAAGCAGAATTGCATTGTTCCGATATATGATAAAAACACAAAATGTTGGAAATACCGCAGACAGAATCATCCAGTCCAGTTGGCAGCGGGCATCATGGCAGGAATGAATGGACAATATGGCAAGAAGACCAAAAATTGGTTTTATGTTGTCGTGAAGCCAGTTTGGGATCATCTGGTCCATTTGTCAATGGCAGGCCCTGCTTCCTGCCACCGCACGTCGGGAACCTAATTTCAATACTTTAGCATCTTATTATAAACCCTGCTTACCAGAATCATCCTCCCACGCTGGATCATCCAGGCACATTGGCATGATTGCACGCTGATGTGTTTCACAACTGTACATAAGCAATGTTCACCTGGCGATCTGCACTTTGTTCGGGACTTTGAGGTTTGTTTGCTACCTTGCTTCGGGCAGCAATTGTGGTCATCAGAGCCAGGCTTCTCATGCAGCACCACATCACTTTTAAGGGGGCTCACTGGCAGGTCTCTACCTACCTGGCCAGCCTTAATGGCTTTTCAACAGCTGGAGGGCTAGGGCTTGCTTGCAGAAGTGGGCTCAGGCATGGGAAGAGGGTGAGGGCTGTACTGGGGAAGGGGGTTATCCCAGGGTGTTTGTGGGGGCTGTTGATCTGAGCAAGTGGCCTCAAAATGGTGAGGGCTGAGGTGCAGTCTCCAGAGGAGACGAGGCCAGATGGAGATGTGAGGGTGTGTATGAGAGAGAGCGTGGTGATGTCCCTTGAGCTGACAGTGAATGAGATGCCAGTGAAGGTGTGATGGCCTTGTGTGTGTGAGTTTAGATTGATGAGATGGTTGCCTTACCCTGGTGACACAGATGAGATCATTCATCCGTGTTCCGCACTGGATGGCCAACCTCTTGTGTGTAGCATTTGCACTGACCATCTCTGCCACCACCTCCCAAGTCGGAGTGGTGATACTGATGGGCCTCCTGAGGCCAGAGCAGGGTATGCCTCCACGGCATCCAGAAAGTGTCCCAGGGATTTGTCACTGAATTGGGGAACTGCTTCTTGGCTTTTGATGCCATGTCTTCAGCAGAGCAGTCCTGGGCTGCAAGCATTAAATGTGCATGCGGCTGCAGTTTAAATATGAGGCCTGGCGTGAGGAAGCAGTGAGGTAACGGTGTAGCAGGCAAATCAGAGGCCGCCCGCCAGTGAGATGGCGTGTTTCCTGTGGCTGCATAATTAATGAGGGGGAAAGGGGATGATATGGCACGAAAACCCACCATTGCAGCTGGCGGGTGAAACGTCTTTTTCATTCTCACTACCGCACTTAGTTCAAATCTGGGATGATTCCACCCCCCATCTCTCTTTGCAGGATTTGGATTCACTGTCTTGCTTTTCTCTTTCTTTGCTTTATTTTGGCAGCTGTTCTGCCAATCACATCTCCTAGATACATCTTTTGTTTCCTTATAACTCCTATTCCTTTGGCCTTGCACCACAATCTCTTTTTCTGTGTCATTTAATTTTTCCAATGATCCAACCTATCACAGATCTTCCCTTTTGTTTTTCTTCCTACCCTTCATCCCTTTCATTTGCTTAAAACCAATTACATTTCTAACCTGTTCCAGTTCTCACGAAAGGTCATTGATGGTTTCTCTTTCCACAGATGCTGCCTGACCTGTTGAGCATTTCCAGTCTTTTTTGTTACTTCAGATGTCCAGCATACGTAGCATTTTGCTTTTGTTCCAATATATGTGAAGCAGGTAGATGATGGGGTGGGGGGAAGGGAACACTGATCCTGTGAGTTATAATTTTCACAAACAAAAGAAGGGAGGAATGATCTTTAACAAAGGAAAATAAAAGCAAAATACTGTGGATGCTGGAAATCTGAAACAAAAATAGTTAAGTGCTGGAAATACTCAGCATGCCTGCCATTATGTATGGAGAGTGTTCACCCCCTTCTTTACAGGTGCTGCCAGAGCAGCTGAGTATTAGGCTTAAAAAGGAACTGCTTCCCACCAAAAATCAGCCAATCTCAGCAAAAATAATAGCTGATCAAAGGAATCAGCTCCATAGCAAGAAAGGTTTAGCTGCTTAAAGACTACTCAGCCGCTCAAATAAGATCAGGATATCAGTCAGTGAAGGGTTCTGTTGCTCAGCATTTTGGGATCAGCCTCTCAGGATTAAGGGATCAGTTATTCAGCAAAGGAGTCAGTTCCTCAACATGTAGAGAAATCAGCCTCTGAGCAATGGAATCAACTGCTTAAACAGGAAGGAAGTTTAGATTATCTACAAACTAAATACATCTTATCAAATTAACTACCTTCTGGGCATGCAAATTAACTCTCACCCTCAGGAGGAACATGCAGCACTTTCCAGCATTGTCATTGGCCTATGATGTCTTCTGCTCACTGGCCCCTTGGTGGTTTTTTGTGACCATAGCAACTGGTCACATTACAATCACATTGCCAAAGCGACTTAATAACCAGCAGTTGCATCATTTTTCTTGAGCTACGCCAAATCCCACATACGAGTTTCAGTGGAACACACAACTGAAGCTTTGGCTGGGGGGCAAGAACATCTTAGTAGACTCCAGGGACTGAGGCAGGTGCATCAGGATTTCTCAAGGCAAAAGATAGAATGGGAGCCATCTGCTTGCACGCCAGTAGATAGAAACATTTCACAGCCAGTACTGCTGGAACTGTATAAGATGCCAGGTAGACAGCAACTAGAGTGCTGCATGTAGCTCTGGTAACCACATTACAAGAATGATGATTACACTAGAAAGGGTACAGACAAGATTCACAAGGAAGTTGCTAGGAATAGAGAATTTTAGTTATGAGAAAAAAATTGGATGAACTGGGATTGTTTTCTTTGGAACAGAGGAGGCTCAGATGAGATTTAATTGAGGTTTATAAAATTATGAGGGGCCTAGATAGAATGGATAGGAAGGACCTATTGCTCTTAGCAGAGAGGGCAATTACCAATTGGATATAGGTTTAATTGGTAGAAAGATTAGAGGGGAGTTGAGAATCTTCTTCACCCAGAAGGTGGTAGGTGTCTAGAACTCACTGCTTGAAAGGCTGGTAGAGGCAAAAAGCCCTAATTGCATTTAAAAAATACTTTAATATGCACATGAAGTGCCATAACTGACAGAGCTACAGGCCAAAAGCTAGAGAATGGGATTATGCTGGATAACCTTTTCTTAGCTAGCACAGGCATGATGGGATGAATGGCCTCCTTCTGTACCATACATTTCTATGGTATTCCCCCATGTACCATATAGTGTGTAGACACTGATTAGTGTCAATAGGTTTGAGGAAGAATACTAAGACTATAAGAGCACAATCAAATACAAAAACACAGTTAATTTGTCTCATCCGTTCATTTAGTAACATCCATTTCCATTTTATTATTCATGTGTGATCAAGGTATATTTTCCTGTACAGATTCGTCTTTTCAGCTCACAGTTCTGCACATATACTCCATTGAAGCCATAGGACACAATTAGTATAGACAAGGATCAACACAGTAATGCAAATTATTGATAAATATATGTTGCCACTAGTTAAGGCAACATGTTCTCCACAGCTGTTATATAAAGTACTACTTACATTAATTGAACAGCTTTAACTTAGGAAAGTGCCCCAAGGACCAGCAAAGAAGTGTAAGGAAAAAGAGACATCAGTCTAAAGGAAAGAAAGATCAGGAATGATCATAGATGAGAGAGTCAAGAAGGAACTTAAAGGAGGGGATATCAATCAAGGGATATCAGTCAACGCTCACTGGTTGCTCTTTACTAGAACAAACCAATTAATAGCCCACATCTGAGCTCCCCAACCAATTAGGGAGGATGGATGGTTGGGATGATGCATCCATTCTGTCGAAGTAAGGAATGCAGCATGTTTCAGGAAAGCTCAGCACCACTTATATTTTTCAGGCTGCAGCACCCACTGGAATGGAGAGGAGACTTGAGAAGGTTGCTCTTTGGGTCTCTCATTCTTACCTGGGATCCACTTGAGGGATCTGAGGGGCTGAAGTGGGTGAGTTCTCCAACGAAGGAGGTGGCTGAAGAAGTCAGCACCAGGAGTGTGCTCCCTCCAGCCTGGAGGCAGTGCACCAAGAGGATCCAGGACCTCAGGAGACCATGGAAAGTGAGTGGCATAACACTTCCAGGTGCCAAGTCCTCCACTCTGACTTTCCCAGAATTCTCCTGTGTAGCACTCCTCAGGTCAACATAACTTGCAGCTTCACTCAATTCTCTCCCTGCAGGTACCTTCCTCTAAGCAGTCAGCACTCACACCCATGCCTCACACTGAACCTTTACAATTCCCTCCTCTCCACACAAGGCATTACAAACACTCACATCTCTGCAGAAGAGAGTGCAAAAATTGGCAAGAAGCAGAAACCTGAGGAGTGGGAGCTAGAGGGTACCAGCCATTGGAAATATGTACCCATCTGCTCCACTGAGGAGGTAATCTTATTCCAGGGGGCTGCAGATGTCAGCAGTGACCTGCTGTCACAGCTGGAGCCTCCTGAGGCACTAGTACTTAGATTGAGAGAGCCAATCCTCTGCTTGTACACCTGTATGGAAGGGGTATGTGGGTGGGGGGGGCTCTCACCTCCTAGTTGGATCTCAGTGTGGAACGACACACAGCTGAGCAGAAGGCAGCTGCTGCTGTTGCTCCTATTGCTGTTGTTGCTGTTAGTGGTGGTGGAAGATGGAGCTGCATAAGTTGCTCCCATGTTCAGGTGAAGGCTGACAGCAGGGAAGTGTGGCAGAAGATGCATGAAGTGCAAACAGGTGAAGTGCCTTCTAAGATATTGGTAATCACCTGTCAAGCAGTGATGGCACACTCTGAGAGAAGAAATGCTTTCAACAGCAGCCCCTTACCTGTCAATGGCTTGAGCACTTCAGTGTAACTGAAAAAAACCTTCCCAGCCTCTTAGTTTCACTGGAGAAGCTCCCCACAGTGTGCTCTCACCTGGGTGACCCTGGCGAGTTGCTGACAGATCAAGAGACAGCTTCCATGGCTGGGAAATCCAGAATTCAGTGTTAAATGTCCTCTTAAGTGGCTTCTCAACAATTTCACCGCTCTCCAGTCTCAGCCCTGGGAAAGTTGGCAGAGCACGAGATCACTTTGGGATCCCAACCAAACGTCACTTCTTGGAACTTTCCCACATGTTTGTCCCCAAACCTGCCTCCAATAACATAATTTCCTTTGCTTGCTCTTTAATTATTATATGTTAAGAATGATGAATGGTAGGACCCTGGGAAGTACCAAGGGTCAGAGGGACATTGGTGTGCATGTCCACCGGTCCCTTAAGGTTGCGGGACAGGTAGATAAGGTAGTTAAGGCGGCATATGGGATACCTGCCTTTATTAGCCGAGGCATAGAAAATGAGAGCAGGGAGGTTATGCTGGAACTGAATAAAACGCTGGTTCGGCCACAGCTAGAGTATTGCGTGCAGTTTTGGAATCTGCACTATAGGAAGGATGTGATTGCAATAGAGAGAGTGCAGAGGAAATTTACCAGGAAGTTGCCTGGGCTGGAGAGTTTTAGTTATGAGAAGAGATTGGATAGACTGGGGTTATTTTCTCTGGAGCATAGGAGATTGAGGGAGGACATGATTGAGGTGTATAGAAGTATGAGGGGCGTAGTTCGGGTAGACAGGAAGGAACTATTCCCCTTGGTGGAGGGATCAATAACCAGGGGGCATAGATTTAAGGTAAGAGGTAGGAGGTTTAGAGGGGAAGTGAGGAAGAACTTTTTCACCCAGGGGGTGGTGGGAATCTTGAACTTACTCCCTGAAAGGGTGGTAGAGGCAGATATCCTCATAACATTTAAGAAGTATTAGGATGTGCACTTGCGATGCTGTGACATACAAGGCTATGGGCCTCGTGCTGGAAAATGGGATTAGAATCATTATGTACTTGTTTGACCGAGCAGACTCGATGGGCTGAAGGGCCTTTTCCTATGCTGTAGACCTCTATGACTCTATAATTGCTCTGTCAGTGATTCAGTGAGCAAACACATTGTCTTATGCTCTACTGTACGAAGACGACCTTCAGTTCAATCTGGTCAGTTAGCTGACTGACTGAATTTTGTGACAGGGCAGATTGCTTATGGTTGAAAGAAGAAACTAGTTTGATGAGCTAAATAGTTTTTTTTGATCTATGCTTTTGTAAATATATTGCTATTAGCTCTTTTTAGAGATGCTTTATCAGCAAAATTTTAGCAACTTTGCTCAGGATTTATTCAACATTTTTTTTATTCGGTCATGGGATGTGACAATCATTGGCAAGGGCATCATTTGTTGCCCATCCCTAATTGCCCTTTTGAAGGTGACGGGGAGACACATTCTTGAACCGCTGCAATTCTTGTGGTGTAGGTACACCCACAGTGCTTTTAGGAAGGGAGTTCCAGATTTTTGGCCCAATGACGGTGAAGGAACAACGATATAGTTCCAAGTCAGGATGGTGTATAACTTAAAAGGGGAACTTGCAGACAGTGATGTTCTCATACATCTACTGAACTTGTCCTTCTAGATGATAGAGATTGCAGGTTTGGAAGGTGCTGTTGAAGGTGGCTTGGTGAGTTACTCCAGTGCATCTTGTAGATGGTACACACTGTTGCCACTGTGCATTGATGGTGGAGGGAGTGAATTCTTTAGGTGGTGGATGGGTGCAAATCAAGCAGGCTTTGTCCTGGATGGCATCTAGAGTGTTGTTGGAGCTGCACTCATCAAGACAAATGGAGAGTATTCCATCACACTCCTAACTTGTGTCCTGTAAATAGTGGACAGGCTTTGGGGAGTCAGGAGGTGAGTTATTCACTGCAGAATTCTCAGCCTTCGACTTATGGGCCCATAACCCCTGTTTTTTTGTTTCAGTCCATCTGGTCTATGCTGGTTTTTATGCTCTACATGAGCTTCCTCTTACCCTATTAATATATTGTTCTTTTTCTTTCCTCTTCATGTGCTTCTCTAGCTTCCCCTTAAATGTATCTATGCTAGTTGCTTCAATTTTTCCATGTGGTAGGAGGTTCGCATTCTAACCACTCTCTAGCTAAAGAAGTTCCCCCTAAATTCCTTATTGGATTTATTAGCAACTATCTTATATTTCTGGCCCCAAGTTTTAGACTCCCCCACAAATGGAAACATATTCACTCTATCTACTCTATCAAACTCCTTCATAATTTTAAAGACCTCTATTAGGTCACCCCATCAGCCTTCATTTTTCTAGGAAAAAAAGTCCCAGCCTGTTCAATCTTTCCTGACAGTTAATTTACATTGTTGGAAAATCAAAATTTTCTTGTGATTTCCTGACCAGTGCTATTAGTTTTCCTCCTCACTGGCAACATCAAATTAGGAACCGCGAAGATGGGTTCCTGGGATGAGAGAGTTGTCCTCTGACAAGAAGCTTAGGAATTTGGGCCTATACCCTTTGGAGTTTTGAAGGATGAGAGATGATCTCATTAAAATTTACAAGATTCTGTAGGGGCTTGGGATGGTAGACATAGAGAGGCTGTTTGCCTTGGCTGTGGAGTCAAGAACACAGCAGCAGTGTCAGGATAAGCAGTCAATCATTTAGAACTGAGATAATGAGAAGTTTCTTCATCCAAAGGGTTGTGAATCTTTGGAATTCTCTATGTGATAGAATTGCGGATACTCCATTGTTGAGTATATTTAAGGCTGAGATAGACAGATTTTTGTTCTCTCATAAATCAAAGAATATGGGGAGTAGGCAGGAAAGTGTTGAGGCAGAAGATCAGCCATGATTACACTGAATGGCGGAGGAGGCTCAAAGGACCGTGTGGTCTACATCTGCTTCTATTTCTTATGTTCTTTGAAATGGTGCCAAGGGATCTTCTGCGAGAGCAGGCAGAACCAGAGTTTAATATTTCATCTGAAAAGCTACATCTCAGGTAGTACAGCACAGCACTTCTCTGGAGTGTCAGTCAATGTATTTAACCTTTGGAGAGAGATTTGAACCTGAAACTTTCTGACTCAGAGGCAAGTGTGCTACCACCTGAGCCATGGCTGACACTAACAAAGGGACACTGATTGAGTCCCTGATTGGAGGTGATTCAGGCATTGATGAGGGTTCCAGCAGCATATGGACTGAAGTAGGGACCGAGTGATGTTATGGAGATGGAAATAAGCAGATTTCGTGATTTAGTGAATACGGAGTCCAAAGCTCTCAAATCAGAATATTCATATTTCCACCAATGAAATAGGTAAAAACAGGTGTAACTGATAATCCCTTGGATTGTCTACTGAGCCATTAGTTCAGAATACTACACCACAACAGGAATTAATTGTAAATGTTTGATATAAGACTGCATTCACCTACATGGGACATGTTGGACTTACCCAAATAATTTGATTAGACAGCAACACAAAAACAACAGGTGGCCACCTCCTCATGAAAATAAGAGCCATCTCTAGTACTTGTGTACTATTCTTTGCCCATTTGCACCAGAACAAAGAACCTTATGGGGCCATTAGTGTGATGGCTATCACCCAGTACACATCAGGCATCAACTTGCGACACAGATTCCCCAGTCAAAATTAGATCTCCAAGCATGTTGAAGCTGGCCAAAAAAAGCATCTTTTAAGATTTAGAGCCAGAGCCCCTACAAGCAATAAAAGCAAAATACTGCGGATGCTGGAAATCTGAAACAAAAACAAAAATTGCTGGAAAAACTCAATAGGTCTGACAGCATCTGTGGAGAGGAATACAGAGTTAACGTTTCGAGTCTGTATGACTCTTCATCAGTTCTGAAGAGTCATACAGTTCTGATGAAGAGTCATACAGACTCAAAACGTTAACTCTGTCTTCCTCTCCACACATGCTGTCAGACCTGCTGAGTTTTTCCAGTTATTTTTGTTTTTGCCCCTATAAGCAATGTTGTGAGCATTCATGACATGTATTTCCAGTGTGCCTGTGATCTTTGCCACTGCAGACACCACAGGAGTTGCCTTGTGCTCCAAAGCAGATTGCAGTGCAGATGACTATACGTCAATGGCTGCCCAGATCCAGGTATTGAACTCCTCGCTACTTCTTGTAATGTGTTTTCCATTGACGCAAGTGTCCTATGTAGATGATACTGGTTAGACAGTAAACTTTTTTGTAAGTTCCTTGACAATATCATTGAGAAACCAAAGGGTTAGCTTCCATGTGTATGGCAATGTCACCCAGCTCTAACTCTCTATCACCTGTCCAAAGTTCAGTTTGGCTTGAATCATTAGTTGTATCAGAGGTAGGAACCATACTGGGCCTCTGTTCAGTGGGTGCTTGGTCTTGAACAGCCACCACCATTTCCTTCTCAACACCTATAACTTACCCCACACTTCCTCCTCAATCTTGCTTCCTACAGTCTGTATTTGTGTTACTGTTTGGCAGATATTAACAGGAATGTAGGATAATCTGAGATGCATGTTTGCTTGATGAGATGTGTGGTTTGACTCGGTTCTTCCCTGTCAAAATCCTACTTCAAGTAACTGCCTTTAATCACTATTCTGAGTACATGATATGCCCTGTGATGTTACTCCAAATGAGCAAGATGCAAGGAACATACGAAATAAGAGAAGTAGGCCATCTGGCCCCTTGAGCCTGCTTCGCCACTCAATAAGATCATGGCTGATCTGTTTGTGTTTTGAGTTCTAAATTCCAATCTAGCCCCCTTACCCACCGCGCCCCCCCCCCCACCCCCCCAACTCCCCCAATAGCCTTTCATTCCCTTGCCTAACAAGAATCCATCTCCCTCTGTGTTAAAACAGCCTTGTGCTAATGAGACAGTCTTGACAGTCAATCAGTAGCACAATGTTACATGACAATATAGTATAATCACGAGGTTGAAGGAAACCTTCAACTTTTTACTCTGCAATTGTTTTTTTTATTCATTCAAAGGATGTAGGTGTTGCTGGCAATGTCAGCATTTGTTGCCCATCCTGATTTGCCCTTTAGAAGGTGGTTCCAAGATTTTGACCCAGTGACAGTGAAGGAGCGGCAAAATAGTTCCAAGTCAAGATAATGAGTTACTTGGAGGGGAATATGGAGGTGATGGTGTCCCCATGTACCTGCTGTCCTTGTTCTTCTAGGTGGTGAAGATCTCGGGTTTGGAGGGTGCTGTTGAAGAAGCCTTGGTGAGTTGCCACACAAGTTACTACATGTGCTTGTAGATGGCACACAGTGCTGCCACTGTGTGGTGGTGATGGAGGGATTGAATGTTTAAGGTGATAGACAGGATTTCTGATCAAGTGGGCTGCTTTCTCCTAGACGGTATCAAGCTTAAGTGTTGTGGGTGTTGCACTCATCCAGGCAAGTGCATTCATCACACTCCTGACTTCTCCCAGCCTATAATGTCACAGATGCGTCAAAAGGGGTCATGGTCCTGAATTGTTTTGAACCAACATATGTGCAAAAATCATCTTGTGCTAGAAGTGCAAGAATAATACAGAGTTACTAAAATACGCTTGCATAGTTTTATGGGCATTTTGTTTGCTACGATTTAATGCACCATATCCTTTGCATGGAACCCCTTTAATTAGAAACTGTTAATTGTAGACTGACTGCCATTCACAATTTCTAATTCTAGCTAAACTATACACCCTAAATCTCCTCATTCATGCAAACTTTTCTTGCCCAGCTTCTACTTTGGTAACACTAGGTTGGATAACCTCCTATTACTGAATAACACTTTCCAGTATGAGAGAGTTATACTCTGAGTAAAGATGGTTTTCTTGGATGTATATGTGTGGCAGAATGGTATTGTTTGCTAATCTGCCCAAAGACCTGAGGCTCCAGAATTGGCCTGCTGAGTCACCAGAGGACACACAAATCATAAAGCCTAACAGACATCATTCCCATTTCGAGGGACTAGTGTTGACCACAATTGTTCTCCAACTTTGGTAGATTTCTTCATGGCTGAAATCTTTTTCTTAAATTCCCGCCAAGTCCTGTGGGTTCTGGACATAGCATTGATCCTTTCTGAAATTTCCTCCCAAGAGAAAGTCATCAGGTGCTTTTGGGCTGGGACATGTAGTTAACAATCTCATTCTATATGTATCTCCTTCCCCTCACTCCTTCCAGCAGTGATTCCAGTGCTTGGACAGTGAATTTTCACCACTTATGCGAATGAAGGAGTTTTACATAAAACCCACAGTTAAATGCTTTGAGCACATTTTATTACTGACTTGGAACAAGCATTCAAGAAAAATGATTAACTCTTTCTTCAAACAAAGAGCAAAATAGAGCCCTGAAAGTCTGAACAATTCATTCACTCATTCATCATGGACGCTGATATCCCTGCACAGTAATTCAGCATAACTTGTATGCTATTAATATACCTCTGCCTCAGGAAAACAATGCACACAACAATATCACCACACACATATAAAGTTTATGATTAATTTATGCATTAACTCATTCAATTGGTGACTGACACGTTGTGTTTTGAACTTTATTTTCTATTTCTGATTTTGTGACCTGATTATTTAATAAGGACAAAATTGTGACAATGTATTAAAATTAATGTTATTTACACAAACATATTTCAAATTGAGAGAAATTGATGCCTTTTTAATATTTTTGGGAATATTGTTATTTTGCGGAAAAGGCTGTGTGTGTCTGTGATTTAATTAAGCTGGGCAGAGATTAATAGGAGTCAGGTTGTCTGGGGAGGTTAAAACATGAAAACGATAGAGGTATTAGGTTTGAGATACAAGTATATAGGTTAGATTTAACATTTGCATTTTTAGATAAGTTGAGAGTTTGTTTGAATATCAAAGGGGAGTCAGAGGTACAAAGAAACATGTTTGCATCTTGCAGGAGTTCCATAGGTAAATAGGAAATGGGGATATTATATTTTATTGACCTGAAAGCAAAGACAAGATGGAGACATGAAAGATCTTATATTTAGAAGGATTTGAGTTTCAAAGAGGTGTGAGAGCAATGGAACCTGAGATGAAAGGGGAAAAATATGTTTTAGAGTTACTGTGGAGAGCTTAGGGTAGCTATAGCTGGAGCTGCTGTTTCAGCTGTGAGGTGAGCAGTTGGAGCTGTTGCGTTGGGAGCTGTTACCTCTGGGCTGAGAGGAGATACAGTTTGAATCAACCATCCAGTCAAGCCAGAAAAGTCTTGGGCTACAAAAAGCAATTTTATTCTGAAGTTTGGTTTTCCACAGCAGAGTGGAAGTGAGTTACAGGTCATGTGGTATGCCTCTATTAAAGCTATAGCTGTTTCCCTTGGGTAATATTACTGGATTTCTTATTGTTAAAGATCTGTAAGGGAGTATTGCCTGGAAGGTGTTTACTTGGGGGTTTGATCAAATGGAGAATCTTTTTGGGGGGAATGTTTGTAAGACTAACGTTAATTGTGCAACTGTAATATTGTGTGCTTAAATTTCTTTAATTCTTGTTAATAAAACGTTTAGTTTTTAAAATCCCAACTTTTTACTGGATCTCTTACTGCTGAGATCGGTACATCTTCTTCTCATTTTCAGAACACAAAAAAAAGGGTACGGCCTGTAAGCCAAGTTTCCCTCTGGGATGTGGTTTGCACAGCAATTAACACAGGCTATGGTCATAACAAAATGAAACTCCACCATTCTCACTTTTGAATCATGTATAGTGTTATGTACTGTAATCCTTTCTGCTTATGAACCTCTCAACTACCTCCACAGTGGGTTTTGCATTCACAGAACCATTCAGCACAGAAGGAGGCCATTTGGCCCATTGTGCCTGCGTGGGCCATTTGAAGAAGCCACCCATGTAATCCCACTTTTCCCATAGCCCTGCAAGTATTTCATTTTCAAGTATTGATCCAATTTCCTTTTGAAAGTTACTATTAAATCTGCTTCCACCACTCTTTCAGGTAGTGCATTCCAGATCATAATTACTCACTGCTAATTTTTTTCTGCATCTTCCCTTTGCCAATTACCTTAAACCTGTGTCCTCTGGTTATCAACCCTTCTGCCAGTGGAAAATTTCTCCTTATTAGCTCTATCAACACCCTTCATAATTTTGAAAACCTCTATTATATCTACCTCTTTGCTCATGGGAGAACAATCCCTGCATCACTAAATTGAGTGTTTTTTAAAAATTGAAGCGGTTGTAAAGAATTAAGATTATTTTTCACCTTTTTGAGAACTGATTGGAGATTTACCTTTAACCTCTGAGTTTTGAATTAAATTGTGGCACGGCTATTGGATAAAACCTCCTCCATCTGCTGGCTGAGAGAGTCATATATGAATCAAATTTCAGCCATCCAGTCAGCAATGGACATTAGATTAATGCCCAAGACGACTAAATTGCAGTCATACTTGGAGAGGCCGCAATGTGCTGGTTTGTGAATGGAAGCACTGGTGCTGAGATTGAGACAGGTTCATGTTATTGGGGGAGAGTAAAGGGGGCTTTACTCAGCATCTGACACTGCTATACCTGTCTTGATGCTGACATAGGATAGCTGAAAAGTTCAGAAATGCTGTCAGAGAGGTGATTTTGCTACAGCTTCTGAAACATTTTCCTGTTTAAACAGTAGATGCTGATGATATTTTTTTGAGAGACTGGCTGGGTAGATTTGGACTTGCTGATCTCCATATAATACAGTTGATTTTGACTTTCATGATTGCGTTGTTTAAGCAATGGAAAACCAGCAACTTGTTTTATATGTCATCTCATTGAAGTCAATGGAAAAAATATAAACGCTTGGAAAAATTCTGTCATAAAAAAAGACTTGCATTTATATAGCATCTTTCACAACCATTAATGTCCTAAAGTGCTTGCCAATGAAGTACTTTTTGAAGTATAGTCACTGATGTAATATAGGGAAACCCGGCAAACAATTTGCACATAACAAGCTCCCACAGATAGCAATATGATGACCAGATGATCTGTTTTTGTGATGTTGGTTGAGGAATAAATATTGCCCAGGCACTGGGGAGAGTTACCTTGTTCTCCTTCAAAATAATGCCATGGGATCTTTTTTGTCCACCTGAGAGGGCAGACGAGGCCTCAATTTAACATCTCATCCGAAAGCTGGTACCTCTGACAGTGCAGCACAGAAGTAGAACATGGCCATTCATACATGTAAACAGTTCTCAATTGAAATCAGTGTTGCCAAAGAATAAAGCTTTGTTAACAAGGCATACTTAATGCAGATTATTACAGCTTTAATACAAGTGCTCTTAAAGCTTAAACGTTGCCACCTACTGGCTATAGGTAGAATTACTTAAAGTACTTTAAGAAGCCATTTGTTGAACGCTATCAGATTACAGGTGAAATTTTGGGAAAGAGAATAGGATCTTGCATAGATTCTGACATATTGTATATGCCAAATTAACCGTTACTAGTTATTTGAGTCTGTTGAGAATACAACTCTAGATATTCTCACATTTTGGCAATTCCTTGAACATTATGTCAGCGTGCGTAATTACATCCTGCCAAGATGAAAAGGAAAACGTCTATTAACTGTCAATATTCCAGGGGTGGGGGAAGAGGCTTCAGAATGTTCTCGCCCAGTGAGCAACAAAATAGTCGTGAACCCTGAATTTGAAGTGTTTCCGTCCCATTCTAAATTGTCTGCAAATTCTGCCCATTTGCCACCTTCGCACCAAACAGAACATTTGCCAGCCAAGATCTGACTTGAGTGAAAGTTAATTAATCTCAAAGGGAGTTCTAAAAATGGCTATTTAACCCCTAGGGGGTGGGCAAGGATTCAATTTAATGCTTTTCATCTGCTGCTCTGATTTTCCAGACCGCTGTTTGGGCAACTGTTTCAATTGCACCTGTACAGGTGTGAGCTATCCATCCATTTAATGACCCCATCCTTGTGATTTAGGGATGGCAGATGCATTGTCGGTTATGGGTAAACAGTTGTTTCGCTCCAACAGTAGAGCAGGACTCCTAGAATATCAAACCCTTGATATCTGTTGGATGCATATTGGCATACAAAAGGAGAGACTAACTGTTGCACAAGTAATTTGTAGGATGTGACCTTTGACCTCACATTGGTGCAAGTGGACTAATTGCTCACATTGTTGACTAAGAGATTGTTCTAGATAGTTGGTAGAAGGCATTTAAGGTTGGTAGAAGTCAACTTGTACTGGAACATCCCAAAGTTCTATTTAAATTGAGCTCTCGATTAACATTAAGATGTTCCTTTAAACCTACCTTTTTGACCAAGCTTTTAGCTACCTGTCCTAATATTTCCTAATGTGGATCCTTATCAAATTTGCTTTATAATGTTCCTGTGAAGTGCCTTGGGATGTTTTGCTACATTAAAGGTGCTATATAAATGCAAGTTATTGTTATTATTGATCCCCAATATTGTTCTTGTCACTTTCAATTTCAGGTCAGTTTAATCATCCAATTTCAGGGTAATTTTATACATTTTGTGCTGTGATACATCGAGGTGATATGTATCTGTCCTTCCTTTCTTTAATCAAAGTTGAGTGGTGTTATGTTGCTGTGTTGGTCAGACGAACCCAAAAATAAAATATGTTTGAGTAATATTGTAAATAATATCATTGCGACTGAAACCACCCTGAAACTAAATGTACTTTCTGCTTAACACAGCATAACTATTGAATGAGCTCATGCACAATTTGCTCTTATGTAAGTCATTGATAAGATGGAGACTGCCTGGAGCCGTAGTTAAGTCAAAAAGCAATGATGACATCTTTATCACACTTTTTAGTACGCTTACACATGAGTCAGAAGGCTGAGGGTTCAAATTGCAGTCCAGAAGCTTGAGCACATAATCACAGATGACACTTCAGTTAAGTATTGAGGGAGTGCTGCACTGACGGAGTTTTGAATGAGATGCTCAGCTGAGGTATGGTCTTCCCTGTCAGGTGATCATAAAGAGCAGGGGAATTCTCCCCAGTGTCCCAGCCGATATTTGGTCCTCAATCAACATCATAAAAAAAACAAAATACTTGGTCATTATCTCATTGCTTTGGGGAGTTTGCTGTGGTCAATTTGCCTTTTTTAAAATTCATTCACAGGACGTAGGCTTTGCTGGCTGGGCCAGCATTTATTGTCCATCCCTAGTTGCCCTTGAGAAAGTGGTGGTGAGCTGCCTTCTTGAACCGCTGTAGTCCATGTGGTGTAGGTACACCCACAGTGCTGTTAGGGAGGGAGATCCAGGATTTTGACCCAATGACAGTGTCCTACATTACAACAATGTCTATATTTCAAAAGTAATTAACTGGCTGTAAAGTGGTTTCGGATACCACGAGGTTGTGAAAGATGCTATATAAATTTAGGTCTGCCTGATGAAATGTTAAACCAAGACTCTCACTGCTCTCTCAGATGGATGTGAAAGATCCCACAATGCAATTTTTTGAAGAGGAACCAGGGAGTTTGCCGTTGTGTACTAGCCATTGGCTTTAAATTTGCAGTCCTACATGATCCAAGGTCAGCATCAAAGTACCTCATAAACATCCTCCTCCAGTCCTCATACAAAATGTAACAAGTAGATGAGGGAAACGTCCTGGATGTAGTGTTGATAAACATTAAGAAAACCTTTGAATGGAGATTATTAGAGATGATTGAGAGGTATGAAATTATAGGAGGATAGTAAGCAAGATAATGGGCAGAAACAGGCACAAACACACAGAAATATTGAGGCAGTGAGAGATCAGGGATTCATAAATGAGAATGAGGATGTTAAAGTTGACACTTTGAAGATAGAGTTTCACTGGAAATCAGTGAGGACAGGGTTGATATGTGAGCAGGAATTATTGTAGGAAATGGTGTAGATGGAGGATGTTACGGTTGATGTAGGAGCATCAGTTTCCCTTAGAATGTCAGCATTTGTGTTACAAATCAGAGTTAGATTCACACAAGCCACAAATCAGCATCAGGTCCCCCTTCTATCAGAAATCAGTGTCAAGCAGACACCCTCCCAACTCATTCCTTCCAAGTCTAGTGTTAATTATACCCACCCCTTTCCTTTACATATTTCAATGCAACTGGCCCCAATTGTGGCTTCTGTAAACTGGAAGTAGAATCTCATGTGAGAAAAGGGCGAGTGTGAGGTGGGGAAATAAGATGGCAAGGGAAAGGGCAGGAATTGTGACAGAAAGGAAAGAAAGAGGGTTTGGGCCAAAATGCAAGGAATAAGGGACTGAAAGGTGAGGGAGATTGCATGGCAAGCGAAAAAAATAAACAGGTAAGAGGGCAGATGGGAGGCAGTGAAAGACATTGGGAATGAAGCTTTTGGGTGGGAGGAAGGAAAGTGTTAGCATTTACTGAGAGATAGCAGAGTGAGAAAATGCATGTTGCTATTATGAACTGAGCAGGAACTAAAATTATTAGGATGAAGTCTGAAGGGGAGGGAAGAACCCCAGCACCAGAAAATGGAGGAGGAGCTTAACCCAGTTAGACAGGGAGAAAAGTGGCAGCTTAGACTGACAAGGGAAAGGGAGAAGATAAACAAGTATGAGCTGGAAAGGTTGAAGAAGAGTATCTTTGCGAAAGGATGGGAATTGGAAGGGGTATAGTCTCTTTATGAACTGCTTCTGGAATGGGGTAGAATATGGTTGTGAGAGTCACAGTTGAAAATATTTAAGTTTATTTCATTCACCCGTGTCCTCATGTATTGACAATGTCACTTTCTCCTTCATTTAAAGTGTAATTAATAGCCTTCTTGTACTTGAAGATTATAGAAATACAAGTTGTTCAATGCTTGACATTAATATGCTTTAATATGTTGTTTTATTATACAAGTTTGTATCAATTTCATGATGTTCTAAATAAGCCTACAGACCATTATTATTTACAATGTTATCTCATGCAAAGATTCATACATATAGGTCTGCTTGTTATACTTACATGCTGGGAAGAGGGGGAGGGCGATGCATGAGGCATAAATATCGAGAATTCCCCACCTCGAGACCTCTGCCAGTGATCCTACCAAAGTTCACAAGTTGAGATGGGAGTTTTCTGGCTTTACGTGGCAATGATGGGCACCCTGATGTAGCGAGGTCAGAAAGTCTAGCATAAATACCTGGTTTAGGAGGGGCCACTGAGGTATTCCCCCCACCAGAAACTAGTTATAGGTGTCCGTCATAGCTTGCTTTGTAGAGGGCTACATTAAAGTTTTTTTTAAAAAAAGGGCTTTGGAGTTCAAGCCGACAATCTGACATTTCAACAGATCCTAAGCCAGATCCCTCTGAAGGTTGGGAAAGGAACTTTGGCTCCAGTCCCAATTTCGGTCCTGGACTAATTAGCAGCCCTTTCACTGCACACTCGCCAGAGTTAAAGTGTGCGCCCAAAGGGCCACAGATTTTCAACTGATCTAGTGTTTACCACCAGCCTCTTTATAGGATTGACTCTCACAAAAAGGTGACCCCATTCCTTTACATGTAAATGCTAATATTGCACCTTATCCATTTCAGAAATCCCAATGATCAAATAAATATAAATGAAAAGGGTCATTCAGACAACTTTAGATCTATATCTTCAATGATGTTTCCTGAACTCCAACCCAAAAGGAGAAAATAAGTAAAGGGGACAACAAGGTTGAAGAGAAGAAACCAAGGTCAGAATCTTCCATTCTTGGCAAATGTCTCCCTCACTGCCTGAAAATGCAGCCAGTCAACCACACTCTAAGGAGGAAAGTTCACCATATCTTCTGTCACTCAGGCAGTTAAGATGACAGCGACAGGCCTTAGTCCAGACTGAGGACCCCAGAAGACAACCTCCCACCCACCAAGAGCTGCTGGCTAATCAGAGTTTGGCAGCTCTTGTACTGGGCAGCAACATGGAGGGGGCAGTGGCTGTTGCACTGGGCAGTGCCCCAGTGCACCAGGATTCATGGAGTGACCCGGGAGAAAGTAAATGAAAACACTCGACCTCTCCCTCCAGCAGCACCGCCGTACCTTTTCAAAGCTGCGCGTGCCCCCAGTTTCATTTTATCCTTCGTCTCATCCGATGCTTCAACAAGAATTTTTTTCTCTTTCTCTCAAATGCTAAGGAACGCAAGCTCCAACAACTCATCGACACCAACACCCATCTAGGACCCTCTACCCATGCCTGTCCCTCCGTCCCCACCCCATCTTCCAATCCCAGCCCCAGCCGTGTAATCACTATACCCCCTGACCTTTCCCTCTCCGATGCTGAACGTTCAGTGCTCAGCAAAGGACCTCACCTTAATGAATTTCGGGCTCGGCATGATGCTGAACTCTTCTTCCGCCGTCTTCGTCTCCGGGCTCACTTCTTTGGGCAGGAGTCCTCTCCCCGTTCAACGGATCCTTTCACCCACCTCCAAAATTCTCCCTCCACCTGGACCCCTCCCTCTGGATTCTTACCTTCTCTTGATCTTTTCATTGAGAACTGTCGGCGCGACATTAGTCGTCTCAATTTCTCTGCTCCTCTCACCCATTCTAATCTCTCTCTTGCTGAACTTACTGCACTCCATTCTCTCAGGTCTAACCCTGACATCGTCATCTAACCCACTGACAAGGGTGGTGCTGTTGTTGTCTGGCGCACTGACCTCTACCTCGCGGAGGCTGAGCGTCAACTCACAGACACTTCCTCCTACCTCTCCCTGGACCATGACCCCACCACTGAACATCAAGCCATTGTTTCCAGGACTGTTACTGACCTCATCTCCTCTGGGGATCTTCCTCCCACAGCTTCCAACCTGATAGTCGCCCAACCTCGGATGGCCCGCTTCTACCTCCTACCCAAAATCCACAAACAGAACTGTCCCGGTAGACCGATCGTGTCAGCTTGCTCCTGCCCCACAGAACTCATTTCTCGTTATCTTGACTCCCTTCTCTCTCCCCTTGTCCAGTCCCTTCCCACCTACATCCGTGATTCCTCTGATACCTTACGTCACATCAACAATTTCCAGTTCCCTGGCCCCAACCGCTTCACCATGGACGACCAATCCTTCTACACCTCCATCCCCCACCAGGATGGTCTGAGGGCCCTTAGCTTCTTCCTTGAACAGAGGCCCAAACAATCCCCATCCACCACTACTCTCCTCCGTCTGGCTGAACTTGTTCTCACACTGAACAATTTCTCCTTCAACACCTCTCACTTCCTCCAAATAAAAGGTGTGGCTATGGGTACCCACATGGGCCCCAGCTATGCCTGTCTCTTTATGGGGTATGTGGAACATTCCTTGTTCCAGTCCCACTCCGGCCCCCTTCCACAACTCTTTCTCCGGTACATCGATGATTACTTCGGCGCTGCTTCGTGCTCTCGTCAGGACTTGGAAAAATTTATTAATTTTGCTTCCCCTCCATCATTTTCACATGGTCCATCTCTGACACTTCCCTTCCCTTCCTTGACCTCGCAGTCTCAATCTCTGGTGATAGACTGTCCACCGATATCCATTACAAGCCTACCGACTCCCACAGCTACCTCGACTACAGCTCCTCACACCCCGCTTCCTGTAAGGACTCCATCCCATTCTCTCAGTTCTTTCGCCTCCGTCGCATCTGTTCCGATGATGTTACCTTCAAAAACAGTTCCTCTGACATGTCCTCCTTCTTCCTTAACTGAGGTTTTCCACCCACGGTCATTGACAGGGCCCTCAACCGTGTCCGGCCCATCTCCCACGCATCTGCCCTCACGCCTTCTCCTCCCTCCCAGAAACATGATAGGGTCCCCCTTGGCCTCACTTATCACCCCACCAGCCTCCGCATTCAAAGGATCATCCTCCACCATTTCCGCCAACTCCAGCATGATGCCACCACCAAACACATCTTCCCTTCACCCCCACTGTCGGCATTTCGTAGGGATCGTTCCCTCCGGGACACCCTGGTCCACTCCTCCATCACCCCCTACTCCCCAACCCCCACCTATGGCACCACCCCATGCCCACGCAAAAGATGTAACACCTACCCCTTCATTTCCACACTCCTCACCGTCCAAGGGCCCAAACACTCCTTTCAAGTGAAGCAACATTTCACTTGCATTTCTCCCAACTTAGTCTACTGCATTCGTTGCTCCCAATGCGGTCTCCTCTACATTGGAGAGACCAAATGTAAACTGGGCGACCGCTTTGCAGAACACCTGCGGTCTGTCCGCAAGAATGACCCAAACCTCCCTGTCGCCTGCCATTTCAACACTCCACCCTGCTCTCTTGCCCACATGTCTGTCCTTGGCTTGCTGCATTGTTCCAGTGAAGCCCAATGCAAACTGGAGGAACAACACCTCATCTTCCGACTAGGCACTTTACAGCCTTCCGGACTGAATATTGAATTCAACAACTTTAGGTCTTGAGCTCCCCCCTCCATCCCCACCCCCTTGCTGTTTCTTCCCCGTTTCTTTTGTTTTTTTCCAATAAATTATATAGATTTTTCTTTTTCCCACCTATTTCCATTATTTTAAAATATTTTAAAATCTTTTATGCTCCCCCCACTCCCACTAGAGCTATACCTTGAGTGCCCTACCATCCATTCTTAATTAGCACATTCATTTAGATAATATCACCAACTTCGACACCTATGTGTTCTTTTGTTTTGCTGTCTGTGACATCTTTTGATGATCTGCTTCTATCACTGCTTTTGCCTACAACCACACCACCCCCCTCCACTTCTCTCCCCCCCACCCAACCCCACCCCCCCATCACCTGAAACCAGCTTATATTTCACCCCTGGAAAAACTCAGCAGGTCTGGCAGCATCGGCGGAGAAGAAAAGAGTTGACGTTTCGAGTCCTCATGACCCTTCAACAGAACTTGAGTTCGAGTCCAAGAAAGAGTTGAAATGGACTCGAACTCAAGTTCTGTCGAAGGGTCATGAGGACTCGAAACGTCAACTCTTTTCTTCTCCGCCAATGCTGCCAGACCTGCTGAGTTTTTCCAGGTAATTCTGTTTTTGTTTTAGAAAGTAAATGATGTTGGGGGTGGGGAGAAGTGGTCATGAGTATCAGCAGTAAGGGCGGGGGTGGTTGTCAGTGACCAACCCCCACCATACCCTCTATCATGCACAGATTAGTGCAGGTGGAGGGACTCCCCCCTCCCTCCAGACAGTTGACCTGCAGTCCACAGAGTTTTACCAGTCACGCACGCCACATTTCAGCAGGCCCGCCTGGATCATTCATTGGCACTTTAGAGGCTCAAGTGGAGACGGGGCAGGAAGGTCAATCGTGGGCAATTCCGCCCAGAACTTACTCCCAGTTGGGTATTGGTCCCAACACCAACCCATCAAATTGTCAGGTCAGGCCGCCTCTTTCCTCACCTGTTTGGGGAGGGGGGGGGGGAGAGAGAATATTTTGACCAAGTTTCAATTTTAGACCAACATGATAAGTGTAGAGTTAAGCCCCCAACAAGTACCACATCTGCTTTCCACTGAGCAGCAGCTGACACACAAGGACAACAAGAAGAGAGCTTTTAACCTCGGATTTCCGCTTCCGGTAGGATGGAACGCCCGCCCAGTTTAAAATAACGGCCAGAAGCACGCGGCGACCACGCTCCTGTCCTATCAGGCCAGGGCCGGTAGGGTTGCCTCGGAGACGGCGGGGCCGACTGTGCGTGGTGCAACTCCCTTCCCTGCTTTGGCGCTGAAGCGGGAGAATAAAGAAGGAGGTGGGAAATTAGTCCTTTAGGGGTAGAAATTTGGCGGCGAGGTCCTGGGGCTCCGAGGAAACTATATATATGTCATAATCCAAGTTGAAAGCAGTGGGATCTTTATGGCTTTTCAAGGAGGAAACAGTTCCTCGCCTGGCAACTCAAATGATCGAATTACCTGGAAAAACTCAGCAGGCCTGGCAGCATCGGCGGAGAAGAAGAGTTGACGTTTCGAGTCTTCATGACCCTTCGACTCGAAATGTCAACTCTTTTCTTCTCCGCCGATGCTGCCAGACCTGCTGAGTTTTTCCAGGTAATTCTGTTTTTGTTTTGGATTTCCAGCATCCGCAGTTTTTTTGTTTTTAACTCAAATGATCGAGTTTGTCGGGAGCCCCACGATAGTTAAAATTTGACTCTCAGCCGCACCCTGAGTTCCTCATCGAAAATCATGTAGTTTTCTTCGTTCATAATCTCCAAACTTTGCCCCAAGATCTAAATTTCCGCTTCTGCAAAAGTGATTGTTTTGCTGCAGCTCTCCTTTCCAACCAAAAATCTGATTGATAACAAAATTGTTTCTTTATGGGAGTAATTTCTGCACTAAAATTTTATGCTATCAAATTACTCCACACTTTAGGGAAAGAATACATGTCCAGTTGCAACTACCGCTCAGGACCCAATCAAAAAAGACCTGACAAGCTAACTGGGTTTGAGAAGATTTGGTTTTTTATGCTTAGTGATGAATCTCACCCAAGCATTATCCTTGTCTTTTCAAATACACTCCTGGCAGTGGTCTAGATGTAGCTGCAATATAAATGCAGTTTGTAGGCTTTGTCTCATGTGAAGAAGGCCAATTGACTCATCCTTCCGGAAGATAAACTACTTTTTCTATCAGACCCTGCACCTTGTACCTCACTCCACCCTGTAATGCAGTATCTATATTTTTCTTATAGGATTTAAGAGTTTTAAAGTCCATTCCATGTACTGATCAGCGTTGCAGCCATGGCTCGGTTGGTAGCACTCTTGTTCCACCTTTCAAATAAGATGTTACCTGCCCTCTCAGGTGAATGTAAGAAATTCCACTGCACCATTTTGAAGAAGAGCAGTGAAGTTATCCCTAGTAGCCTGTGAAACTTTTATCCCTTAATCGACATCTCAAAAAAAGCTGATAACTATCATATAATCTTTTTTGCTGGAGCTTCCTGTGTACAATTTGGCTGCCACGTTTCCTGCATTACAAAAAACACATTTTTAAAATAAGTATTTTATTGGCAACAAAGTACTTTGGGACATCTGGTGATCGTGAGAAGAGGCTATATAAATGCAAGTCTTTCTTATTATGAAGAACCTTCTAACGCCAATCCTAAATTAACCGTTTGACTGTTTAAACCTGTGTCCTCCTGACCTGGTCTTGCAATATAGTTTGAAGTAATATTCTTTTTCTAGACTGTTTACCTTATTATCTTCTAAAACCCTATAAGATCTCTCAGTCTCCTATTTTCATACCTGAGAAGTCCCGCGCTTTTCCCATTACTCCTGATTCAGAGTTTTGACAATAGGAGTCAGCCTTCTTGCTTGCTCTATTTGTTGTGGGGTGTTGGTTACACTTCGGTAGGTTGCAGTGAAGTCTTTGTAGTCTGCAGTAGGTTAACTGTAAGCCTTTATTAACTATTAGAACTATGTACAAAGATACAGTAAAAGTTACTAGCTAGGAGCTTTCTCCTTGCTTGGGTCTACACGTGGCTCTGTCCAACACCACACTGACCCTGGAGGTGGGTCACATGCCTTCTTACATCACTGTATGGGGAGGGGGGTATGGTATTCAGTCCCCTATGTGCCAGACCTTTATACTAGACTATTGTGAGTTACTTCCAGCCCTTTGTGTTTTGGGTGACCAGAATAGGACACAGTGTATGAGGTGTAATCTGACTAGCATGCTGTGCAGTTTGAGCATGACTTTGACTTTCACTTCGCTGATTTTCCTATACGATTCAGCATTAGATGTACTGGGCATCAATTCATTTCCGCTCCACAGCTGTCACTTTCAAAAACCAAGGATATATTATTGGGCCTTTCCTCTTCATCATCTACATCCTGGTCCATATGATATAATTTGAAGGATCAGGTCAACCACCATTAATATATTTTAGACATTAGCTACCCTCGATCCCTGAACCATCTAATTCGTCATGCAACAAATTGTCAACATTACTTAAATTGAATATCAGGAGGAGCAAAGCCATTGCATGGTGCTACCATCATAAACTTTTGCTTGATATTGACTCCATCTCGTTCTCTGATCACTTGATCTGTCCGATTTATACCACATGAAAGCTTGATTTCCTGTTTCACATGGCTGAATGTTGAACTCCACATTTAACCACAACAATGTTTATTTCTACTTCCGCAATAATCCCTGCTCCTCCTCTCCCCCACAACCCCCTGCCCCCATTCCAACTCCTCACCATCACTGCTGCATGCTTTTGTCACCTCTAGACTTAATTTTTATAATGTCCTCTTTGCTGGCCTTCCATCTTTTATGCTGCATAAACTTCAAAAATCATCTGCATCCATGCTGAAAATCCAACTTGCCCATCATCCTTGCTGACTGACATTGGTTCCTTTACCCTAATGCATTGAATTTCAAGTTCTTGCCCTTGTCTTCAAATGTCTCCAGAACTTCACTGTACTCTTTCTCTGTACAATCTTGCAGCCTTCCATCCACACCAGAAATGTTCTGTTCTCATACTGTAGACTTTTGTCCATTCTCCTCCCTTACTCTTTGCTCCACTGCTGTTGGTCTTATTGTCTAAAATTCCCTCTCTGAAATCCTCTGCTTTTTTCTTTACCAATTCAGCTGATTTCTACTACTTTGTGTAGAACCTTGTCAAATGCTTTTGGAAATCTAGTTCCACATGATATGGTTTTTCACTGTCTACTTGGGACGTCACTTCTATGAACAAAATTAACCAGGTTTCCTAGGCAGAATCCTATATCATGCGAAACGCACCCTATGCTTTTGTGCTAGATTTGTTTACATTTACTACAGTGTTTCACAGTATTAATAATTATGATGTTACAGAGAAGTTATTAAGGAATAATTGTAACATGATTAGAAGAAAATTTGGCACAATGTTATAGTATGGTTGCCAACATAAATATTAACTATAATTTATCAGATTTAACACCATTAATTGCTCTCCTTTCTGCCTGTAATGCAGGAACATGTGGCAAGTATATTCATTTAGACAACTTTGATTGAAGTGTCATGATGCATGCGGCTGTTAAGTATCAGAGTACAGACTATCTTCATGAGGTAAAGAATAGGGATATTTCTCTTCTGTTTTTAAGATATACTTGTGTTATAAAGAATTGGTGCACTCAAATATTTTATCTGTTCTTGTTATGAGCAAGCAGTTGGTAAAGCTGAGTTATTTTTTAAAAATCCCAGAGGGAAACTTTAAACAGCTGCCATAACCTATAATTTTAAATGTTATGTTTGAGATGCAACTCTAAATTCAGGAATCAGACCACCAGTTCTCGAGAGGTTTTACATTAAGCTAAATGAAACATTTTATTAATTTACACAAGTTAAATACAAACATGGCTACAAATTACTACGATCATAATTTTTAACAAATTCCCAAACTAATCTCTATTAAGGCAACAATAATCCATCGATTTAACCAGGCACCAGGCATAGTATTTTCACCTTACAAATTCAAAATAAGGTTCTTTTCACTTTGGTTCCTGTGGAGACGGTTGGAGACTTACAGCTGCTTTTGACCTCACATTGCCTCTGCTCTACACACATAAAACTGCTGAAGTTATACTTAGCTCATTGAATGTAAGTTCTCTTTGCATCACCAGCCTCTTCTAACAATAGTTTCATAGTACCAATTTTATTAGCAATATAAACATATTGCTTGGTCTTTGCTTACCAGGTGCCAGAATTCACCCCATTTCTTAAATGCTCTATTCAAAAAATGCAAATACATGCTATCTCTCTTACATATCAAAACTATTGCCCATCAAAGCACCCAGACTAGCTGACTTTAATCCAATTAAAGCAAACCCACAGACTAAACCTCTATTTTAAAAGAAAAATATTTTCCAATAATATATACATTAATAGCTTCATGACAGTTCTGAAAAAATAAATTGACTGTTTAGAGTGTTGGATGTCACTCACTGAGTGAGCTGATTGGGTTATTATATGAACAGTGATCAAATTATAAGTCAAAATGTGTTTGATTCAATTTACTGAGGGAGTGTTTAAATAACATTAAAACATGTAATGAGCTAAGCCTCATCATACATTCTTGGCTGAGAGCCCAGGAACCTGTTAGACTGTTGAAACACCTGAGCCCAAGGGAAAATGTTGCTGTCAATTGTGCTTATTTACACATAGTAAAGAGGTTTCAAGTGCTTGCATTTTCTGCAAATGGTAATTTAAAGGGTATGGGTGATTGGCACTTTTATTGGCTTGTAGTAAATGGAGTTTATTTTTAAGAAAGTCGAAGGTTATCAATGACTTTTTAAAGGTCTTTTTTACACTTCCTATTGTCACTGTAGAGTTCATTGGTTCTATACAGTGTATGGGTGAATGGGCATGGAGATGCCATTGCTTGGAATGGAGGGCATGAGGGGCCGTAGAGTAGGGTGAGGGGGCGTGAGGTGTCATGAATAGGGCATGGGGAGTGTGTTGGGGTGACGGGATGTGAGAGGTGAGGGATAAAATCCTTACTTTTTTCATTATAACTGGGATTAAGTCCCATAGCACCCAAACGGGCCTTTTAAGCAGCCTGCTTCAGCACCTGGCAGCATCTCTGCCTGCCTCCGAACTCTTGCCCGGGTTGGCTGGCCCGATTGCAGCCCGCACCTGCAACCCTGCAATGAAAATTCCATCTTTGTGGGCACTTTCTTCTGAGGTGGGCATGCCAAGCTAAGAAATTTCTAGACTCTCGCTACCCGCGTAGTGGATGAAAATCCAGCCCTATGTGAGCACCAAACACAAAGTTGGAAATAATGGATAGAGGATATGGGCAGTGAGATAATGAATTAGAGCGAAAGAACCGAGGATGAAGACAGTAATACAAAGAGAGTAAGAAGCAACATGATTTTATTTCACATTTGCCAAAATCATTTGGGTAAAATATCCATCTTCACAATTGGGCGATGAGTGCAAACCTATCCTTTGCGTAAGGTAACAAAATTTTCTAAGTGTGCAACGTTTCTTTTGCTTTTTATTTTGTCACATTGGCAGTTATTAGAGTTATTAGATTAGAGTTCAAAAACAGAATAAATGCAACAGAAAGTCAGGGGAAGATTGCTATCAATGTAAAGTACATCCCCTTCTTAACCAATGGATGATCACCCACAACATAGGTGGTGTTTAAGACTTAGTGCAATTTTCTCTCCCTCGTCTACTTGCTGGGGATAAATTTCTGAATTTGCATTTTCTACACTCAGTAGGTAGCAATAAAACTGATGAGCTTGGTGTGCAAATGGATCCACACACTTTGGCCCTGCTTTAATTTGTTTTCTGTAGTCAAGTCTGTGTCAGTTGCCCTTCAGCCTGAAAGATTCTGGAGGAGTATTCTGTGCTGGTATGGCCCTGAAATTAGTTGATGGCACATTTTGGATAAATGATCCTTTTGATCCTGGTTTTGGAGAAATAGGACATGTTTATTTTTAATTGGCTCAGCTGATACTGTAGAGCCCTCTTACTTCTTGAACTGGCAAGCTCTGGGTTCAGGTCCCACTAAGGATTTGAACACAGTTGCTTGCTTACATAATTGCAATGACTTTACTTTAAAAAGAATTGATTGTAAAGTGCTTTGGGATATTCTGCAGGCGTGATAAAATGTTATAAATATAAGTTTATTTTAAAGTGTATTTTAAACAGCTTCATCCTGTGGATCAGATAGTTACGATACTTAGTCGATGAGATTTAGTTCTGCAATTTAATTTAATTTAATTTTCAGATTTGCATTTGTCATGTTAATGATTTGTTGGTACCTGTAGGCTTTGACCAGACAGAAGCTTACAGTAAACTGGTTACTACTTCCAACACCTCATCATCTAGATCATACTGACAAGTATTGCTACCAAGGTAGACTCAATAATGATATTTACAGGAGGCCATGGACTCGAGGTATCTGCCATATCTTTTCTTTGACTTCTTTCTGGTGTTATTACACTTGATGAACAAAAACAGAGGAACATAATGTAGGAGCAACACAACATTGCTTCCAAGCGCAGTCAGCACTTTTATTCATCAACTCAGGGCGTCTCATTGCTGTTTATCTTAGGAGTGATTTCTATTATTTGACCTGTGATTGATTTTAAGCTAAGGGCCTCTAGTTGCAGGTTAAGGTATTTCCACCTTAATCAATCTAGTTATATACATTAGGGACTGCTCACTTTTTGAGGGGATAAACCTTTCTTTTTTTGTATATTTAGGGCCAGATTTTGGTTTAATTCAGGTGGAATTCGGGAGGTAAGTTTGTTGGGAACCCACCCCGACAGGAAGCAGACAAGCTGCTGATAGCGGTGGAGGCGACGAGTTAATTGGTGAGGGGTTAGGATTAGTGGTCATGGGGGAACGGGAATGGAGGCTGGACGCCAGGGAAGCGGGTATTTTTCTGACCCTCCAGGTTTTCTGAACCTTGTTCGTTCCCTCCGTGACACCCTGGTCCACTCCTCCATCACCCCCTACACCTCAACCCCCTCCCACGGCACCTTCCCATGCAACCACAGAAGATGCAACGCCTGCCCCTTTACTTACCCTCTCCTCACTGTCCAAGGGCCCAAACACTCATTTCAAGTGAAGCAGCATTTCACTTGTACTTCCCTCAACTTAGTCTACTGCATTTGTTGCTCCCAGTGTGGTTTCCTCTACATTGGAGAGACCAAACGCAGACTGGGTGACCGCTTTGCAGAACACCTTCGATCTGTCTGCAAGCATTACCCAGACCTCCCTGTCGCTTGCCATTTCAACACACCACCCTACTCTCATGCCCACATGTCCGTCCTTGGCTTGCTGCATTCTTCCAGTGAAGCTCAACGCAAACTGGAGGAACAGCACCTCATCTTCCGACTCGGCACTTTACAGCCTTCCGAACTGAAAATTGAGTTCAACAATTTTAGATCATGAACTCTCTCCTCCATCCCCACCCCCTTTCTGATTCCCCCCCCCTTTTTGTTTTTTCCAATAATTTATATAGATTTTTCTTTTCCCACCTATTTCCATTATTTTTAAATGTATTTCCATCCTTTGTTTTATCTCTACCTTTTAGCCTTTTTCGATTCCTTCACCCCACCCCCACTTGGGCTATCTGTACCTTGCTTGTCCTGCTTTCTACCCTTAATTAGCACATTCCTTTAGATAATATCACCACCTTCAACACCTCTTTGTCCTTTTGTCTGTGACATCTTTTGGTTATCTCCACCTATCACTGGCCCTCTATCCAGCTCTTCTTGTCCCAACTTGTCCCAACCCCCCTACCTTAAACCAGCTTATATTTCACCACTTCTCTATTTTTTCTTAGTTCTGTTGAAGAGTCATGCGGACTCGAAACGTTAACTGTGCTCCTCTCCGCAGATGCTGCCAGACCTGCTGAGTTTTTCCAGGTATTTTTATTTTTGTTTTCGATTTCCAGCATCTGCAGTTTTTTGCTTTTATTTTTCTGACCCAATTTGGTAACCATGAGAAAATGAAAGCATCTATATAGCTATAAAGCTTCAAATTGGCCAGGGCAGTTGGAGAACTTGAAGCCGGGTTAGGGTGATGAAATGTTAGTGTTATTAAAATTCCACTGCTGTGGTGTAGATTCTCTTCAAAATGTACACTTCTTCGATCAAGTAAAACTTTTCTCACCCTGCCGATCTGCTCTCGACAGGCTGGAGACACAGCTCCCAACAGCTGTCCATCCCCATGAAAAATTCAATATGTTAGAAGGAGAAGTGTTAAGGAGCTGTATGATCACTTTAATGAGCTCAGTTAAGGACATGAGCGATTCCAGCCCTTGCAATGATTAGTTTTTGGTCGCCCGCCTTCTTCCCGACCTGATTTGGTCCACAAAAATCAGCGTTTCAAAAGTTTTCCTGTTTTGTCAACTGAGAAATGGATGCCTTATGGCTCAGTGCCCCATCCTCTGTGCGAGAAGCTGGTTCAAATCCCAGTCCAGGTCTTGATTTTTAAAAAAATATATACTTTATTCATAAAATATCTGGAAGAACATTACAAAACATTTCAAAATCACCATCACAAAAGTACAATCAGTTTCAACTTTTACACATGGATCACGAAATGCATCAATACAATCAATGAATATTACAATCATTTCAATATGGTCATTACAGACAGTGCAATGATATTGGAGTTATCAACATACATCATGTTGCACTCTGAGGTGCTTCAATACAATTATAATACAATTAGTATTCACTGCATACATTTATTGTGAGTTGTACAGCCTCAGGGGCTCTCAACAGTTCCCAGCCCCTCGGTGAATAATGGCAGAAAGGTCTTAGACAGCAACCTTTCCCCATTACGCCTTTGCAGTGGCTGCCCCAAGCTTTAGTTCATCCCTCAGCATGTATTTCTGAACCTTGGATTGTGCCAGTCTGCAACACTCAATCGGAGACAACTCTTTGCACTGGAAGACCAACAAGTTTCGGGCACACCAATGAGCGTCTTTCACCGAGTTGATGATCCTCCAGCTGCAGTTGATGTTTGTCTTGGTGTATGTCCCTTACAGCACAGAGTCCTGTGTCACAGCACTGCCCGGGATGAACCTCGACAAAAACCACTGCATCTCTCTCCAGATCTTCTTTGCAAAGGCACAATCCATAGGGAAGTGAACAATGGTCTCGTCCCCACCAAAGCCACCTCGAGGGCAACGTGCAGAGGGGGTGAGACACCTGGCATGTTGGAAGGATCTGACGGGAAGGGCCTTTCTCACCACCAGCCAAGCTACATCTTGGTGCTTGTTGGAAAGTTCTGGCGATGAGGCATTCTGTCAAATGACTTTGATAGTCTGCTCGGGGAACCATCCCACAAGATCCACCATCTCCTCTTCCCAAAGTGCCTCTAAGATGTTACGTGCCGACCACTGCCTGATGGACTTGTGGTCAAATGTGTTTCTCTGCATAAATTTTTCCACAAGGGACAGGTGGTACGGCACAGCCCAACTATTTGGAGCGTTCCACGGCAGCATGGCCAGACCCATCCTTTGCAACGCCGGGGACAGGTAGAACCTCAGCACGTAGTGGCACTTGGCGTTTGCGTGCCGAGGATCTACGCACACCTTGATGCAGCTGCACACAAAGGTGGCCATCAGTATGAGGTGATGTTGGGCATGTTTTTCCCCCCTTATCTAGAGGCTTGTACATCGCGTCCCTGCGGACACGATCCATTTTCGACCTCCAGATAAAGCGAAAGATGGCTCAGGTGATCGCCATCGCGCAGGAGTCTGGAATGGGCCAGACCTGTGCCACGTACAGCAACAGCAAGAGTGCCTCACACCTGATGACCAGGCTCTTACCCGCAATGGAGAGGGAGCATCACTCCCACATGCCCAGTTTTCTTTGCACCATAGACACTCGCTCCTTCCAGCTTCTAAAGCATGCCCCAGTCCCTCCGAACCATATCCCCAGCACCTTCAGGCCGTCAGCCCTGACGGTGAAGGGGACAAAGGATCGGTCAGCCCAGTTCCCAAAGAACATGGCTTCGCTCTTCCCACGATTTACCTTGTCTCCCGAGGGCAGTTCGAACTGGTCGCAGATGTAGATCAGTCTGCGCACCAACAGCGGATCCGAGCAGAAGACGGTGACATCATCATGTACGGGGAGGATTTGGCCTGAGTGCCTCCACTGCCTGGGATCATCACTCCTCTTATGCCCAGATCCTTCCTGATGGACTCAGCAAAGGTTTCTATGCAACACACAAACAGGACAGGAGAGAGAGGGCAGCCCTGCCTGACTCCAGATTTAATAGGAAAGCTATCTGATTCCCACCCATTGATTGAGACTGCGCTTCTGCTATTAGTGTAGATCAGTTGGATCCAATTGCGAATTCCCTCCCCAGACCCCATTTTGGAGAGCACATCCACCATGTATGTGTGCGATATTCTGTCAAAGGCCTTCTGATCCAGGCTGATGAGGCAGGTGTTCACATCCCTGTCCTGCACATAGACAATCGTATTCCTGAGTAGCATGAGGCTGTCAGAGATCTTCCTTCCCGGCACAACGCAGGTCTGGTCAGGGTGGATCACCAATTCCAGAGCGGACTTGACCGATTGGCGATGACTTTGGACAGAATCTTACGGTCCACGTTGAACAGTGATATGGGTCGCCAATTTCTAATTTCCTCCCTTTCTCCCTTGTGCTTGTAGATGAGGGTGATGATGCCTTTCCTCATGGATTCTGACACGCTGCCGGCCAGAAGCATACTCTCGTACATTTCTAGCAGGTCTGGACCGATCCAGTCCCACAGAGCCGAATACAACTCAGCCGGCAAGCCGTCACTTCCGTGAGTTTTACTCTTCTCGAAAGACTCAAAGGCCTTAGTCAGTTTGTCTGGAGTTAGCGGTTTGTCCAGGCTCTCCCATGTACTGTCATCTAAGACCTCCGTGATAGAGGACAGGAAGGACTGGGAGGCCGTGCTGTCTGTGGGCTTCACGTCATGCAATCCGGCATAAAAGGATTTGCTGATCCTCAAAATGTCAGACTGCGATGACTTTACTGAGCTGTCTTCTTCCTTCAGGCTGCTGATCACAGAGCTCTCTCTGTGTACCTTTTGGAAGAAGAAACGTGAGTACGTCTCATCCTGCTCCATGGAGCGGACTCTGGAATGGAAGATGATCTTAGAGGCCTCCGAGGCAAAGAGTGAGGCTTGCTGGCTCTTCACCTCTTGGAGTTCCTCCTTGACATCGACCCCCATTGACTGCAGCTGGAGCAGGTTCTGCATGTTTTTATGGAGTCGGGACATTTCCCTCTATCCCTTTCTAGCTTTCTGGATGCCTTTGAGGATGAAAAACCTCTTGATGTTTCCCTTGATCGCTTTCCACCAGTGTGTCAGGGACTCAAAGAGGGGTTTCACGGTTCTCCATCCTTTGTAATCCTCTTGAGCTCCTCAATGTTCTCTGCGGTCAGCAGTTGCACGTTTAGCTTCCATGCCCCCCTGCCAACCCTCTGGTCTTCCTCTAAGTGACAGTCAGCCAGAAGCAGGCAGTGGTCAGAGAAGAACAGTGGCTTGACGTCGGTAGATCTGACTGCGAATGCACGGGACACATACAGGAAGTCTATCCTGGAACGGATGGACCCGCCTGGCCACGACCAGGTGTGTCTACCCTGCGCTCCGTCTGCAGGGTTGCTGAAGACGTCGTGCAGCTTGGCATCCTTTACTGTTTCCATCAGGGATCTGGACGTAGCATCCAATCTGCTGTCAGCCCTGCCGGATCGTCCAGCCGCATCGATGATGCAGTTGAAGTCACCGCCCAGAATGACCGGCCAGGAGATCGCCAGCAGCAGTGGGAGCTGCTGAAAGATCACCAGCCGCTCGGCCTTTTGTGCCGGGGCATACATGTTAATTAACCGGAGTGGAGCTTTCTTGTACATTACATCTGCTACGAGGAGGTGTCTGCCCACCACCACCTTAACCTCGGAGACAGTGAAGTTACCTCCCTGCAGCAGAATACCCAGGCCGGAGGAACGAGGGTCGTTTCCTCCCGGCCAGATCGATGGCCCATGGGACCACCATCGTGAACATTGTCTGTCGGAGCTGAGGTGCGGTATTGCACACTCCTGCAGAAACAGCAGGTCAGCTTTGAACTTGGCAAGGTAGTCCAAGGTCACAACACATCGCGTGGCAGATTTAATGCTACGCATATTTATGGATACAAGCTTTACACCCATTTTAAAGCATTTAGTCTCTCACCAAACCTGTTGCCTTTGAGAGCTCCAGACCTTTGGTCTACTCCTGCATACCCATAGTGTTCACAAATTGCTTCACTTTGGATGGGCTGAGGAAACTGTCCTGAACCACCTCATTGGAGATGTTCTGCTCAGGTGGCATCTGGGGTTTCATGCAAGGAACGAGATTTGAATTGTTCTCTGTTGGAGAAGTCTCTCCGATTCTCTCCCCCTCTGGGGTGTTGCTGCTCCCGGCCTCCCGGAGCTGGGGTGTGCTGAGCGCTTCACTGCTCCCAGATTCCTGGGGTTGGGGTGCGCTGGACTCTTTGGGTTGTGGGCAAAGTCGGGGTGCACTGCGCTCCTCATTGTCTCCAATGTTCTGGAGCTCGGATGTCTCATCCTCTAACTCCCTAGAGCTTTGCCGCTTCTTCTGTAGGTGCCGCCCTTGCCCTTCTCCATCCGAAGAGCAGCTGCCCTTGTCATCCGTATCGGATGGGAGACGCCCCTTGCCACTTATCTGGGAAGTGGCTTGTTCCCTTTTTAGCCCGTTCTTCTTTTTGGCTCTCCTCACCAGCTGCCACTCCACCTGCTGATTTTCCGCTGCTTCCTCCTCCATTGATTCGCTCTCCTGAGGACTGGGAGGTTCAAGGGGCAGTGCAGTTAATTGGCTATCTGCTGCTTGAATCTTATCCTCCATCTTGTCTCTCTCTGTGCCCTCTTTTGTCCCGTTGTTCTCACTGGGGGCCTTGGTGGTTGGAGGATTGCAAATGTCCTTGGTAGTAGTGACACGAAGCATTTCATCTGCTTTCCCCTCATTGGCTTTGGCTGCCTGTGCATGAGTGAGTTTGGGGCAGGTCCTGTAGAGGTGGCCTGCCTCACCACACAGCTTGCAGCACTTCTCCTCCCTCCCAGAAACATGATAGGGTCCCCCTTGGCCTCACTTATCACCCTACCAGCCTCCGCATTCAAAGGATCATCCTCCGCCATTTCCGCCAACTCCAGCATGATGCCACCACCAAACACATTTTCCCTTCACCCCCCCCCGGCGGCATTCCGTAGGGATCGTTCCCTCCGGAACACCCTGGTCCACTCCTCCATCACCCCCTCCTCTTCAACCCCCACCTATGGCACCTCCCCATGCCCACGCAAAAGATGCAACACCTGCCCCTTCACTTCCTCTCTCCTCACCGTCCAAGGGCCCAAACACTCCTTTCAAGTGAAGCAGCATTTCACTTGCATTTCCCCCAACTTAGTCTACTGCATTCATTGCTCCCAATGCGGTCTCCTCTACATTGGAGAGACCAAACGTAAACTGGGCGACCGCTTTGCAGAACACCTGCGGTCTGTCCACAAGAATGACCCAAACCTCCCTGTTGCTTGCCATTTTAACACTTCACCCTGCTCTCTTGCCCACATGTCTGTCCTTGGCTTGCTGCATTGTTCCAATGAAGCCCAACGCAAACTGGAGGAACAGCACCTCATCTTCTGACTAGGCACTTTACAGCCTTCCAGACTGAATATTGAATTCAACAACTTTAGATCTTGAACTCTCTCCTCCATCCCCACCCCCTTTCTGTTTCTTCCCCCTTCCTTTTGTTTTTTCCAATAACTTATATAGATTTTTCTTTTCCCACCTATTTCCATTATTTTTAAATCTTTTATGCCCCCCCCCCCACCCCCACTAGAGCTGTAACTTGAGTGCCGTACCATCCATTCTTAATTAGCACATTCATTTAGATAATATCACCAACTTCAACACCTCTGTGTTCTTTAGTTCTTTTGTCTGTGACATCTTTTGATTATCTGTTCCTTTCACTGCTTGCTTGTCCCTACAACCACACCACCCCCCTCCACTTCTCTTCCCCCACCCAAACCGCACCCCCCCCCAACCTTAAACCAGCTTATATTTCACCCCTCTCCTTGGTTTCACCCAGTTCTGTTGAAGGGTCATGAGGACTTGAAACGTCAACTCTTCTCCGCCGATGCTGCCAGACCTGCTGAGTTTTCCCAGGTAATTATGTTTTTGTTTTGCAGCACTTAATCTGTTTGCGGTCCTTTGTCTGGTGCCCTTCCTGCTTGCAGTTCTTTTGCAGAGGGAGGCGCTGCAATTGGCTGCCACATGACCAGACTTGCCACTTGAGCAACAAAGTTTGGGCTGCCCAGCGTAGATAAGGTAGCCACGGCTTCCCCCAATAGCGAAGCTGGAAGGAGGGTGGAGGATGGCTCCCTTACCATCGGTTTTTAGTGTGACCTTGATCTGGCATTTGCTTGTCCAAATCCCGAAGGCGTCTTTAACCTTGGTGCAGCTCCCAACTTTGTCGCGAAAGGAGTGTTCATGATATCATTTAACAGGTTGATTATCAGCCTGCTAATCCTTCCAACACTTCCCCATTCGTCCCCATTTGCATAAAAAGTGTGGGTGAAGATATGAAACAAACAAAAAAAAAAAGCACTGCTTTCTTTTAGCCTTCAAACCTTATATTTCTACCCTGATGCTCACTGAACCTGATGGTCAGATAACCCCTACTGAAATTCACACTTTCATGAAAGGCTTGTGTATAACATTTACAAGTTCTGTTATTCATTATATGCATCTCATTGGCACGATACTGATTCATAATGGCTAAGCTGAAGTTATCCATTATTATTAATAATATCTAAAATTTTATCCCATATTTTAAATGATGTATTTCTTTATGGTAATACAGAGAATGTGTAGCATTGACATAAAGTTGGTTGAAGGACAGGGAACAGACGGTGGTTAATAGTTTAGCTTGCTAACTTTCAGCACAAATTACAAAAAAATTGAAGCTACTTAGTCCCTTATTGTTCAACTTTGACTGCACTATATTTCTGTTTTTATTTCAGATGTTTTAGTCTTTTATCTTCATTGTTTTTAAAAGAATGATAAGTCTGAATTATTTATGGCAGGGACAGTGCTTTCTGTGTCCAAACTGTTGAATCATGACTCTGTATCGACAGAATGGAAGAAACATGTCTGCACGGAAAATTTTCTCGAGAGGTAATGACCAAATGTTTCACTTTAATAATTTAAGAAAAACTAGTCACTCACCAGTAGGATCACCCATGGGGAGTTGGGAATGTGCAGCCTTCAGGTCAAGCAAGGTTAGAGGCATAACTGGAACAAGCAGAGGAGGAGGAGAAATGGGGAAGATGAGTGGAGAAAGAGACTTGGAAGACTTGGAGGGAAGTGAGTGAAAAGGAAAGGCACGGTGATGGGGGAATCATGGGGGGAAAAGGAAGGGGAATGTGGAAAGGAGGCATATTAGACTTGGGGGAGGGAATAAGAAAGCAGGGACTGTACTGGGACCAGGAGAATGCCTCTGGGAAGTGGTGGTGGGAGTTGTGGTTGCTGAAAACAATGCTCTGTTGGGGTGGAGGAATACATCGTATGGTGATCCCTGTCAATATGTTTGGTAACGGACAAGATGGTCCGCAGCCAATGAGACTTTTTCTCTCTTTTTTACTGTTTCACTCTCTGTCTTATTCTTTTTCTCCTTCCCCACAGCCAAGAAACATCCAAGTTTAATCTCATTGTAGGGAATTGCTTACTCCCTTCTTGTTCTGAACATTTTGGAAGCTGAGAATGATTTTGGTAATTTCTCATATGAGGAATCAAAGATTTGTACTTGGGTCCTACCATTTTTAATGGGACAGTCTAATTGCTATAATAATCAACATTTATAAAGAAACTATTACTTTTATTGGGGGCGTACAGAACAAAAGGTGTATTGCCTTAAAATTAGAGCTGAGTCATTCAACAGTGATGCCAGGGAGCACTCATTCTACAAAGGGTCCTGGAAATCTGATACTGTCTCTGCAAAAGATTGAGGCTGCGGGCGAATTGAACATTTCAAGTCTAAGATTTATAGATTTTTGTTAGGCAAGGGCATGAAGGTATATGGAACTAGGATGGGTAGATCAAGTTAAGAAACTGACCAACCATGTTCCAATTGAATGGCGGAACAGGCTCAAGGAGCTGAATGGTCTGATCCTAACTGTGTCGCCTCTGATCATTTCCAAAGCAGTGTGTGAATTTGATGAATTCCTGTGTGAATATAGCAATTAAGGAATTGAATTGTATACTAGCAGTATACTAGTGGAAAAATATTACACTGAATCCTGAAAGAGACAGACAGATATTTGTCACTCTAGAGGTTCACTAATAGAATAACTTGCTAACCTTGAAGGGGCAGACTTTAACAATTTTCAGATTTGAGAAGCCTTCTAGTAAGGCATGTGAACCTTTATCAAATATGTTTGAACATGACCTTGAAAGCTTAAACCCATTATAAGTCAGAGAACTACATAAGTTGCAGTTCATCACAGAAGGAACAGCAATTTTTCAGTGGAATAAACCATAAATGTAATATATAGAGGCATTTAATTTAACCAACCTCTTGCCTATCGCAATGCATATGGTGGCTATCATCTTATGCATATGTCATTCTTAATATCATCATTTAATTTCATTTAATTTTTTTCACTTTTTTTTTTAAAGAGTATGTATGCATTCTATAGCATCACAGATTGTCAGTGACAATTTAGCGATTGTGCCAAGTTCAAACCCGAACTCTCAGGCTGACATGGAAGATATTAGTGAACTATTAAGGAGAGATGTTCAACTTGCAAATGATGTACAGGAGAAATTTGAGATTACTAATCCTACAGATGTGAAATCACAAACAGAAACAGGTAGTCTGTTAATATTGATTGTATGAAAACAGTTGGATTCAATGGTAATAAATCAGTATTATTTGACCATAAACTATTTGTTTTGTAATATTATTGATTTTAATATGATGGATGCAGGCATAAATTCATTTAACTGAATTACAAGATGATTTCAGTTAATGGAGGGGTTTGCATTTGTTGGTATAGATGCACTTGTGGATAGCAAAGATGGAGGTATTCATTCTTTTGTGCTGTTTGTGAAAACCTGGGTGTTATAACTCACGTAGCCAGGCGATGATGGATAGAACAAGAGCCTAGTCTTTATGCACGTACAAGTTTTTATTTACAGAAATACACATAACATAATGCGCACTTCCAAGCAACAACCAAACTTTCAGCTTGCTCCTATATTTATGAACAGATATCTGTGCCCAATTAAAGTCCACCTCTTAAATACAATTAACCCTCAATTAATACACAATTAACACAGCTCTTCGCTTTAGGTACCTCATGGCTTGACATGAGCTTTTCCATTCCATTGCACAGGTGCTTCACTTGTTTAGATGTATAACATAGATTTATGATTTAATTACTCTCTTTGTAAGGTCTGATTTAGCATATAATATGTATTTCATTACGAAATTAAAAATCGTTTCAGTACTGTGCAGGCTCCAGCTTGTTAAGTATAATGAGTTTTTCCCAGGTGAAATTTTGCTGGAGAAATTGGTAGCCTCTAGATGCAGCCATTTAAAGCGGCCTGCAGAGAGGCCTGATGATCACCTGCAAGAGGCGGTGTCCAAAGAGCTGACTGACTCCGGAGAAGAAAAGAGTTGACGTTTCGAGTCCTCATGACCTGTCTGTCGAAGGGTCATGAGGACTCGGAACGTCAACTCTTTTCTTCTCCGCCGATGCTGCCAGACCTGCTGAGTTTTTCCAGGTAATTCTGTTTTTGTTTTTTTTTTGGATTTCCAGCATCCGCAGTTTTTTTGTTTTTATGACTGACTCTGGACTCAGTGGAAGACCACACCAGCAGGAAACTGCAATCACTTTCAGGAAATAGCCCTTAAGTGAGGCCTTAATTCACCTATTTAGGTGCTCACCTCTGTGGAGTCAGCTGCCGATTTTGTTCACAGCCGTCCCCTGGGAAATTCCCCCAGCGGTGGGAAGGCGTCAGGGAGCTATCCCTGTGCAGCATCCCCCTATTTTCCTGCTCACCCATGCCTTCATGAGCTGTGCAAAGTTGGACTAGCATTTCATTGTATGAAATGGCATATCCTTTGACTTAATATGAGCAGTACTGAGTTGGATCGACTAGTGTCATATAAAACTGGAGCAATCATATGAAAAAGGTAATGAAATTACATAAAAGAAATGTGACTTGCTGTTTTTATGGTTTTGAAGCTTTGTACAAAATTGCCAATGTACATAAATCACAATTTTCTTATAGATTTTTTTCTGCATGATGAAATGGTATTTGGAGATTACCTGTCAGAATTTCAAAAACAGTTACCCAGGTTGCATAATCTCTGTAGCAGATTGAAAATATATTCTTTAAAGGACCCATTTGTAAATTCTGAAGGAGAACCTTTGACTGAGGGAATGTTTTTCAGGTAAAGAGCAACTGAAATGTATAATACAAATATAAAATAGTAAGTAAAAAGTTCTTCATTTGTGAGACTCTTAAATTCTGTTAAATATGATTCCCTTATAATAAATTTTTAAAGATAAACGTTTTGAAATGCTTTATTTTTCAAACCAGCATACAGCTGCAACCATTCAAAATGTTTTAAAATCATCTATAGTAGGAGCATTTTGGAAAGGTTCGACCAGCTCAGATGCACAATAATTTTTATCACACTGACTTTGACAAGAAGGAGAAAAGAGTCATAGCTCATTCATCTAAGCCTTCACACATGTTCTGAAAATTGGACTTATAAGGAAGTCAAAAATTCATAGGGATCTGATCTTTTTAAAATTCAGCAGTGCTCTATTTGAAGGAGCATGAATTATAGAGGTGAGGAATCAGAGAACTTACAGTAGAGAAAGAGGCCTGTGTTGGATCTTTGAAAGAGCAACTGTGGTTGGTCTCAAATTCCCACTTTTTTGCTTGTAAACTTGTAACTCCTCATCCTGAAATATCTTTCCAACTCCCTTTTAAAATTATATTTCAAATCAACTTCCGCCACCTATTCAGGTAGAAAGTTCCAGGTCCTGACAACTCTGAAAAAAATTCTCCTCATCTCCTCTCTAGACCTTTTGCCAATGATTTTGAATGACCCTGGTTATTGACCCACTTGCCAGAAGGAATAATTTTTCTCTTTCTATTCTATCAAAGCCTCTTATCAATTTGAAAATCCCCATGAGGTTAACTCTTAACCTCTCGTTCAAGGAGAACAGTTCTAACTTTTCCAACTTCTCCTCATATCTGAAGTCCATCATTCATGGTAACATCCTGGAAAACTTCCTTTGTACCCTTCCTGAGGCTGTCATATGTTTCCTGAACAGTGGTGCCTAGAATTATTCACAATACTCCAGTTGAGGTCCAACCAGTGATTTATAATGCTCCAGCATTATCTTTCTTTAATGTTCTATTCCTTTATTTAAAAACCAAGTAACCCGCATGCTTTTTTAACCACCTTATCTGCTTGCCCAGCCATCTTTAGGGATTATTGGACACCAAGGTCCCTCTGCTCATTTACACTTTTCAAAATCACACTGTTTATAATATATTTTCTTTCCATATTAGTCCTCCCAAAATGCATCACTTTATGATTCTCCGTATTGAATTCCATCTGCCATGCTGCCCATGGAACTCCATGGCTTGTCTTGCACGTGTGATCTTGTGCCCCAACAGAGAACCAAACTTCTCAGAATTTGTCAATCATTGGGTGGAATTATCAAGACATCATATCAAGAACTTAGGTAATAAACTTGCTTCTGAATATGACATAAAATATCATAATCAGATTATATTCTGATCACAGAAGCTGAAAAATAAGGGAACATAAAAAGGCCAATATTATTTATTTAATTTTGAAGAAACTGGTTCTGCCTGCATAAGTGAAGACTTGACATAAACTCCAGATTCACTGAAACTGACTTGAAAATGTAATAAATGATACAAATACAGTATTTGAGTATTGCTGAAAAAAAGTGACTCTTTTGTCAAAGTTTCTCGTCTTGCACTGATTAGGACAATTCACAAGAACATACCAATGTCAAGGGAAGCAACACATTTATACTGTATGAGAAGAGAGTGCTGATTGGTTGGCAAGTCAACTCTGATTGGTAGAGGCCATGGAGAATGTACCTGTTGAAGGTGACTGACAGTAGCAACTATGCAGTGGCAACACGAGTGGTACTCACCACTAACAGGATGCTGCCGTCAAGCCAAAAAGACATTCTGCCTGTCACACAAATAAGTAAAGTGGTATATGAACTTCAGTGCCAGTGTGATGCTCGGTACGTAGGCCATATGTCCCAAAGACGGGTGGCTCGTATCAAACAGCATGTCCCTTCCACTGTTCGCAACGAACAAGGTACACAACCAGCCCTTGCTTGCAAAACTCAAAGTACAATGTCTAACAGTAGATGTAATTCTGCGCTTGGACAACATTTGCCAAACAATCCTCAGTGTGCTAAGAATTACACTGACAACCAATTTAGGATTGTCAGTTGGGCTCACAGTGTGGTGCGTTTGTGTGTACTGGAAGCTACGTATATTAATACACAGGGCCCTGTTCTTTGCAGTGTGCATATTGCGCCTGTTTCAGCTTAGCAAAATAAGTGACAGCCATTCGCTTGTTCATTCCCCAGGGCAATGTCTTGATCAGAGTCAAGCTGCCTGTTTTAAATTTCAAACAATATTTGGCAGTTAACTGTCAGTCACCATCTCTATGGCAACGCCTCTACCAATCAGAGTCAACTTGCCAACCAATCAGCACTCTCTCTTCTCATATAGTATATATATGTTGTTTCCCCTGACATTGGTATTTTCTTGAGAATTGTCCTATAAGTGTAAGATGAAAAGCTTCAACAAAAAATGTCTCTTTATCAGCAATAATCAAGTTCTGTACTACCAAATGACTATTTGTACAGCATTTGTTATGAAGAAATCAAAGCATCAAGGCTTCCAAATTTGGCCTAACTAATTTTACTATCAATTTACTGCCAAGTAGAAACTAAGATTTATAGTAAGGACATGCTTTTACAATGGTAAAGAAAAATGATTTGTTTGTGACTATTTTAGTCAACCACTGAAAGCATCCAGTCTGCAAGGTGACAGTTTTTCTGTGATACCGACCAAGGGCACTTTGCTTACAATTCAGAGTAATTTATGTTAACTTTGTGTTACTTATTGCAAAGGTTTCAGAATATTCTCATTGGTAGTCCAACAGGAGTTTGTAAACATTTCCAAGTTTACAGCCTCTGCCACAGATATCTTCAGACAGCTTCTGTAGCTAGGCAATAGTGCATTACATCAGATAGAAAACATTCAGTACAAGTCTATAAGGATAAACTGGAGATAGGGTCCTGCTCAAGAAGCTACCAGCCACTCTTATATCCATATATTATTAAGATTGTCATCTCTCTATTCAAAAGCCTGGAATAAACTTGACTTTTAGGGGATTTAAATGCCAATTTATTCTCACCTAAATGGTGCGCTGAGATTATCTTAGGCAGGGTGGCCCTCTCTATACACTGCCCCTCTTCAGTTTGCTTGTATGCTATTTTTAGCAGCTGTATTGGCATTGTTGGGTGGGTGTCATTACAATGTGACAAGTTTACAACATTTGTCTCATTGTGTTTATGAACATAGGAAATTATAATGGAAAATAAAAGAGGACAGATTATATGGCTTCAAAATGGTATCTGAATTATATCTGTGTGTTTTGATCCAATAATATGTCCTCTACCATCTAACTCTCCTTCAACTGAAGACTGCAGAACCCTGCGGTACAGAGGGGTCTGGGTGTCCTGGTGCACAAATCACAAAATGTTAGTGTGCAGGTACAGCAAGTGGTTAGAAAGGCAAATGGCATGTTGTTGTTTCTTGCAGAGGGAATGGAATATAAAAGTAGGGACGTTTTGCTACAGCTATACAGAGCCTTCGTGAAACCAAACCTGGAGTACTATGTACAGTTTTGGTCTCCTTACTTAAGAAAGGATAAAATTGCATTGGAAGCAGTTCAGAGAAGGGTCACTTGATTGATTCTTGATATGAAGGTATTATGTAATGAGGAAAGGTTGAACAGGTTTGGCCTATACCCATTGAAGTTTAGAAGAATGACAGGTGATCTCATAGAAATATATAAGATACTGAGGGGACTTAACAGGGCAGATGTGGGAGAATGTTTCCACTTATGGGTGAGGCTAGAACTAGGGAACACAGTTTAAAAATAAGAGATCTTCCATTTAGGACAGAGATGAGAATTTTTTTCTCTGAGGGTCATTGACCTGTAGACTTTGCTTCCTCAGAAAACAGTGAAAGCTGGGTCATTGAATATATTCAAGGCTGAGTTAGGTAGATTCATAATTGACGAGGGAGTCAAGGGTTACGAGGGGCAGACAGGAAAGTGGAGTTGAGGCCACATTTAGATCAGCCATGATCTTATTAAATGGTTGAGCAGGCTCGAGCAGCCAAATAGCCTACTCCCGCTCCTATTACGTATGCTCACAAGTACACTTTGGTTTGACTACCTGTGTGCCAAGAGATTGATAATTGTGTTTGTAATAACTTGTACCTATGTTGTTAAAGCTTCAAACCTCAATATTTTAAAAAATCATACACTAGTAGATGCCTCAATGGCATTGCTTACAAGTTGTTTTGGTGGAGGATCCATGTGCGATCTCCACCTGAAAACCCAACTGTCCCTTCAGGGCCGCTACTCAAGCATTCTCTGTGGGAATCCAGGTGATTGTGATTGCACTTTGCAGCAATAGTTGGCAGGAAATTTCTTTTAAATTTTAGGATGCAGATCAGTAACTAGCCTTCTTTAAAAAAATAACAGCTTTCGAGACATTGGACAGAAATTTCAAATTAATGTCCCTGATGAAATAACGGGACCTGTAGCAGATCGGGAGCTCATGCTGCTGGGAACAGATGCTGCTGGAGTGCACCTTGCCCTGGTTGTTTAACTCAGCTATGGTATTGGCATCCTGCTTCTGGGTTTCCCAGTCAGAGAAGGCAGGTGAGATCACCTCCTGAATCTGTCAATGAAGGCTCTCTATTTAAAGAGACCCTGGCAGGCATCTGGGTGGTTGCAGGAAATCTGCCTGGTGAAGCATTCAGAATGGTGAAAAATGGAAGGAAGGCATTGAAAGGTTGTCCCACCACCCCTCCTTTGACACTTCCCTGGAGGTCGTGCTGGAGGTGGTGAGGGTTGGGAGAGAAGTTCCCTTCCCTAAGGGTGATACAGGGGGGCATAGTGGTATTGTCCACTGGACTAGAATTCCAGAGACCCAGGTTAATTCTCTGGAGACCTGTTCAAATTCCACCATAACAGATGGTGAAACTTGAATTCAATAAAAGTCTGGAATTAAAAGCCTAATGATGACCATGAAACCATTGTTATATCATCCCATGTAAAATTGTAAAATTTTACTCTAATACCCCTTTTGTAACAAAAGCCATTTCTAATTTTGTAACAAAAGCCTTCCTAATTGCTTGCTTACCTGCATGTTAACTTTGTGATTTATGTAGAGGGAAACCCTGGTCACCCTGCATGCAAACATTCAAAAAATAATGAAGTGGATAACTTTACAGCATGCCATATTGTATTCCATCTGTCATGTTCTTGCCCACTTAGCCAACCTGTCTATATCCCTCTGTAGCCTTTTTGCGTTTTTCTCACCATTTACTCTTCCACCTAACTTTGTATCATCAGCAACTCTCTGCCTTCTCTCATTACAGGAGAAGAGAGTATAAACTCCAGGGAGAAGCAAACCTGGCATTGGTGAGACCACACCTGGAGTACTATCCAGCTTTCCTTAGCTAAGAAAGGACATACTTCCCCCAGACAGAGTCCAAAGAAGGTTTAGTAGACTGTTTCTTAGAATGAAGGACTGTCCTGCAGGGAGAGATTGAGTAGACAAGGCCCGTATTCCTTGAAGTTTAGAAGAATGAGAGGTGACCTCATTAAAATGTAAAATTCTTATGGGTTTGTCAGGGTAGATGTTGAGAAAATGTTTCTCCTGACGGGAATCTAGAACACAAGGTCACGGTTTTAGAATAAGGGGTTCGTCATTTAGGACTCTCTCTCTCTTCTCTCTAAGGAGAACAAACTGAGCTTCTCTAATTTTTGGGGGTGGACCTGCAGCTATAGCCACCCTGACTGTATTGGAGGAGGATGCCCTGGCAATTGGCTGGCTGGCACATGCACTGGGCATTGGTGATGGAGAGGTGGGGGTGGCACTGATGGGTGACAGCATTAGATAATACACTGCCACTTGGCATTAGCAGCCACTCATGTTGAATTGATGTCACTCATGCTATACACTAAGCTGAGTTTGCACCATTTCTCAATATCTACACTAACTCAACTTCTTCATTTCCCACAGGGCGTTCAGGCTGATGGAGATGATGAGGAAGAAGGCCAAGGAGGCCTCATTGGAGGAGGAGCAGCTGCAGGCACCTGATTCTGCCTCTGAGGAGGAGGATGCAAGTCATTCTCCACCTTCCTCGAAAAGTTAGATTGATGACTGCCTCAAGATTTGTCCAGGCACCTGAACCACATCTTGACCAATCCAATAGCTTGCTCTATAATTGTTCTGGTGATGATATGGCTTCTGTTACATCTCTACTCCCCGTCAGTGGTAGGGTTCCTCACAGGAGTCAGCAGCCAGGTCTTCAGTGTCTTCCAGGAGTCAGCCATTGGGCGTGAGGCGGAGAGAAAACCTGCAGGAGATGTGATTGGCACAGAATTTAGGAATCGTGGCAGCTCTGGTTATCTGGCTCAGACAACCATGATTACCTTTTGTTGGTCACAAATTAGCTGTCACAAAGACCCCTGGCTGACATAAAGGTGCCTTGATTGCCAAATGCATACAGTCAATCACTCTGTATCTGTGGAATTCAGCCAATAGAATGAAACCAACAGCTTTCTGGGTTTGAGTGGCCTCATCCATCGCAAAGATGACATAATTGTCAGCCTTGGTGAGCAAGGCATGGGTGAACAGGGTACTGCAATTGTGGGTGACAGACTGTGATATCTTGGAAATATCGCCAACAGATCTGGAAGAAGCAGACGGGAAGAAATTCAGGGCTGTGTTGACCTTGATGGCCATGAGCAAGGTGTGGCTACCTGGTCCTCTTAAGAGGAGGTCTGGTTCCAGGAGGAGACACCATGACCTGCTGCGAGAGCCTTCGCCTCCTGAGGCACTGTTGCTCTGTCATATTCTGGAAGCTCATCCTGTGGCTGTAGACATTTCGCTGGGTGTATTGTCTCTTTTGAGCTGGAGCTCTCAGTTCATTCCATCACCTTGTGGACTGCATGTGCCTGCAGATGGCAGCTGTTCTGGTGGTGTTAGTGCTCCTGGTGCTGTTGGTACTGTTGCTGCTGCTAGGGTAGCAGAACCTGTTGTTGTTCCTCAGACCTCCAGGCTACTACTGCAAATGTTGTTCTCACGCTGCAGTGAGTGCTGACAGCAAGGAAGTTAAGATGAAGGTGAGTATGCTCCAAGGAACTTGAAAGTAACTCCAAAAAATTGCAGTTGACGCTCAAATTGGTGCTTTCAGGCCAACAGAAGAACAAACCTGTGATTGTGGCTACCCACAAGTTTGCCGATTTCATCATTGAGATCTTTAAAGCATTCCAGCAAATCAGTTTGTCAGGCAATCACTCCCCACTGGATCTTGGTGAGATGCAGAGAGCTTGGGGAATCCGGATGTTAAAGCCAGGATGCAGGATTAAAGTTCACACCTATTGATCCCTTTGAATATGTTAATTAGTTTTCTGACAGCTGCACAAAGGTTCCCCACTTGCCACCAAACCCACTTGGGCCAAACCCAGAAGTGGGCGGGATGGTATTGGGTTCCCAACCCAATGCCACTTTTGGAGGATTTCACCTCATGCCCACTTCCCCTTACCCATTAAAATTCCATCCAATCTAAACAAGATCCCTTGCATCAGAAGGGGATGAGAATTCTCAGCGCTGTATAGCTAGTACACTGGGTTAGAGGAAGTATACAGGGTAAAAGGAGGTGGACCAACTTCTCAGCTGGCAGAAGTATGGTCCATCTGGGGGCCTGGTTCTGGCTCTTGGGACCGTCCTCCAAAAGACAAAATGAAGAAGATTTCAGGATTGAACTCCTATATCAAGATAGAAGGCTGTTGGATCTGGTGATGCCATGGTATTTGCGAACATTGAGCCTCTGTTACAATACTCGCACACCTCATCTGCCATGCTGGTTACCCAAGATGCCCTAGTACTGTCATGGGGCCTGTCAAGAATATTAAAAATAGGGAACCTTCCCCTGACTTTGGATATTGAGCTGGGTCTAGTACTTATGTCAGGATCAATAGCCAATGGTTTATCAGGTGCATTTTGTGTAGAATTTCCATTTGACAAAGTTTACATACAAACACCTAAAACAGTAATACTAGATTTTTATTCAGATATTAACCCCATTATTTTAATCAAGTTAATGCTGTGCAAAAATATGGTACTTAGTAATTTACAAATGTGCACCTGGACATAGTCAATCAGAATTTCTATCCTTTTAAGTAGTAAATTATCTTACCTGCTAAACCACTCAGGAAGCTTGAAAATAAAGTTTGTACTGTTTTCATAGTTCTTCAGTTGTAACCTTTTTTGATATACCACAATGGTTTTGTGTTATGTTTATAGAACACATCTTTCTTGCATGTTTAATGTTCTACTTGTTAATGGAAAATGGCTACCACTTAAAATGTTATGTATGGTATTTGCTACTATTGTCCACATGCTCTCTTTCAGGTCCTGCATGCTCTATCCCTCAGACAACAATTCGACTGAAAAAGCAAATGAAATCCTTTTGGTTGAGGAAGATTACAAAAAAATTTCACAGTTGGATGATGAGGTACAAATAACACTCAAAAGTGTAAAGGACAGGAATTTGCTTTTGCTTTGTTTTGTGGGTTTACTGCTGCTAGTGGAAAACATTTGGCACACTTGCCATAGCTGTATTGTACTCTTAACAAAAAAACCTAATAACTTACTAATTTAGGGTTTGGCTATTGTATGTAAGCACAATAGGGAGGGAAGAATATATGTTCTATCTCTTGCTCTATCGCTGTCTTTCTCTGTCTCCTTTTCTTTCACTCTCTTGCTTCATCTCTCTCTTCTGTCAGGCTCTTTGGTTGATGACAGGATGAGGCCCTTACATGGACATTAATTGCCCACTTAAGGGTCTTAATTGGCAGTGCAGCAGAAACACCATCCATGAGCTTTCCCACTCCAGACTTAATCGCAACAGAGGATGGAAGGCAGTGGAGTCCCTACCTGGCACTCACCCAGCTACTGCCTTCAAACTCGCCTCAGGGCAAGGAAAGTAGGGGGTGGATGCCTGATTGTGTACTTGCTCAGGCAGGCACACTGGATCCAAGGTAGGTGCAAAAATGCTCACTGGATTGCCAAGTGCCCTCCTGGATGTAGTTGCTGGGTTCCCTGATGCTTGGGAAACCTGGCTGACAATAGATAAAAATTGAAAAGCTGAATGGCAATGTTCTCACAACTTCATTTTCATATTTAAAATTATCAACCTGCCAACTCTCCAGCCTGAGTTAAAGCTGGAAAGCGAAAGTTAAGCAGATTGGTAGGGGGGTTGGCTTGGGAGTTTGATTTTTAAGACTTCAACCACCACACCACCGCCACTCCCCCCACCAAACCCATCCTTTTTTTTAGGTTATAAGTCCCTCAACATGCTATTTTATCAGGTCATTGTTTTAGCCCTGGCTAGGACCTGTTACTGAAGTTTCTTATGCATTGCTGCCCTCTTTTGATTGGAGGAGGCACTGTAGAAAATTGAACAATTAAATTATAATAGTGAAAAGTTTCTTGTTCAGACTGCAAAACAGTTCATTGCTAATGTTTTACACAATCTACATAGCATGGAACAGTAATTTTGCAATAGATGGTTTATTTACTTAACATATGAGTGGATCTCTCATGGTGCTCACGGTAAGTCAGAGGTTACATTCTTCCTCTTAATATAACTCATTTTAGTATTGTTTTTATGCTTGCTTTGACTTCTGCTTCTCTCCCTTTCTGCTCAATAACTGTGGGGATGTGATAGGAAAAGTGCATCTTGATGCATCTCTCTCCCGTCTGGGTTGCTCAGATGACATCAATAACAGGAATCACATGACAGCAGCTCCAGAGGAAATAGCAGGGTCTGTGACTTTATACAGCTTGAGAGCTGGTCTAGAGCTGCTAGAGCAGGAGAAATCAAACCATTTTTTTCCCTGCAGCGAGTTGGAGCATGGATTACTTTGATAAATAGAGTAATTGAAGAAGGGACCGTTGGATCTTTTAACAGAGATGTTCATAAATGTTTGAAGATATCGGATGAGACCAGGGTAGTAAGATTAACCAAGAACCAGCAACATTTTAATGACCATATGGCCTCCTGCTGTACTCCAAACCTCTGTTTAAATTTTCTCAATTACACAGAGACTCTGTTTTCTCTACATTTCAAAGCTAATAATGTTAAGGGATTGAATTAATGTGATAATCCTTGAGAATGACACTTTATTAATATTATCCAAACCTTGAGAAGCCTTACTGTCTCAAAAAAGTTACTGTGTATGAGATATACACCATCTTTTGTTTAGGCTGTGTTGAAGCCCTTGAAAGTAGTATCGCCTTCCAAGATCATGCCCATCTTTCCCATGCCTCAATGTTTGAATCTCTCCAAACATCTTTCTGCCTCACCACAACATTGAAACAGCATAAATCAAAGTCACAGGTGGCATCCTGTATGACTTTGACCTTGGTACTGTATCCATTCTCATCTTCTTCAATCTCTTAGCAACTTTTGACACAGTTGACCACACTACATCATCCTCCAGTGCCTCTCCTCCTTTATAAAAACAAAAAACTGCGAATGCTGGAAATCCAAAACAAAAACAGAATTACCTGGAAAAACTCAGCAGGTCTGGTGGCATCGGCGGAGAAGAAAAGAGTCGACGTTTCGAGTCCTCATGACTCTTCAACAGAACTAAGTGAATCTTAGGAAAGGGGTGAAATATAAGCTGGTTTAAGGTTAGGGAGGGGGAGGTGCAGAGAAGTGGGGGTGGGTGGTGTGGATGTAGGGACAAGCAAGCAGTGATAGGAACAGATAATCAAAAGATGTCGCAGACAAAAGAACACAGAGGCGTTGAAGGTGGTGATATTATCTAAACGAATGTGCTAATTAAGAATGGATGGTAGGGCACTTAAGGTACAGCTCTAGTGGGGGTGGGGTGGAAAGGCTAGCAGGGCATAAAAGATTTAAAAATAATGGAAATAGGTGGGAAAAGAAAAATCTATATAAATTATTGGAAAAAACAAAAGGAAGGGGGAAGAAACAGAAAGGGGTGGGGATGGAGGAGAGAGTTCAAGATCTAAAGTTGTTGAATTCAATATTCAGTCCGGAAGGCTGTAAAGTGCCTAGTCGGAAGATGAGGTGCTGTTCCTCCAGTTTGCGTTGGGCTTCACCGGAACAATGCAGCAAGCCAAGGACAGACATGTGGGCAAGAGAGCAGGGTGGAGTGTTAAAATGGCAAGCGACAGGGAGGTTTGGGTCATTCTTGTGGACAGACCGCAGGTGTTCTGCAAAGCTGTCGCCCAGTTTACGTTTTGTCTCTCCAATGTAGGGGGGACCGGTCATGCGGACTCGAAACGTCAACTCTTTTCTTCTCCGCCGATGCTGCCAGACCTGCTGAGTTTTTCCAGGTAATCCTCTCCTCCTTTGCTGTACAGCTGAGAAGGACGATAGAGTATCTCCAGCAATGTCTATTCTCTATGCCCAATTACCTCTGGAACATGCCAAGACCCTGAAGCTCCCTCCTCTTCATCATCTGCAAGCTGCCCCTTGATGATAAAATCTGCAGGTATGGGCATCAGCTTCCATATTGGTGCTGTTAACACCCAGATGTAACCCATTCCCGACCTCTGGTTATCAGACTGCTTGTCCGACATCCAGTCTTAAATGAGAACTGATTTCCTCCAGCTAAACATGCATCAGACTGAAACCAGCGTAATCAGCTTTGGCTTTTCTATCGCTAACCTTCTCCAACCTTACAATCACACTTCGCGAACTCTCAGTCCTTCCGACTCTGGCTTCTTGTGAATCACCCATCTTCACTTTATCCCACCATTGACAGCCTTTTCTTCAGCTGCCTAGGTTCCACATCGTTTTCCCTGTTTAAGACCCTCCCTAAAACCCACCTCTTTTAACAAACCTTTGGTCAACTCTGCTAAGGTACCCTTCTTTGGCTTTTATTTATTCATTTATGGGATGTGGGCATTGCTGGCTAGGCCAGCATATATTGACCATCCCTAATTGCCCTTGAGAAGGTGGTGGTGAGCTGTCCTCTTGAACTGTTGCAGTCCATGTGGTGTAGGTACACCCACAGTGCTATTACAGAGGGAGTTCCAGGATTTTGACCCAGGAACAGTGATTTATGTCCAATTCGCGACGGTGAGTGGCTTGGAGGGGATCTTCCATGTGGTGGTTCCCATGTGTCTATTGCCCTTGTCCTTCTAGATGGTAGCGGTTGTGGTTTGGAAGGTGCTGCCAAAGGAGTCTTGGTGAGTTTCTGCAGTGAATCTTGTAGATGGTACACACTGCTGCTATTGTGCGTTGGTGGTGCAGGGAGTGAATGTTTGTGGATGGGGTGCCAATCAAGCAGGCTGCTTTGCCCTGGATGGTGTCAAGCTCCTCGAGTGTTGTTGGAGCTGCACTTATCCAGGCAAGTGGGAAGTATTCCATCACGCTCTGATTTGTGTCTTGTAAATGGTGGACAGGCTTTGAGGAGTCAGGAGATGAGTTACTTGCCGCAGGATTCCTAGCCTCTGGCCTGCACTTGCAGTCACAGTATTTATATGGCTAGTGCAGTCAGTTTTTGATCAATGGTAACCCCGAGGATGTTGATAGTGGGGGATTCAACAATGGTAATTCTATTGAATGTCAAGGGCCGATGGTTAGATGCTCTTTTGTTGGAGATGGTCACTGTCTGGTGTGAGCAATACTTGCCACTTGTCAGCCCAAGCCTGGATATTGTCCAGGTCTTGCTGCATTTGGACATTTGCTTCAGTATCTGAGGAGCCACCTGTGGTGCTGAACATTGTGCAATCATCAGCGAACATCCCCACTTCTGACATTATGATGGAAGGAAGGTCATAGATGAAGCAGCTGAAGATGGTTGGGCCTACAATACTATCCTGAGGAACTCCTGCAGTGATGTCCTGGAAGTGAGATGATTGGCTTCCAACTACAACCACCTTCTTTTGTGCTAGGCATGACTCCAGCCAGTGGAGAGATTCCCCACCAATTCCCATTGATTCCAGATTTGCTAGGGCTCCTTGATGTCACACTCGGTCAAATGCTGTCTTGATGTCAAGAACAGTCACTCTCTCTTTGCCTCGGGAGTTCAGCTCTTTTGTCCATGTTTGAACTAAGGCTGTAATGAGGTCAGAAGCTGAGTGACCTAGGTGGAACACAAACTGATCATCAGTGAGCAGGTTAATGCTAAGCAAGTGCTGCTTGATAGCATTGTTGATGATCCCTCCCAATACTTTACTGATGATCGAGAGATGATTGATGGGGTGGTAATTGGCTGGGTTGTATTTGTCCTGCTTTTTGTGCACAATACATAGCTAGACAATTTTCCACTTTGTTGAGTAGATGCCAGTGTTGTAGCTGCACTGGAAGAGCTAGGGCACGGCAGGTCCTGGAGCACAAGCCTTTAGCATCATTGCTAGAATATTGTCAGGGCCCATAGCCTTCGCAGTATCCAGTGCCTTCAGCCATTTCTTGATATTACGAGGATTAAATCGAATTTTCTGAAGACTGGCATCTGTGATGTTGGGGACCTCCTGGATGAGGCCGAGATGGACTGTCCACTCGGCACTTCTGACTGAAGTCTTATGTTTTGCACTGATGTGCTGGACTCCTCCATCATTGAGTAAGGGGATATTTGTGGAGCTTCCTCCTCCAATGAGTTGTTAAATTGTCCATCACCATTCACAACTGAATGCAGAGCTTAGATCTGATCCATTGGTTATGGAATCGCTTAGTTCTGCCTATCACTTGCTCCTTATGCTGTTTGGCACACAAGCAACCCTATGTTGTAGCTTCACCAGGTTGGCACCTCATTTTTAGGTATGCCTGGTGCTGCTCCTGGCATGCCCTCCTGCACTCTTCATTGAACCAGGGTTGATCCCTGGCTTGGTATTAATGGTAGAGTGGGGGATGTGCCGGGCCATGAGGTTACAGATTGTGGTTGAGTACAATTCTGCTGCTGTTGCTGGCCCACTGCGCCTCATGGATGCCCAGACTTGAGTTGCTAGATCTGTTCAAAATCTATCCCATTTAGCATGGTGGTAATGCCACACAACACGATGGAGCATATCCTCAATGTGAAGACAGAACTTCGTCTCCACAAGGACTGTGCAGTGGTCACTCCTACTGATACTGTCATGGACAGATGCATCTGCGGAAGGCAGGTTGGTAAGAATGAGAATGAGTATGTTTTTCCCTCACGACCTGCCGCAGACCCAGTGTAGTAGCTGTGTCCAGCTCAGTCTGTGGTGACACTACCGAGCCATTCTTGGTGATGGACTTTGAAGTCCCCCACCCAGAGTACATTCTGTACCCTTGCCACCCTCAGTGCTTCCTCCAAGTGGTGTTTCAACATGGAGGAGTACTGATTCATCAGCTGAGGTGGGGCAGTACCGGGTAATCAGGAGGTTTACCTGCCCATGTTTGACCTGATGCCGTGGGACTTAATGGGGGTCAGAGTCGATGTTGAGGACTTCCAGGGCAACTCCCTCCTGACTGTCTACTACTGTGCAGCCACCTCTACTGGGTCTGTCCTACCGATGGGACAGAACATAACCAGGGATGGTGATGATGGTGTCTGGGACATTACCTGTAAGGTGTGATTTTATGAGTATGACTGTGTCAGGCTTTTGCTTGAGTAGTCTGTGAGACAGCTCTCCGAATTTTGGCACAAGACCCCAGATGTTAGTAAGGAGGACTTTGCAGGTCACTGGGCTGAGATTGCCATTGTCGTATCCGGTACTTAGATCGATGCCGTGTGTTCAGTCCGGTTGCATTTCCTTTTATTGACTTTTTGGCGATTTGATACAACTGAGTGGCTTGCTAGGCCATTTCAGAGGGCACTTAAGAGTCAACCACATTACTGTGGATTTGGAGTCACATGTAGGCCAGACCAGGTGAGTATGGCAGATTTCCATCCTTAAAGGACGTTAGTGAACCAAATGGGTTTTTATGACAATCAACAATGGTTTCATGATCATCATTAGACTTTTAAATCCAGATTTTCGTTGAAATCAAGTTCCACCATCTGCCATGGTGGCCCCCAGAGCATCATCCAGGGTCTCTGGATTACTAGTCCAGTGACAACACCACTACGCCATTGACTCCCCTTGGGCTTGATAAACATTTTTTCTTCATGCTTATGGGAAGATCCTCCGGGTGTCTTATTCTAGATGAAAGGCACAATATAAATGGAGAAGGAAACCTCTCCCCCAAATTAAATTTTCAAAAAAACTGCACTTCAGTTTGGAGATGCCATCCAATTCATCGGTACAGAATGAATATCAGTGATCATTGTTTATGTTCTTGGACTTTTTTTGCCAAATGAATCTAGTGTTCACCTGCAATGGGTGTCAGACTGCTTGGCTACTTGGACTGAAATGTGTGAACAGAAGTGGAAGTGCGCCATATGTTTTGAACAGCAGAGATAATCAGATTTATTTTATTGCTTGTCGTAGGGGAAAATACTATATATTAGGCCATCTCTTTATTTATAGGTCTACTATAGTACAGCAATTTTAAAGTATGAAATTTAAAAAAAAAAAATCTTTCATCACAGTTAAATCCATTGATAATTTCTATGGTAGAAACTGTTCATCATACAGTACATTTAAATTTATTATTCTGAATTATTAATGTGTTGTATGTCTGATCGCTGAATATAATGAAAAAATAAGAGATTGAGGAATTGTGGATTTATGCAGCATTGAAGAGGATGATAAATAATGAAAGCAGGAAAATATTAATAAATATAAAAATATATGTCATTTGACAGTCTTTGATGCTCCCTGTTGAACTGAATATCGGCAATATGGTGGATTTAAGTTGGATTAAAGTCACATCACCACTTTTAGAAATTAAAGATCTTTTACCACTGACAGCAGAAGATGTAACGAGTATTGATTCACATAAAGCCACTGATGGTAAGTTATTGGGGGTCAGTTTGGGTCTCATTAAACCCAGTTTATTAGCAACCACTGACAGTAGCGAGATCAAAAGCACTGTGCAGTACTTACTGCCCCAATCCCACCATCATGAGGCCTTCTTAATTTTGAACCAATCCAAGAAATAGCAGTTCAGCATTTCAGTCCACAACAAATGCAAGCCTAGTTAATCTTTGCCTGCCAGCATTCTATAATGCACCTTGGATTCCAAATCACTTTTATTGTTTCACTTGGAGATGTGTGCACTGCTCAACTTGAGTCCAGTGTAACTCATCATCAACTGGCCTAACCAGGGTTTCTTAAAGGGACCTAAGAACCTCCAGAGGCTGAGAATTAATTTTGAATGTTAATCATATTTATTTTTTCCCTGTAGATTTTAAAGTAAAGCTTATGCTGGAATTAGAAATATTTGAATTCTGTGAAACTATCAATTATTTGTTGAATGAAAATAATGAAGATGTTAATGAATCCATAATAGAAGTTAGTGAACCAGGTAATGTCTTGCACTGCTGTTTAGGTAAAACTGTGACATTTTTAAAGTTATAAATATTTTAGGAGCTTCAACAGATTGATTTTATGTAATTTATAAATTACTGAGTTAACACAGGAGATTGATTTGTACTTTTATAGTAAATTAAAGGTTCAGATTTATCTTTAAGCCTTTACTTTTATTTTGCCTTTATAAATTCAATGATTTTGAAGCGTCATTGCTGAGTCTTTTTCTACAACTTGTATTTAGATTTTCTATATCTGTTTCTTCAATTTAAGAACCTGATTCAAGCTTTAAAAATATGATTGTTTGAGAAATATATACCTTAGACAGTTTTCTGAATCGTCTGAAAATATTAACTATAATATTCTACTCAACATAATTGGTTGTAAACAATCGACTGCAGTTCAGATTTCTGAATCAAGCTTAGTAATAGAGTGTTGCAAGACTTTTTATAGTTACAGGCTGATGAGAGAGATAATTCAAGCTTAAACATTTCTGTGAGATTGATTCAATTTGTACATGATACTTGCTTTTTGATTTTTGCTTAGTCAGATATTTGAAATCCAGAAATCTACATAACACTTTACTGCGATTCTTCCTGAATTAGGGAGTCAGTTCGGAGAGTCAATCTGGATAAAAGATCAATTTGAAATTTCTGAAAGTGAAAAAAAACAGTTCAGATTTCCAAGAAACTGTAGATTAATTTGGCTCCCGCAGTGATCAGAAACCAATGAAAACAATGTATTATTTAAACGTTATTTAGATAGAGTTTTTTAGCTTAATCTTTAGAATTATATTGTTTTATAATTTTGTCCGGTCAAGGTGCTAGATGGAAGGATGTAGATGTGTAACCACGTTGCATGACGTTTACTTAATTTCTTGTTCGTATTTATTAAAATAAGTTTACTCACTAAAGGTTTAATGCGTTGCTCTATCTCTTTCAAAACCAGTAACTAAAAAGCAATTACAAAGCAGGGTTGGCTGTTGTTCTTCCTGTGCATGTAACTGAAAGCTTGCCAAGGTCACAAGTCAAGGATAGACATTCACAAAAGTGTGTGGAGCTAGGGGTGATTTGATTTATCGTAGCTGAAATGATCTAGGATAAGAGAGTTGGAAGGACCCAAAAATGTAACACTGATGGTAACAGATTTTAGTGTTGTGATTTAGGATTGGTCCAAAAAATGAGACCACATCACAAACAATAGCTTTTCCAAACCTCCTCCCCTGCAGAATTCAAATAAGACAAAGAAGCATGTAAGAAGTATAAGCCAAAAAATGCCCGAGTTTTAAAGATCGAATAACCAGTAGGTGGCAGATATAGTTCAATGTTGATTCATGTAAAATAGATAATATGGGAGCAAAGAGCCAAATTAGGGAGCGTTAGATAGAACAATCGAACAGCATACTGATCAAAAATGGATTTAGGTTTTGAATTTCCTTGCAGCTGCTGCTGATGAACTGCCAAAGTTTCTGCTGCGCTTCCATTGAAGTTATACTGCTTTTGTGGGAGCAGCACCTAGGAAATTCCTGGCTATGGAAATATTGTAAATAAAGCAGTCAATTTAGTGCTTGGCTATTCTGAAAAATAGGTTAGTAAGTTACCATATTGCTTTAAGCGTAAAGATCAGAAGTAGTAAGGGAATAACTTGGGTTTTTTTTTTCAGTCCAAAATGGGCAATAGCAAACCAGCAGCCTGTTTTGTGCTCCATGCAATTTCAAGGTCATTGGAAATAATAGCGTGGTGCTGTTTGCCCTATCACCTGTTTTGTGCAACTGACTGCTTTAAGCTGCTGCCTAAGACAGATTTATTGTTGTAGAAATAGCTCAAATTGCACTGTCAGTATTTTAGTAATATAAGATTAATGAACATTAAGTCTGTAAAGATACATAAAAAATGTTAATCCAGGGGTATTCAATGAATATTTCTTCTTCCATGCACTTTCACATCACAGAAATGGGCTCCGAATTTATGATCCATATCAAAGGCTCTAAAATACAAAATTAATTCGGCTTTAAACCAGATTTTAGTCCTCATCCAAGTTTTATTAACCGTTAGGCAAGTCCTAGCCAATGACAATAAGAATACAATATTTAAATATCATTTAATGCCATCATACGGTTAAATATGGAGAATTGCAAGTAATTAGTTCTTCAGTTATTGCAGTATATCAATCTCAACTGGAATTTTTCTCTAACAGCATTACAGAGCTGAATTAAATCTCCCAGATTGCAATGCTGTTTAACAAGGTTACATTCATATTCAATGTGCCACTTCCAAAAGTCCTGAACTAGGAATATGAAATATATGAGCTATTTGTTTTAGTATGCTGCTTGACATAGCTTTGGCTTTCTCTAGGATATTCAGTTTTGTTCTCTGAGAATGCTCTTGGTGAGTCATTACGCATTGTTGTTATCACTATCTACAGTTATTGTGTTCATCAGCTATCATTGTTTTTTTTGTCCAAAAGTAAACTTGCATGATGTTTTCTCTACACTGGAGTTACTTAACTTGCCCCATATCCATAGCTGCGCAAGTTTTGCTAATACTGCTTGTTAATGAACTGCTTCAAAAGAATTTCATGGGGCAAAATCTTGTGTTCAGTGTGTGGGGGCGGGCCCTGCACGCCGACGCGTAAAATGACGCACGGTGATATCGGGCGTGTGTCCCAACATCACCACGCGAGATTCTGATCTTCCATTCAGTGGCCGCCCACTGGAGTCAGCTGTGCACCCGCCGAACTGTCAAAGGCCTGTTAAGACCATTAACAAACTAATTAAAGTAATTGTCAGGGCTGCCCATCCAACCTTAAGGTTGGCGGGCAGGCAAAGATCCCAGGCGGCCATCGCATTTATCATGAAACCTCATCCACGGGCGGGATGAGGTTTCATGAAGGGTTTATTAATTAAATAAAATTATTAATGAAAATTCATAAACACGACCCAGTTCATGTGACACTGTCACATGAAGGGCACATGTCTGAATAATTTTTAAAAATTTTTTTCCATCTTTTTAACTGAAGTTAATCTCCCTGAGGCAACTCCATGCCTCAGGGAGATTTCTGCACACACAAAAGATCGCAGGCCCTGACTCTCCCTCATCCCCCCCGCCCGCACAGGTAGCGCTGAGTGCTTCCGCCACACATCACACCGGGCACGTCTGACTGGGAGAAAATTCTCCCCATAATGTTTTCATTTATTGTACTTTCTGAGAGAGCTTAACATAAGAACAAAGAAATAGGAGCAGGTGAAGACCATTGGCTGGCTGAGCCTGCTCCTCCATTCATTGCGATCATGGCTGATCTTGGGCTTCAACTTCACTTTCCTGCCTGCTTCCTGGAATGTTGGCCTTTATTTCAAAGGGAATGGAGTATAAAAATAGGAAAGTCTTGCTAAAATTATACAAGGCACTAGTTAGACCACACCTAGAATTGTGAACAGCTTTGATCCCCTTATCGAAGGAAAGATATACTGGCATTGGAGGCAGTCCAGAGAAGGTTGATCCCGGGTGTGGAGGGATTTTCTTATGAGGTGAGGTTGAGTAGGTTGGGTCTGTACTCATTGGAGTTTAGAAGAATGAGAGGCAACCTTATTGAAACATATAAGATTCTTAGGGGGCTTGACAGAGCAGATGCTGAGAGATTGTGGGAAACTCTAGGATCAGAGGGCATAATCTCAGAGTAAGGGGTCCCCAATTTAAGACAGAGATGAAGAGAAATTTCCTCTCTCAGAGGGTAGTGAATCTGTGGAATTCTTTACTGCAGAGGGTTGTTCAAGGCTGAGACAGACAGATTTTTAAGCAGTAAGGGAATCAAGGGCTATGGAGAAAAGGCAGGAAAAATGGAGTTGAGGATTATCAGATTAACCATGATCATTGAATGGCGGAGCCAATAATGGGCCGAATGGCCTGCTTCTGCTCCTATGTCTTATGGTCTTATCTCTTGATTCCCTGTCTGTTTCAGCCTTAAATATATTCCTAGAGTATTCCTAGAATCTGGTTAGAAAAGCTGTCATGTGCACGTGTGTGTGTGTGTGTGTGTGTGTGTTGCTCTCTCTCCCTCCCACCTTAAATTATTGGTGAAGAAAAGCATGGCTTTCCTCAAATACTTCATTAGACAAGTTGCTTCATGGAACCAAACTTTAGTAGCTGGATCAAAAAAATTAACTGTCACATGGCTGGATTCCACAATCCCATTGAATTGGGCAAGGACTTGGCAGAAACTAATTGGCAGAGCCTTAGTGCTACATTTGCTTTTGTGGAATGTTTATTTCACGATAAAGATGTTGCAACTCTAATTACCTTTAATGCCGTTATGTTCATTAGTCAATGATCCAAGCTGTTGCAAGGCTTTTTTGGTTATTCGCCTTTTTATTGCAAGACCCAAAGCAATCTTTGGTGTCCAATTGCTTAGTCTGGGAAGAGTGTCCTCTGCAGTCACTGTCGCCGTGAAGCAGTCTGGGAAGAGTGTCCTCTGCAGTCATCTTCGCCATGAAGCAGTCTGGGGAGAGTGTCCCCTGCAGTCACCGTC